>NC_069707.1:13964318-14267348 GCF_023699985.2 Odocoileus virginianus
GTATTCAACTTCTGAACACATTGTAGCATATTTCCTAGCTAATAGTTTTATCTTTTAATTGCAGAATATAATCTATATGGAGTAATTTATCAGAGAAATTATCTTTATTTTAGAAAAGTACAGCCAAAAATAGGATACAGACATAGTGGTCAAAGAGTCTAAATTCTAGTCAAAGTCTCTTCTTGCTTGTTAGGGGAACTTAGCCTCTCTGGGCCTCCTTTTTCTCCTCTGTAAAGGATGATAATGACATCAGTCCCATTACATAACCACTGTGCTCATCAGAGAAGATAACATATGTGAAAGTCTTTTGTAGACCACAAAGTACAGTACCAATATGTGATGTTCATATCTTTATTAATATGTATTTTTTTAGTAATCATATGTGCCAAATGACAGATATCATATGCTCACAACTTTATGAAGCTATTTTGGTAAGCTTAATGGGAAACTGAATTTTGGTTGTAATTTGGTCAACATCTACTACTGTGTCTTAGAAAAACCAGTTAACCATCCCAGGTTTCAAGATCTGTAGGAGAAAATTTTATTTAGCAAATGTGAACAGAAAATTAATGACATGGTATAGTCTATTTGGCACTGAGTAAACAGCCTCAGTAACCTCATGATGTGGTGGTTCATTCCAGCTTGAAGAAAAATGCTTCCTTTCAATATGGCATGTATAATAACTGTTAACTCAGCACCACTGGGAAAAAAGCGGTGAACCTCCACTGCTGGAGGACTGTGGTTTCCCTTAGATATATTGATGTGTTAGCCTAGGAAGCTTCGCAATGTGTCACTTGTCACTAGCATTGTATTGCAGTAAGGAAGTTAGAACCTGGCTTGAAAAAGTTGGGTCCCCCTCTCTAAGTGACCTCTGAGAAAGCTCAGTAGAGAATGGTCAGGCATAGTGCATGAGCTGGAGTCAGGCAGAGACAGGTCCAAAGCCAGGGCTCTGCCCTTTACTACTTGTGTGACCTTGAACATGTTTTATAATCTCTCTATGCTTAAACAATAATAATAAATATTTAGCAGGGCTCATATGCAGTCCCAGGGCTGTAGGTGCTTAAGAAATGTTAAGTGGTAAATGTTATTTTTATTTTTATCAACATAAATATTAGATGTAAATTAGATCTTACAGTTTAGACATTAAGCTATTACATAAATCAGGTATATTATTAGATAAATTAGACATTAGTTAATTAAATTAAATTGTAATTAGGCTATTTTAGATATAAATCAGGGCTTCCTTGGTGACTCAGACAGTAAAGAATCTTCCTGCTTGCTGAAGAACTGGTTTCAATTCCTGGGTTGGGAAAAGCCCCTGGAGGAGGGCATGGCAGCCCACTCTAGTATTCTTGCCTGGAAAATCCCCATGGACAGGGGAGCCCAGTGGGCTGCAGTCCATGGGGTCGCAAAGAGTGAGACACGAGCGAGCTACTAAGCACATCACAGAGATATAATTTATACCAGAATTGCAATGTTCTAGAGTTGAGAAATGTATGGACGTCTGTTTCACTGGTAATGTTACCATGGAGCAGATCTCTAACTGAGGTCAGTCTTATGAATTCACTCTTAAAGCTTGTCTCATCATTCTGTATAACTTAATCCATTAAACTCCTTAAACCTTCTCATTGGAGAATCTCTGAAAGTATACATTTTTTATTTCATGTGTTGATAGGAAGACACCAAGACATTTATTTTATTGTGTTGATACCAAGACAAATTGCAAAACCCTTTTAAAAGCACATTAAACAGTGAAATGATTGATCTTAAACTTTCTGTTTGGTGAATAGAATATTTAAAGACTAAAAATGGAATAATGAGAACTGCCTATTTGTTTCATCTTTGAAGGCAATGATGGAAGAAATTGCTGGTTTTGAAGACCGTTTGAATGACCTTAAAACCAAAGGGGACAATTTGATCAGCCAATGTGTAGATCACCTTCAAGCGAAACTTAAACAAAATATACACGCTCACCTGCAGGGCACAAGGGACAGTTACTCAGCCATCTGCAGTACAGCCCAGAGGGTGAGTGCCGCTGGAACGTTCTAGAATGATGAGGAATTAAGGAGAAAGGCTGTGCAGGCTGGAGGTTTTTCTAATAGTTTTTATGCTTCACCCTTTGGATAGATTTCCCAGTCCATGTGTACACAGAGATGACATGTTATATATTTGATTAATGTGATGAAGTGGTGAATTTCAGACATTTGGTTTCACTCAATACCTTTATTCCATGAATTAATTATGAAAAAAAATTTAATTTTGTTTGTTTTTATTCACACACCATCAATACTTCTAATTTGCCATTTATTTTATAACACCAAAATAAGTTTATTCTGTAATTCTCACAGTACTTTTTTTGCTTTTAACCCTCTGTAACCAGGTTCTACTCTAATTCAGTATTTCTGTATATTCATATAGAAATTGAGAAAAGAAGCAAGCACCAATTTCAAAGTATGCTTCAGTGGGTATTCTTCCAATAAAATGGAATCATTAATGTTATAGATATAAGTCTAAGATAAATAAGAATTGCTTTTTAAAATAGCAATTAGGTAAAATTAGTGGATTACTTTTTATTATTCTAGAATTTAAAAATGACACTGAGAAAAGTGCATGTATTTTTGTTGCTGGGTTATTGAGTCAAGAACTGGAAAAATATAAGTGACACAGGGAAGATTATTTGTGTTCATTATGATAATTAAAAAATGCTGGCTATTAGTTAATTCCTAAACTTGGAAAATTCACTTTCAAACTGTTTATTTAAAAAAAGAAGGATAAAGGAATCTAACGAATAGCTACAGGGGATGATGAAGGGGAAAAGGGGAATGGACAAGAAAAATGCAGCATGAAACTTTCTGATCAGCTTATTCATTCACTCACTCAACAGAAATATACTGAACACCATCTTTGTAGTGGGCTTTTTCTGTGCAGTTACTGCTTCTGTTGTCTCAATAACCAAAGAAAAGTCAGTCTAACCTCATATTCTTTTTTTCTTTTTTTTATGAGTAATTTGCTCAAAAAACCATCATAGGTATATTTACCTTGGTTTCAAGGAAACATGTAATAGTTTCTCAACAAGTCTTTATGGATAAAATGATAATTGTTTGGCTGGTTGAGGAACTATTAATTGAAATGACATATTAGAAAATGTTGGATTTTTCTGGATATATAATTTTGGATTATTCTGGATTATTGTTGTCCTGGAATATTGCTTCTGAATGAAATGAGGGCATCAAACTCTTCCCTCCCCTGTGTTATAATTTAGTTCCAATTTACCTACCCCTTAAGAGGAAGCGTTTAAGCTGAGAGACATTGGTTATCTTTTCATAAACTGGCAGTTTATTTTACTTTTAGTTTCTCATTTAAACAAACAGGGCAATTTTATACAATCGGGAGAAGCTGAAAAAGCTTTTGGTTTAGGTTTGACCAATTTACTTCAAAGATTCTATACATTCTAACGCATTTCTACTGTTATATTAACCCTTCCCACCTTCTCTTTCCATAATCAGGATATTAGTGTTGTAATGCATGGATTGAGAAGTTAGAAACTGGGGCATGGCCCACGTGCTTTGCAACATTTTGGAACATATGCAGACTCCATCAATGTGTGTCTGATGTCAGGGAGCATGGCGAAGGGGGATCCATTTATGGTGGATTTGTTTCATTTGCTTCTGTGATATTTACAGCGACATAAAACAGCTCTCACAACTGCTGCATGATTATTCTGTCTCAGGTGTACCAGAGTTTGGAACACGAACTTCAGAAGCACGTTAGTCGACAAGACACCCTTCAGCAGTGCCAGGCCTGGCTTTCTGCAGTTCAGCCGGATTTAAAGCCAGGCGCGAATCCCCCTCTTAGCAGGGCAGAAGCTGTCAAGCAGGTAGTTTGTGATTCCTGAAAGTTTATATTATACTGTGATTCATTCATTTGATGGAAACATGTTAAGTACTTGTTATGTGCAAATTGTGCTGAATATCAAAATATAAATAAGATCTGAGCTCGATCCTATTCAAATTCACATTCTAGCCAGGAAGAGGAACACACAACTAAGGATCAATCTGGTAGAATAAATAAAGCATGGACGCTGTGGCCAAAAGATTGCCTTTAGTACCTACTCAATAGGGTCACCATGGATAAACCATTGAATTTCTCTGTGCCTTAATGTCCTCAGTGATTATAGGACTGAATGTTGTGAAGAAATTCAAATGCCATGCCATAATGTACCCGATTTGCTAACAGAAAAGCAAAATTAGCCTCTTCCACCTTTTTTGGTACAGAACGAATTGCTTGTTAAATAATTATTGAATGAATGCTGAATGAAATATTGTCATGTAATGGATTCTGTGGCATATTAATTTGACATCTACATGCTTAAAATGTTGCTGCTGAGATTTCATCAGAATATTTGAGATATATTTCTAAAGCTTTTGAACTAAGCAACTTTTCTATGCGGTTCAAAGAAAATATTCCAAAGGAATTTAATTGTAAAGGTTATTGCTGCCAGATATAAAATAATAGTAAAAATTCAATTTTTTACCTCAAGCTGAGATTAAAATAATATGCTTGTTCATTTAGTCCACAAAGAGAATGTGTTCAGTTTATATGCCCCCCAAAGTATGCCTTCTGGCTTAAATGATTTACATTATTTAAGTCATGAAATGATTCACAGAAGTGCACCTATTATACCTTATAAAGAATAGAATCTGGACAAATCAAACATGACTTTCCTCGAATCAAGAAATGAATTAAAGATTGTCTGCATTCTGCTTTATCATTAGATTGTCAGTTACTTAGGCCATTTATTGTCTTATGGCTATTTGTTTCCAATGTAGTTTATTCAGAACAATCCAGACCAAAACTTGATTTTTCTCCTTTGTTCCCAAAAGTAGAATTAAAAGAGAGGGGGAAAAATAATATTAATCCAATGACCCTTTACTAGAACAAGAAGTTTCTATGTCTCCCTGCATTAGCCATGGTTTTAGAAAGACGCTGATCCTTCTAGTCACCCAGATTTCAGTGACTGTATAGTTTGGTTTTTGCTTCCTGCCCTTACTGCACTATATCTCAAAATAGACTGCCCTCTTCAGAAAACAGCCAGAGAAGAGAATGAAAAGTATTGAAAACACCAAATCAACTGCTTTGATGGTCTGCAGTTGACTTTGGTCATAGTCCCAGGGTCCACTGGTACCCCCTGGGGCCTCTCACATGAAAAACACTCAATACATATGTAATGATAACATAGTCCCCACTACCACTAGTCAATGACAGACTGATTTGATTCCATAAGAATGTCATTTGTCTTTATAAGGCATGACATGTGAATTTGAAGGAATAAGAAAAAGTCCTATCAGATTTGGCTTTCCAGGTAGCTCAAATGGTAGAGTCTTCCTGCAGTGCAAGAGACCTGGGTTCGATCCCTGGGTTGGGAAGATCCCCTGTAGAAGGGAATGGCAACCCACTCCAGTAGTCTTGCCTGGAGAAATCCATGGCCAGAGGAGCCTGGTGGGCTACAGTCCATGGGGTCACAAAGAGTCAGGCACAATGGAGCTACTAACATTTTCTCTATCAGATTTGCCCTTGAAGTTGGTTTTAGCAAAAATCTTCTAAAACTGTTTTGTCATTTACAATCAACAAGTTGCTCCCAATACTTTTGGAATCAGGCCAACTCTAAGTTTTAAAATAAGTCACTATTCCTTCTAAAGTAAATACATTTATAAAATAAAAATTCTAATATCTTATTCTCTTCTTATTCCCAAAAGCTGTTTGGGATAGTTAATGTTCTCTGAGGCACAGGTACATGGTGGGGTGATTTGAGTTAGAGGCTAATGATGCTAATGGGAAGTGAAATACCAGTCAGTTTGTATAACCAATTAAACTTTAGGTACTGATTTTAAGTTAATGGGAAATTGATCTCTACTTATTACACCTGCATGAGAATGATGTGTCTGGGCAATCCACACAGAGAAAAAGACACTGAAGTAAGGGTCAAAAAGTTAGGCTGCCTTATTAACTATGATTTTGGAAAATCACCTAATATTTCTGTATGTCAGCTTTATCCTATACAACTTGCAGGCTATACCTCCTTCCCCATTTATCACAAAGATGTCATAAGAACCACTTTTCACCACTTCTGCTATCCACCACTTTCCATCAGACCATCATCAATTTTCGTCTGACTCCTGAAGTAGCCTAAAAACTGGTCACCTACTTCCACTGTTCCTGTCACCCCTTTTTTAAATCCTATATTGAGTCATTTATCCCAATACCTTCCAATCACATGCGTGCATGAATGCATGTTCAGTTGCTTCGATTGTGTCCAGCTCTTTAAGACCCTGTGGACTGTAATCAGCCAGGCTCCTCTGTCCATGGGATTCTCCAGGCAAGAATACTGGAGTAGCTTGCCTCGCCCTCCTCCAGGGGATCTTCCTGACCCAGGAAAGGTTACCAATGTAAAAATGTGAACTCGCATCTCCTGCATTGGCAAGCAGATTCTTTACCCACTGAGCCACCTGGGAAGCCCACCTTTCAATCACACTTAGAATAAATTCCAAATTTCTTACTACAGTCAATGGATACTCTGGTTGAATAATTTGTTTTCCAAAACTGAATATTCGCTAATAAGGAGGCCACCTTTCATAATTGCAGTTGAGATTAGACTGATGGTTCTCAGCCAAAAAGGAGAGATGATTTTGTTGCCCAGGGGAAATTTGAAACAGTCTTCAAAACAGTCTCTGAAGACAATTTTGGTTGTCACAACTATGACTGGTGGGGATGTTCCTGGTATCAGCCAGGGATGCTGTTGAACATCTTGCCATGCGCAGGACAGTCCCACGGCAAAGAATGGTTTGTCTTCAAATGTCAATAGTGCCGCGGTTGAGAAGGCCTAAAAATATACACTCTGCAAATTGGGAAGTATGGTCAGTGTCCCCATGAGGTCCTCCAAGCTTTGGCCCTTGCTCACCTTTTAGACTCTGCTCCTACCTAGCTCCCTCTGCTTTAGCCTGAAGCTTTGCACTTGCTGTCCACTGTCACACCCGCCTGCCTGGAACGCCCTTACCCCGTGGCGTGACTTGCTCCCTCTACAACTCAAGGCTCTTTCTCAGAGAGGTCTTGGGGGTACATTCATCCCAAAGTAACAGTGCTTCTTCATTATATTAATACTCCCCCACGCTTACCTTGCTCCGTGGTGTTTATCACTACCAAACATTGCATTGCATATTTGTTTCTGTGTTTATGTATTATCCGTCTTTCTCATGGAAGCTCCACTGGAGAAACAGTTTTGTTTTGGGGACTGCTGTATTCCCAGTATCTAAAACAGAGCCTGCAGGGCCTCTGAACAGCTTCAAACAAACACATTTCTCTGTGCTTCTGTGTGTAAATCAAGGATTCACCTGGAGATGCCTTTCTTGGGCTTATGGAAAGGGAAGACACTATGTGAATTTTCTGCAGAGAAAAAGAGCCCAGCCATGTGCATTTTTACCAAACTCCAGTGAAACCTACAAATGCACAATAGCCTTTTATGTCTAAAGAATATGCAAAAACATGTTAAGAAACAGGCCAGAGTAGTCTATTGATTCTTTCTCTGAAATTGAAAACAACCTAGAATGTGAACAGAGAATCTGGAACAATTGTGGACGTTTGTTGGGTGTTCCCCTTTCCCAGAACTTACAGACTAATTAAAATAAGAAATGGCTAGTGGACAAATGGCTCGCTGCCATTGTGCTTTGAAAGATTTCTTTTGAATACTTAATACGTGTCATTTATAACAATGGTATGATAAAAACACTGAGTATAGCAAGATTATTTTTGAAATGTCAACAAAATACTGCAAATGTACAAATATTTGCTATCTAAATATAGCATCCCTCTCTTGCACTCTAACGTTAAATTTTTTTTATTTTTTTGAGGTCAAACACTTCAGAGCTTTGCAAGAACAAGCAAGGACCTACCTAGATCTTCTCTGCTCCATGTGTGACCTGTCAAACTCTTCAGTGAAAACTACTGCAAAAGATATTCAACAAACAGAACAAATGGTAAAAAAAAGTGTTTAAAAAAGTGACATTGGATATGTCTGTTTGATCATATTCTCTTGCTTGCATGTTGCTGCTGCTGCTGCTAAGTTACATGTGGAAAAAAAAATTCTCCTTGGATTATTCTTGCTATAATGTTCCTTCAGGCATTATAATAAGTATGTATTGAATTTCAACTGAGTCACAGAAAAGTGGGCACACTCTGATACGCCTCTGAAATGGAACTGAAATATTTAGTCCCATTGAACTGCTGAACATTTGTGCCTCTTTCCTCTTCAATTAGCGTTCTTCTTCTTTTCCTATATTTTTCTGATCATTTTTGTTGTTGTTCTTTTCCATCATTTTCTTTAGGTCATACTTAGTAAAAGAATGTATGAAAGGGACTTACTATGAAAGGGTCCTATAAAGTGCGTATGAAAGGGTCATACTTAGTATGAAAGGGACTCCTGACCCTTGCATTCTCTTAGGATAGCAAACATCCGTCATGACTCTTCTAATTCATCAGCAGTGGCTGAGAGTGGTGTTGATAAGAATCCTAAAGCTGTATTTGGGCTTTTTGGACAGGGTTGTGATGAATCAGCAGTACCTCTGCGCAGCGGATAGATGGCACCATAGAGGTCATGTGCCTTCTACTGCTGCCTTAAACTCTGCAATGTGTTTGGACTAAAAAAAAAAAAAAAAAAAGACCTGGTTTTGGTATTTAATTGATTAAATATTCCAGAAGAGTAAAATGTTCTAAAAGAAAAAAGAAATTAAGATAAATAATTATAATATAACTATTAAAATAACATTTTTTTACTTTTATATTTTACTATATTACCAGAGCAAGTCTGTTTTTAAATCTTTAAGAAAGATGATATTAAAAAAAAAGAAAGATGATATAGCGTCTATATTTTTTACAGAAATGGATTATTGAAAAAAGTTCAAAAACCAGTGAAGCAGATCTAAACATATATCCAAAACATTAATAACTCAGTGTTCTATAAGAGGTATCAGCAAATGTGTGATAGAGAACAATATAAGTCTTTTCTAGTTAACCCCAAGACCACATTGTTGAGTCTGTCAAACAGATGTGTCTACTGAAATGCCCCATGTTAAAAAAAAAACCATCAGGGCAGCTTCTGACTTAATGAATTGGTAGAACTTCTAAAGCCTCACAGTACTGATTGAAATCCTATGGCATAAGTCTTTGACACTTGAAGTCTTTAGAAAACTGAAACATAAAATCCGTTTTTCTTGGAGCAAATAATTTGGGGGGGATTTATCACTGTGTGTGTGTGTTTGTGTGTGTACCCAAGTGTTGGCCTGTGTACATGGACAGGCTGATTTACTGAACATAAGTGTTTCTGTCTATTGCTGCTGACTTTTGCCTCTATGTTTTCTCTAGATCGAACAAAGGCTTGCTCAGGCACAGAACCTAACTCAGGGCTGGGAGGAGATCAAGCACATGAAGGCTGAACTCTGGATTTACCTCCAGGATGCCGATCAGCAGCTGCAGAATATGAAGAGGAGGCACTCAGAACTGGAGCTAAACATCGCACAGAACATGGTATCTCAAGTAAAGGTAGGAATTCACGTGTCTCCAGGGGAGACAGAGGCAACCAGCATGGGTATGTGTCGGCCAGTCCTTACACATAGTTAAAGAATAAGATAGAATCAGAACCACGTTCATTTGGTGCCAGAAGGGTACAGATCAGAAAGTCAACATTCAGATATTTTCTGGGAGCTCCCATTGGCTACTTGCATTGAAGGACATTCACTCTGTAGCTTGTTTATGAACAAAGCAACTGTGGTTCAGCTGGCGGAACCAGAAGGCTGTGTCTCTAAACAAACACAGAGCCTTACTATCTATTAGTTTCTCATCACAGAAATTGCTAAAGCTGTAGGAATGTAAATGTATCAATTTATTAAACATATATTTAGGCACTCCAGTGGTTAGGACTCGGCCCTTTCACCACTGGGTCCTGGGTTCGGTCCTTGGTTGGGAAACTAAGATCTTGCAAGCCACATGGCATAGCCAAAAAGTAAATAATAAATAAATATAATATGTAATATATATATATATTTGTTAACATAGCTAGCTTAAATGTAATACAATATTTATATACTTAAAATGCAATAGAAAACTATTAAATTAACCTGATTGGAAGTTGTACCAGATTTTTAACAAACTTTAAGGTTTATATTTTCCCTGTGATAATCAGTCATTTATATTTTCTGCTGGAATATTGTCTGCATATAGAGAAAGAAAAATAGAGAGGAGATAAATTAGATTTTTTTTTTCAAAACCATGATCCTTAAAATTTTTTAGAAAACTAAGGATACACTTTAAGATAAAATGTTAACTTTTTCTCTTGGTGACTATAATATTGTTCCACATTTATCAGTTTTTCTTTTTACTTTCCAAAGTAACACAAGAAGATACCGCAGTTTCCCTTTGACTCTTATATGCTTGGAAATTTGTATTCATAAGAAAGCATGATGGCTTTCTCTGTCCCTCAGTATACATTCTTCAGTCACTTAAAGTGTTCAGAGGTACTGTATCTGTGCTCCAATCTGTATTTATTTGAGGAGTGGGTTGTAATATATTGTTTATTTTATTGTTGTTATCCTTTAGGATTTTGTTAAGAAGCTACAGTGCAAACAGGCATCAGTGAACACTATTACAGAGAAGGTGGATGAGTTAACCAAGAAGCAAGAGTCCCCTGAACACAAGGAAATAAGCCATTTAAATGACCAGTGGCTGGATCTGTGCCTTCAGTCCAACAATCTGTGCTTGCAAAGAGAAGAAGATCTCCAGAGAACACGAGATTACCACGACCGTATGAACGTCGTCGAAGGGTTCTTAGAAAAATTTACCACAGAATGGGATAACTTAGCCAGGTAACAGCAGTTCTCTAGTGGGCCACCAAAATGCTAAGCCAGAAATTTCTTAATGTCTATAAAAATCAAAAATATCTTTCTTACATTTTAAACATCCATTTTCTATCATGGATGCATAAATCAAATTTAAATACTGATAAAACATTATTAAGAGTCTAGTGTGATTGTATGCATACAGAATGATTTTCCTCACACAATATTAATTTAAGTAGTGGATAAAAGGAAAATGTTTGAAAACAGTACTGATTCTACCTGTGACATCAGGAATATTTCAGAGCTGTTACACTTTGACTTTAAAGTACATCCCAAGAATATTTCTAGTTTTAATTACGTGTTACCAGGCTCTTATCTGTAAATTGAGGACATGAATCCTTCCTGAAACAAGTTCCATAGTTTTCTTGCCGATTCTGTGAAATAAGACATTCTATGTAATTCAGTCTAGTTTTTTCTTGTACTTCTGGTATTTGAGAACTTAGTGAACAATCTGAATTCAATTAATGTGTATCTTATGGCTTTCCTGATGGCTTAAATGGTCAAGAGTCTGCCTGCAATACAGAAGACCCAGGTTTAATCCCTGGGCAGGGAAGATCCCCTGGAGAAGGAAATGGCTACCCACTCCAGTATTCTTGCCTGGCGAATTCCATGGACAGAGGAGCCTGGAAAGCTACAGTATTTAGAATCACAGAATCAGACATGACTAAGTGACAAACATATTTGATTTTATAGCAACTGAACTCCTCTTTACTTTTTCTTTGAAAAGGATTCCCTCACCCCCCACATACAGAAAGTCATCATATAGAAATCTTTTGTAATTCTGATCACTACGATGTATTAAAATCTGTGCTTTTTCTGCCCGGATTTATTCATTTTTGGCAATTAAAACTGAAAACATATTTTAGGTGCAATTCAATCATGGGCTTTTTGTTTATGTGGATTTCTGTTTTAGAGGAGGTACACTACTTTCTGATGTGTTTACTTTTTCTTGATGCTCAACATTTTACTAGTCTTTGGGATAAATCCAGTGTCAGCAAAAGCCTGTATTTCAGGCTGACAGTAGCACCTGGGTCTGCTAACCCACAAACACAACAGACTTAATATGTCCATGGCAACCCACTCCAGTATTCCTGCCTGGAGAATCCCTATGGACAGAGGAGCCTGGCGGGCTACAGTCCATAGGGTTGCAAAGTGTCGGACACAGCTGAGTGACTAAGAACAGTACAATATGTCTCAAACAGAAGTTATCATATAGACTCCCAACACGCCTCCTCATACTTCAGAACTAATTGTTTTGTAAGTGAAAAAGACTCTAAGATTCAATTTTTCCCATGTGTGTCTTATAGTCAAAGGAATGAGAATTCTTTGCATCTCACACTTACTTTTAAAGCTTCTAATGATACACAGAAAATGTCTGAGTTATCCCAATGAGCAGCTGTTACAGTCATTGGTTATACCTTACACATGGCATACTGTCTTCCATGGGGTTTTTGCTGGAACTTCTCTCAGGAAAGCACAGAAATCACACATCACTTAATTCCTTTAAGTGCCATTGTCAAGAATGCAGTAGATCAGTGTTTCTCAGTATTTTGTGTTTCCACACATCATCAAGGGGTCTTGTTAACATGCCATGCAGATGCTGTTCTGTTGATGAGAGCCAGAGGAAGAAGCCACAAGTGCATGTCAGATGTGATGGGAGGGCAACCTTAGCTAACAAGAGCAGAGGTTGAGAGCAGAGAAGTTTCTAGGCAAACTATCTTGGTTCAACTTCTGCTATGGAAATATATGGGACTTATATTCTATAGTGGAGAATGAAATGGCAACCCACTCCAGGATTCTTACCTGGAGAATCCCATGAATAGAGGAGCCTGGTGGGCTACAGTCCACGGGGAAAGAGTTGGACATGCAACGAGTTGGACATGACTGAACGACTAACACTATATTCCATAGTAACTACAGAATCTCTGTCAATAAGCCGTGAATTGAGTAACTCTAAGCTAAGAACACCCACTTAAAGAAGATGGTAATGTGCAATTTAACATGATACAAACAAGCCCAGATATGGACTAAAGTTAACTTGACTTTATGTGCTTTAATACAGATCTGATGCAGAGAGTACAGCCGCTCACCTGGAAGCTTTGAAAAAGTTGGCCCTGGCATTGCAGGAGAGAAAGAAGGCCATTGAAGATCTGAAAGAGCAAAAGCAGAAAATGATAGAACATCTGAATTTAGATGACAAAGAACTAGTCAAAGAACAGACGAGTCACCTTGAACAACGCTGGTTTCAACTAGAAGACCTCGTTAAAAGAAAAATCCAAGTGTCCATCACCAACCTGGAGGAGCTCAGTGTGGTTCGGTCCAGGTTTCAGGAGCTGATGGAGTGGGCGGAAGAGCAACAGCCCAACATCGCCGAGGCCCTGAAGCAGAGCCCCCCGCCTGACATGGCTCAGAACCTGCTCATGGATCACCTTGCCATTTGCAGCGAACTGGAGGCCAAGCAGATGCTCCTGAAATCTCTCACAAAGGATGCTGACAGGGTGATGGCTGATCTTGGCCTCAATGAGAGGCAGATAATCCAGAAGGCACTGTCTGATGCACAAAGGCACGTGAGTAGTCTCAGCGACTTAGTGGGCCAGAGACGGAAGTACTTAAACAAGGCTTTGTCCGAGAAAACCCAGTTTCTCATGGCAGTGTTCCAGGCGACCAGCCAGATTCAGCAACACGAGCGCAAGATAATGTTCCGTGAACATATCTGCCTGCTACCAGATGACGTGAGCAAACAGGTGAAAACATGTAAAAGTGCACAAGCCAGCCTTAAGACTTACCAAAACGAGGTCACTGGACTTTGGGCCCAGGGTCGCGAGTTGATGAAAGGAGTCACAGAGCAGGAAAAGAGTGAGGTACTGGGGAAGCTCCAGGAATTGCAGAGCGTCTATGACAGCGTGCTACAAAAGTGCAGCCATCGGCTGCAAGAGTTGGAGAAAAATCTGGTTTCTAGGAAGCATTTTAAGGAAGACTTTGATAAAGCCTGTCACTGGCTCAAACAAGCAGATATCGTTACCTTTCCTGAGATCAACCTAATGAATGAAACTGCCGAGCTGCACACACAGATGGCCAAATACCAACACATTCTCGAACAGTCTCCGGAATATGAAAACCTCCTACTTTCACTGCAGAGAACTGGACAGGCCATCCTGCCCACGCTGAATGAAGTGGACCATTCCTACCTCAACGAAAAGCTCCATGCGCTGCCCCTGCAGTTTAACGTGATCATCGACCTGGCTAAAGACAAGTTCTATAAAGTCCAAGAGGCGATGCTGGCTCGGAAAGAATACGCCTCCTTGATCGAGTTGACAAGCCAGTCTCTGCGTGACCTTGAAGACCAGTTCTCCAGGATGAGCCACATCCCCGGCCACCTGAGTGTTGAAGAGGCTCTGTCTCTTCAGGATGGCTGGCAAGCTCTGGGGGGCGAGGTGGCAGGCCTCGCCAAAGCCGTGGACGAACTGAACCAGAAGAAAGAAAGTTTTCGCAGCACCGGGCAGCCATGGCAACCGGACAAGATGCCACAGCTCATCACCCTGTACCACAGGCTGAAGCGACAGACAGAACAGAGAGTGAGCTTCTTAGAAGACACCACCAGTGCTTACCAGGAACACGAAAGGATGTGCCACCAGCTAGAGAAACAGCTAGAGAATGTGAGGATGGAGCAGTCCAAGGTGAACGAGGAGACGCTGCCCGCGGAGGAGAAGCTCAAAGTGTATCACTCCCTGGCGGGAAGCCTCCAGAATTCTGGAATTCTCCTAAAACGTGTGACCAGGCATCTCGAAGATCTCGTTTCGCATCTCGACCCCGCGGCTTATGAGAAAGCCAAGCATCAGCTCCAGGCCTGGCAAGAGGAGTTAAAACTGCTCACCTCTGCCATTGGCGCGACGGTGACAGAGTGTGAGAGCCGCATGGTGCAGAGTAGAGACTTCCAGACAGAACTGAGCCGCTCCCTGGACTGGCTGCGGAGCGTGGAGGCGGCCCTGAGCGGACCGCTGTGCCTGGACCCAAACCTGCGGGACATCCAGGAGGAGATCAGAAAAGTCCAGATCCATCAGGAAGAGGTGCGGTCCAGCCTGAGGATCATGAATGCACTGAGTGACAAGGAGAAGGAGAAATTCACGAGAGCCAAGGAGCTGATCTCCGCCGACCTACAGCGCACGCTGGCTGAGCTCTCGGAGCTGGACGGGGCCCTGCAGGAAGCGCTCCGCACCAGACAGGTGGGTGCCACGGGGCTTCTGCTCCATTTTTCTCACTTCGCTTCTTTGTAAACAAGTGTGGGGCTTCCCTGGCAGATCAGCTGGTAAAGAATCTGCCTGCAAGATGGGAGACCTGGGTTCGATCCCTGGGTTGGAAAGATCCCCTAGAGGAGGGCATGCCAACCCACTCCAGCATTCTTGCCTGGAGAATCCCCATGGACAGAGGAGCCTGGAGAGCTATGGTCCATGGGGCTGCCAAGAGTCAGGAATGAAGCGAGCAACTAAGCATAGTAGCAAACAGATATGAGTTTTTTTTTTTTTTACTTTGAATTGCTTCCCTTAATATTTTTCTTTTCTTTTCTTTTGCTACTTCATGGAATCATCTTCAATCACAACTTAAAAGGATGTTTTTACTGTTTATGCTCATGGTGTTCATTTCATGTGGTTTCCATGTTGATAAGACTTTTGTTTTAACACAAGAACATCTTGGTTCTCTCTCTCCGTTTGGAGAGGTAGTAAACAATATAGTGGATGCTAAGTTGCTTCAGTCAGGTCCAACTCTGTGCGACCCTGTGGACCTTAGCCTGACCAGAAGTTTACTTGCTTTAATACCTTGGCCCATTTTCCCCACATCTGTTCTCAGTCCTTCTGATTCTATGGAATTTCAACCAGCCATAATATTCCAAGATGTGTATTTTTTAAAATTCATTCACCTGTGGATGGGCACTTTGGTTATTTCTATACCTTGACTATTGTAAATAACACTGGTACAAACATGAAAGTACAGATTTCTCTTTGAGGTAATGATTTTGTTTTCTTTGGATAAGTACCCAAGAGTGAGATTGCTGGATCATATTGGTGGTTAATTTCTTGAGGAGTTTCCATGCTGTTTTCCATAGTGGTTATACATTCCCAAGTTTCCATTCCCACTGGCATTATTATACTCCTTCCTACCTGAGGAACTGGGTTTTCCCAGGTGGCACAGAGGTAAAGAATCTGCCTGCCATTGCAAGGAGATGCTGGAGATGTGGGTCCACTCCCTGGGTCGGGAAGATCCCCTGGAGAAGGAAATGGCAACCCACTCAGTATTCTTGTCTGGAAAATTACATGGGCAGAAGAGCTCGGTGGGCTACAGTCCATGGGAGTGCAAAGAGTCAAATGTGACAGAACACACACACTCCCTAAGGCATTATTTCACTTTAGTGAATATTCATTCTGCCACATATTGCTAATCATTATACTTTTTCTTTAGAGAGAGGACATTTCAGAACCATCATAAATTTCTATTCTATCTATGTCCTTGCTTGTTTAACTGAGATAATAAAATTATAAGAAGAAGAGCTGAAGGAAAAGTACAGGATAATACTGAGATGTACCAAAAAAAACAAAAAAAAACAAATGTCACCAGCTCGTCAATTCACTTGCAGACATACCACCATGAGACTGAGACCTGAAAAGAAATGGAAGGTGTAAACAATCTTCGGGAAACATATCGCAAATGAGAGTTGATTGTGTTTGCTTTGCTGTTTTTCAGACTACCTTGACTCAAATATACAGTCAGTGCCAAAGGTACTATCAAGTGTTTCAAGCTGCTAACGACTGGCTTGAGGACGCTCATGAGATGTTACAGCTAACAGGCAACGGCCTAGATGTGGAGAGTGCAGAGGAGAGTCTCAAAAGCCACAGGGAATTTTTTAGTGCAGAGGATCAGTTCCACAGCAATCTGGAGGAGCTCCAAAGCCTGGTAGCCAACCTGGACCCACTCATCAAGCCGACTGGAAAAGAGGACCTAGCACAGAAAATGGCCTCCCTGAAAGAGAAGAGCCAGATGATAATACAGGATTCACATGCCCAGTTAGATCTCTTGCAGAGGTACAGAAATTACTTTGTTCTTTATATTCTAGTGAAATGGGTTTTCACATGGAAAATAGGAAAATATTAAGGATGTACATGGGCTTCCCCTGTGGCTCAAATGGTAAAGAGTCTGCCTGCAATTCAAGAGACTGGGGTTCAATCCCTGGGTCGGAAAGACCCCTGGAGAAGGGAATGGTAACTCACTCCAGTATTCTTGCCTGGGACATCCCACAGACAGAGGAGCCTGGTGGGTTACAGTCCATGGGGTTGCCAGGAGTCAGACATGACTGAGCAACTAAGCAGTAGCAGGACCGCAAGGATGCAGATTATCATGTAAATTCATTCTTTTGAGTATCCCTAGACGTATTGACCTCAGAGCTCTTGCATAGAAATGTGTGACTTTAAGTTGTCTCTTGACTTTTGTTGGATTTCGTTCAAGATGTGCAGCTCAGTGGCAGGACTATCAGAAAGCAAGGGAAGAGGTTATAGCATTGATGAATGAAGCTGAAAAGAAATTGTCTGAGTTTTCTTTATTGAAGACTTCTTCCAGTCACGAAGCAGAAGAAAAATTGTCAGAACATAAGGTTAGTTTGCCGTTGTTTTTAATACTCTTTTCATTGTAGCTGTAATAGGTCTTTGCACTATGAGAGTTCAAGAAGCAAGTCAATACGAGGGCTGCTTAAGCACAAAAAAGGATATGTTTAACCACATTTCATAGCAGTTTTAACTTAATTAAGTGCTGTCACTCATTTAGCATTCCAATGGAAATGCATAGCTAGGTTTAAAAAGATATCTTCAGAGAAATTTTCTTCTGATAATATGTGACATAGTAGATTTCAGTAAATACCTTCTGATGTAACTTAGATTACTTCAGTTGAAACTCAAAAGTTAACGACTTGAGTCTCATTCATGTATCACAGCAATATAAGGTACAATGTGACATACTTAAATATTAAATTCTGTTTACTTATACTTTTGATAATTTTAAAAAATGGGATAATGTCATTCAGACAGATTGCATGTCAACTTTTTACTAAATATTCACCTTACTGCTTTAGAAAACTCAAGCCTAACTCAATTACAAATTAAATGTAAAAGTAAGAATTAACAGAGGAAAATAAGTGTATGTAGGAACATTTTCTTTTGCAGGTAATTTTGGACTTAACCAAAATCTGTAGAGTTTTTGAAAAAATTATCTCTCCCTTCAACCTCTCTACTCCTCTTCCCATTCCAGGCTTTAGTGTCAGTAATAAACTCCTTCCATGAGAAAATCGTAGCTTTAGAGGGTGAAGCTTCAGAACTGGAAAGAACCGGAAATGATGCAAGCAAAGCAGCCATAAGCAGGTCAACAACAGCTGTCTGGCAGCGTTGGACGCGTCTCCGCGCTGTGGCCCAGGACCAGGAGAAGTTACTGGAAGATGCAGTGGATGAGTGGACGAACTTTAACAATAAGGTAATCACCATTACTGATGGGCTCAAAGTAATGTCTCCTTGCTGATGAGAATGTATCTCAAAAGCAATGTTTTGTCCCTCTTTTGAAATTGGCCTTATGAAAGTAAAAAGCCTTTTTAAAAAATCTCTATCTCCATGACTGGAAAACCAAATCATGAAATAAAATACATAATACAATGTGCAATTTGGTCTCAAGTCCAGGCCCATTTATTTTAATAAGAGAGAAAGAAACCAAGCAATTGCATTTTGAGAGGAGAGCAAGCCGATTTTGCCCCATTTGTGGGGCTCTTAGTGAAACTTTCTTTCCTGGCCCTGAAAAAGTGCAAAATACTTTGTCTTTCCATGAAGTAAGGAAGGAATTTGACTCATTTTTCAAATCATGTTTAATATCTTCTATTTTTTAAACAGGGTTCAGTGTTTTAAGCCACATCTTCCTTTGTGACTCAAAGGCACATATTCATGTTAACATAAATCCCCCTTTTCTATGTTATGAAGTCCCTCATTGCCCTAACATTATTTTAAGATTTAAATCTTGAAACCCAGAATAATAGAAGTGGCCTTTTCTTCCATGTTAAGAGAATTGTTCGTGATTTAGCTTCCCAAGATTTAGAGTTGACACCATCATCTCTACCGTGCTTCAACGTTTTAGTGTCAAATGTGGCATTTGTTGGAATAGTCCTCTCTTTTTCATTTTATTTACTTTTGAACTTCATAGTGTGTGCATTTGTCATCAGGTTAAAAAAGCCACTGAAATGATTGATCAGCTGCAAGATAAATTACCGGGAAGCTCAGCGGAGAAGGCCTCAAAAGCAGAACTTGTAACATTTCTTGAATATCATGACACATTCATCCTGGAGTTGGAACGGCAACAGTCGGCCTTAGGGATGCTGCGACAACAAGCGCTGAGCATGGTCCAGGATGGAGTCACACCATCCCCTGGAGGAGAGACACCCACGGTGCAGGAGATCACAGCCATGCAGGACCGGTGTCTGAAGTAACTATACGCCTGCCCTCTTTCTCTGTTTCTAAACTTGGCCATGACCAAAAGGGACAAATGGGGTATTAAGAGTCTTGGGGGAGCTCCACCATGCCACCTTAAAAACATGGGCATCTATTCCTATCATCCTTGCTACCCAGTACATGTCTAGTCATATTAGAAATGTAGTGATGAAGCAAGCAGATTCAATCTCTTACCTTCAGACAGTTTGCAGTCAAGCAGCAGAGGTAGACAACTAAAGATGCATTTAGGTGGAGCATTTGAAGGGGGCTAAGAGAAATCAGAGCAGAGGCAACTAACCTAGGAGAGGAGTCAAGTAAGGCTTCCCCTCAGAAGGGATATTTAAGTTGAAAACTAAGCAGGCTTGAACTAGCCAATGAGGTAGGAGGAGAGTTCTGAAGACAAGGGAGCAGCAAGTAAGCAAGCTTGGAAGTAAGTACATCACTTTCAAGAAACCCATGGGTGATGGGGCAATTCATGAGAAATGAAGCTTGAAAGGTTAACAGTTGGGAGCTGCTGAGAATTTGGTTTTGATAACTCTTGATTCCTCATTGGCTAAATTGGATGACAGAGAGGTTAGAGCAAGGATGATACCAAAGTCCAGGTAAATAGGAGTCATTTACTGATAGTGAACGTAGAGAAAGTTAATCTTAGTGATATATAACCAGCTTGATTTACTTATTGGACCAAAGAGGAAATGTCACTATATAGTTTAACTCCTGAGTTGACTAATATTAGGTGGCCTAGTTGCTCAGTCTTGTCTGACTCTTCACGACACCATGGACAGCAGCTCCCCAGGCTCCTCTGGGCATGGGGTTTCTCCAGGCAAGAATGCTGAAGGGGGTTGCCATGCCCTAGTCATATATCACTCATACATATCCTACATTCACCCCTTCAATTATAGATGAATTCAGGATAATCTGACTCCACTTACTTAAACTTTGTGACCAAATTATGTCAATTTACATAAAGACATAATTTGGATGCTGAACACTATTAATCATAAAATATCCAAAATTTGATTATTTAAAGGCTAGTTTCTAATAGGCACAAATATTCCAATTATACGCTAATTTTTAGGGTTGATGATTCTATACCATATAAGTAGATTTCCAAAGAGGAAATTAAAAAAAAATCAGTCTCCAGGTTATTTTAGACAGGAAAATGGATTGCAGTGTAGTGGCATGGGAGTATGTCAGCTCTCCATTTTCTGGGGATAAATCATTCACTTCACATTAAGTGTATTCTTGTTGTATTTAAAGTAAGTTTAAATGTTACTGAAAATTATCTGGCAGTTTGCGGGAAGTGTCTTGACTTGGAAAAAAATAGAAGGTTTCACTTTTTAATGTCTGTTTTTGACAATGTGATGGCATGCATTGGGGGCTTCCTTTCATTCCATGTCTGCTTTCTCCCCTTAACGTTCCTGAAGCATGCAGGAGAAAGTCAAGAAGAATGGGAAGATAGTAAAGCAAGAGCTCAAGGATCGAGAAGTGGTGGAGACACAAATCAGTTCAGTAAAATCTTGGGTTCAGGAAACGAAGGAATACTTGGGGAATCCAACCATAGAAATAGATGCTCAACTTGAAGAACTTAAGGTACAAAACTCATTCCCTAGGCTCATCATTTAAAAGAAACCGTGCTAATTTTAATCAGATATTCTTGTTTATATTCAATGATATATTGAAGTGAAATCTTTTAGAAATGTTTTACTTGAAAAGCTCTTAGTGTTAGTTCATTGGACATTCTTTTATTCCATATAAAGTGGACGTGCTTCTTATTTAGAGACTAAAGAAAAGCTTGCTTTTTGTAAATGTGTTTCTCTAATTCCACACGTAATCCAGTTTTGAGGAACAATACATAGCCTTGTCTCTGTACCTGTAAAAATCAATTTCCTTATCTGGCTCCTAGAAATTTCTTATGTTGATCTTTCCTTCAGATCCTCCTAACAGAAGCCACAAATCACCGACAGAATGTTGAAAAAATGGCTGAAGAACAGAAGAATAAGTACCTTGGTCTTTCTACTATATTACCTTCTGAACTCTCCCTTCAGCTAGCTGAAGTGGCCTTGGACTTAGGAGCTATCCATGATCAGGTAAACCTACAGTCAAGAAAGAGCAGCTTTCCATTCTTTATCGGTTCAGTGCTCTTGGATAATAGTGCCGGGTTTTCACAGTCATGGAAACAGAGCTTAAAAACAGATCAGTATTAAACAATAATATTAAATGAGAGGTTTTATTCATAGGCAAGAAGCATATGAAATGATATTAAATGTAAGCAATGATGTCAAACATTGAAGATAATTTATATGATTTCCCTAACCTTTCCCCCAAAAGTCAATTACTCAAAGAAACAAAGAAAGCAAGATATATTTCATGTATTCAACAAATATTTATTGAGTACCCAGAGTCTGCCAGGCACTCTTCTATTTGTTATTTTAGTTCAGTGGTTCAGCATGATGTAGTAGTGTGAAGATATTTGAATAAAAGGAAAACAGTTAAAAATAAAGTAGAATCAGGAATGAGATTTTTATCCAAAATTCATGCTGTAGGGTCCTGTATTTTATCTAGAGGAAGGTCTATCAGTCTAACTTCAAAACAGCCAAGTAAAGGAGTGAAACATAATATGTGTGTGTGTGTGTATGTATGTGTATATATATATATATATATATATATAGTTAAATCTTTTCTTTTTAAGGAAAGTGTTACATAGCCATTCATAATACTTAGAACACGGGGAGATTTTTATATTAGACTTCATAAGGAGGACAACTTCCATGTATTTTATGAAAATAGCTTCAAGAGCATCTCTATGCAAGCATAATGGGTTTTAGCACCTTCTTGGTGGTCTAATGCTAAAGCAATTTGTTAAAACTGGTCAATAGAACAAAGAGAGGATAGTTCTAAAATGCTACATGAGTAAATCCATGGCTAATTCATGTCAATGTATGACTAAAACACTACAATATTGTAAAGTAATTAGCCTCCAACTAATAAAAATGAAAAAAAATGAAAAAAAATAAAATGCTACATGAAATGCAAAGTAGTATTGCACTATAATATTCATGCAAGTATGCTGTCCCTTTTGAACTTGCCAGTGTATGATGCAATGTGTTTAAAAATTCTCATCAAAATCCAATTTTACTGCATCATGCGTTTGACCTAAATTAAAATGCTATTTTCTATTTTAAATATTTAATTTACTTATTTGTTTTTCTTAGACATTGGAGGTTTTGTCAGGAAGGATGACTTGTCAAGTTCAGATCTTAAAAAAAGAAGTTCAAATCTCATTTTTTTTTAATCCCCTCTGGATAAATTTCCCTATTATAAAAGTATTCATATGCATTCCATTTATGTCAGCACTCAACTGAAAATAATGAAATTTTAAAAAAGTATTCATTTCTTGATATATTTCCCCACTACTGAGGAGATTTTATTCTGGCCATGTTATGTGAAGAGCCAACTCACTGGAAAAGACCCTGATGCTAGGAAAGATTGCGGGCAGAAAGAGAAGGGGGCGACAGAGGGCGAGATGGTTGAATGGTGTCACCAACTCGATGGGCATGAGTTTGAGCAACCTCCAGGAGACGGTGAATGACAGGGAAGTCTGACGTGATGCAGTCCATGGGGTCACAAAGAGTCAGACAGGACTTCACAACTGGACAACAGCAACAGAGGAGATCTGATTTGACAAAACATCTACTTCTGCTTCACTGACTGTGCTAAAGCCTTTGACTGTGTGCATCACAGCAAACTGTGGACAATTCTTAAAAAGATGGGAATACCAGACCACCTTACCTGCCTTCTGAAAAATCTGTATGCAGGTTAAGAAGCAACAGTTAGAACTGGACATGGAACAACAAACTGGTTCCAAATTGGGAAAGGAGTAGACTTGCTTATTTAACTTATATGCTGAGTACATCATGTGAAAAGGTGGGCTGGATGAAGCACAAGCTGGAATCAAGGTTGCTGGGAAAGGCATCAATAACCTCAGATATGCAGATAGTACCATCCTTATGGCAGAAAGAGGAATTAAAGAGCCTCTTGATGAAGGTGAAAGAGGACAGTGAAAGAACTGGCTTAAAACTCAACATTCAAAAAACAAAGATCATGGCATCTGGTCCCATCACTTCATGGCAAATAGATGGGGAAAGAATAGAAACAGTGAGAGACTTTATTTTCTTGGGCTCCAAAATCACTGCAGATGGTGACTGCAGCCATGAAATTAAAAGACGCTTGTTCCTTGGAAGAAAAGCTGAGAGAGTCAATTCCTAGGCAGATTGATAAGAAGTCTGGGGTCCCAGAGGAGGAGAAAGGGGTCTGCGGTTCTCAAGGAGGAGGAGGAGGAAAGGACAAACCTTTTTTTTTTTCTCTACATTCCTTAGTCTTAGTCACATAAAATGTTGTTGTTGTTGTTTTTTTTCTTTAAGCCTAGAACTGATGATTACACAACAAACAACTCAGTTTGTTGTTACTACGGATTATACAACAACAATGTATCCTGCTTGAGGACAGTCCCTCCTTCCTAAAAACCTACTGACTAATCCTGATATCTTAAAATGTAAATTGTGGGAGTGGGTCTAGTAGGATCTTTCTATTGTTAAATTCTAATCCTGTTATCCTAAAATTTAAATTGTTGGAGTGGATCTGGTAAAGTTTTTAAACCTCCAGACATTCTTTTGATTTATTGTAATAAATAATTTAAAAAGTATATAACTCCCTTGCTAACACTAGCAAGGGGGGCACTCTCCGTCCCCCTTCTGATCTCTATGTCAGAATCTTTCTCCGTCCCTTTTTACTTTAATAAAACTCTGCTCTTGAGTGATCAAGCCTGGTCTCTGGTTCTGAAGTTAATTCTTCTTCTTCGGAGATCAGGAATTCGATACTGTTCACCGTAAGCTGTCAAAGCTATGACCAACCTAGATAGGATATTAAAAAGTGGAGACATTACTTTGCCAACAAAAGTCCATCTAGTCAAAGCTATGGTTTTTCCAGTAGTCATGTATGGATGTGAGAGTTAGACTAAAATAAAAATCGATGCTTTTGTACCGTGGTATTGAAGAAGACTCTTGAGAGTCCCTTGGATTCAGGAAATCATTCCTGAATATTCATTGGAAGGACTGATGCTGAAGCTAAAGCTCCAATATTTTGGTCACCTGAGGCAAAGAACTGACTCGTTGGAAAAGAACCTGATTCTGGGAAAGATTGAAGGCCACAATGGAGGACGAGATGGTTGGATGGCATCACCAAGTCAATGGACATGAGTTTGAGTAAGCTCCAGGAGTTGGTGATAGACAGGGAAGCCTGGCGTGCTGCAGTCCATGGGGTTGCAAAAAATCAGACACAACTAAGCGACTGAACAACAACAATATATTACAAAATGATCAGCACAATAAATTTAGTTAGTATTCAAAACTACATATAGTTATAAAATTTTTTCATGTGATGAAAACTTTTAAGAACTACTCTCTTAACAACCTTCAAGTATACAGCATAGGAATGTTAACTGTAGTCACCATGCTACTATATATTACACCCCCAAGACTTAAAGATATTTTTAAAGGCCTTTCATTTATGTAAAGGAAATACTTCTTTACCACATTCTCATCACCACTTTATTATAAGCAAAATATAAATGTTTGCTATCACATCAAATTAAAGCCATTGGAAATGTATAAATATTAACTGTTATTTTTTCATTTTCCTTTCCACTGGATGCGCTCAGTGCTTTTTAGTCATACTGTAAGATGGTAATTGGAAGTTAGAGAAAGTGTTAACAGGCCATTAACAGCTACTTATGAAAAGGTGCACAGAAACAAATATGTGTGCCTTCAGTTATCTGGAAGCGGTTTCCATTTTATGAAGAAAAAGGGTTAGAGTGTGTGTGTTTAAGGTCACACAGTAAATGGAGAAGACAGAATTGAAACTCAGCTATCTACACTGCTATCTGTAAACAGTTGATGAGTGAATCATTGTGCAGTGTGTTGCTTGTTCCTTTGCTGAAATAGCAGCAGAAAGTGCAGTAAATACATAAAAATGTCAGGAGGTACGGCTGCAAGGAACACCAGGAGAGCTTGTAACTGCACGTGGCTGGTTTCAGGAGGTACATGGACGCCAAAGCAGTACTGACGACCTACAATGCCTTTTGACAACATCTGAAAATTGAGGTTATTAGTATTAATTATTCAGTTTTAACCATGATTGGTTTTCCTGTTTTTATTGATTGTTTAGATCCAGGACAAAGTAAAAGAAGTTGAACAGAGCAAGGCCATGAGTCAGGAATTCAGCCAGCAAATTCAGAAGATAGCCAGAGATCTCACAACTATTCTCACCAAGCTGAGAGCAAAGACAGATAATTTAGTTCAAGCTAAAACTGACCAAAAGGTAAAGAAGGGGAAGTGGAAACATAAGGGGTGCTATTCAATGCCTTAAATATTTTGGATGCATTAGTTTATTTTGAAGATATTAAAAAAATAAACAAAAACTTTCTTATCAGGCTTCATCAAAACCAGACAATAAAGGCAGGTAGTTTGTAGTTCAGCTTGTGAAGAATTTGCCTGCAATGCGGGAGACCCCAGTTCAATTCCTGGGTTGGGAAAATTTCCTGGAAAAGGGATAGGCTACATGCTCCAGTATTCTTGGGCTTCCCTGGTGTCTGTCAGTAAAGAATTCACTTGGCAATGCAGGAGACCTGGGTTTGATCCCTGGATTGGGAAGGTCCCCTGGGGGAGGGCATGGCAATCCACTCCAGTATTCTTGCCTGGAGAATCCCCATGGAAAGAGGAGTCTGGCGGGCTATAGTCTATGGGATGTCAAAGAGTTGGACACGACTGAGCGACTAAGCACAGCACAAAGAAATTTTATAAGTACAATAGTATAATTTATTATTATAGTAAAACGAAACTCATAAATATATATGTATATGTAGGTAAGAGGGAAGAGTGTCAAAGGCCTAAATGATGGTTGAGTAACTTAAGTACATCTATACATTTCAAAATGAAGGAAGTTCTTGTAGTTAAATCTGTGTTCTCACTCTGCCAATGAGTGAAGTGACTAATCCTTTTTGGGTGGGACAGAAGGAAAATTTTAGCTCTCTGAGCCTCATAGAAAATAAACACCAGAGTTACAAAACATCCTGCTCTCCCTTTCCAACCAAAGAAACAGAAATGAGCAAATCATAGTAGAATTATTCTTTATAATGTTTTACTTTTATAAAAATCATTTAAAATACAATCCTTCTGATTCTGGAAAATCTGGGAAAATTTGTTTTCAATAGTCTAATGTTCTTTCCTCTTGATGACTGTCCAGGTGCTAGGAGAGGAATTAGATGACTGTCACTTAAAATTAATGGAACTGGATAATGCAGTGCAAAAATTCTCCGAACAGAACGGCCAGCTAGGTAAACCACTGGCCAAGAAGATAGGAAAACTGACTGAACTTCACCAGCAGACCATTAGACAGGCCGAGAACCAGCTCTCTAAGCTCAACCAGGTATGTTTTCCAGGCTGGTAATCAACATTCTCTATGGCCGAAATTCAGTTTTGTTTTTTGCTTTTAACAATAAACAAAAAAAATAATAACAATAAGAGTAATTTGAGTGTAGCTTATCTCATATCATGCCTGTATTTCTAATATTTATTTATACATGTAAACCTGACTTCATATCAAACCATATTATAAATTCATTCACAAAGGTTTTCATATAAATGGACTTTTTAATAAATATATATATGTTTATCTTTACTTTAATCTTTACTTAACTGGTTCAGGTCACACATCATCATAATTGCTGAGTATAGACTGAACTTTTGCAAATTGAGTATGTTGTTTTTTTTGCCATCAAATATGAGTTAAATTAGAATTTGCAACCAGTAAATTATAATATTGAAAGTTATAATCCCCACCTACCATACCTCCTTACTTAGTGAAGGTAGAGTATGAGAAAGGGGAGAGAGAAGAGCTATATGGAGGAATAAGAGATGAGAGTGGAGATTTTTTTTTAAAAGACATATTAGTCAAGCATATTAGGAAATTGGACTTCATCTTAATGTCACTGGGAAGTCTTTTTTTTTTTGGAAGTCTTTAATAGGTTTTCAATAAGGAAATTATTTTTCATGATACCTTTAGATATCATAGATATTATAATGATCAACGCCCAGGATTATTGTGTCCAAAGAAAAATAGAAGACTGATTTCTAGCTCAAGAAGCAGAGTATACATTTTTTATCTGAATGGTAATGATTTATTTTTCAGGCAGCATCCCGTCTAGAAGAATACAATGAAATGCTTGAGTTAATTTTAAGGTGGATTGAGAAAACTAAAATCTTGATACATGGAAAGATTGCATGGAATTCTGCAAGCCAGCTTCGAGAACAATACATTTCACATCAGGTAACTTTAGGAAAAATAGTTTTCAAAAGGTAACTAAGAGGGTAATTTTATTTAACTGGCTAGATTGACAGAGAATTTGGAGGAACGTGATGAAAAATTATTGA
Source organism: Odocoileus virginianus (assembly GCF_023699985.2). Taxonomy (NCBI): domain Eukaryota; kingdom Metazoa; phylum Chordata; class Mammalia; order Artiodactyla; family Cervidae; genus Odocoileus; species Odocoileus virginianus. Next base: position 13,992,258 of record NC_069707.1, read on the forward strand.
AGATGCCAAGAAAAATGAAAGCCAAGGTAGCTTTAACAACTTGTCATGGGGATTTAAAAAAAAAAAAAAGGCAGCTTCCCATAAGATTTCATAAGACTGAATAAGTAAATAAATATCCTTTATCGCCTCTAAATTTTCCATTCCATAAGACCAAAAATAATCATACATATAGTATCTTTTTTTTTTCTTGGCAGCTTCTTTGAAGCAATAGTACACAGGGACATGGTGGGAAATTCTACCCTGAGGGAGAGATGTAGGGACACGTGGAAGGATCACAGGCTCTAGACTCAGACTGATGGGAAAACCAAGTCCGGCCACTTAGGGCTGTGTACTTTGGAGCAAACTACTTTGCCCTTCAGAATCCAGTCTTCTCATCAGTAAGATGGAGATGTAAATGATGTGCATATTGCAGAGTTGTCACGAGGATCAAATGGTTTAACATATGTGCAGTCATCAGGCACAACACCTGGCACCTGTGGGCTCGGTCAGAGCCTGAATCTCCTGCCTCCTCCTTCCAGCGCTTCCGCCTGGTCACAGTGGGCTGACCTCCTGCAGGAAGTAGGGGCCAGCTGGAATGAGTCCACACCACATAGGGGCTGCATGACTTCACTTCCTCTGAAGTTTTCTCTTGGCCATATCATCCAGGAAATTATTTCATCTTTTTAAATTTAGGCTTGAGTTAGATACAGATATCTAGTAGCCCAGTTATCTGGCCATCAAATACAAAATAGTCCTTATTTAAGTTACATGGATATCCTCAAGTATGTTAGATTTTCTTAGTATGTTCTGATTTTTGTATACTCATGTCTTTTAAATACATCCTCTTTTCCATTCCTGTTGACAGGATTCTAGATCAGAACCTCATTTTCCCCTTCTGGGAATGCTTTAGCAGGCTCCTAATTGGTTTCCCTGTATTTATCCTTCTTTTTTTTATTATTATTATTATCCTTCTTTTCTAATCAATCTTGCACTCTCCTCTCAAGAAATCTTTCTTAAACAACTGCAGAGTTGTTCTGCTTGAGGATCTGCATTATGCATTAACAGACAAGACTTAAGTTACAACTGATTGTAGACAATGGAAAATCACTCATTAGAAACCTAGAATGCAAACTTAAAAGAAAGCATTTTCATTGTCAAGTTAACACTATTATTTAAAAGCTCATATTTAAGGAAGCGAGAGCTCTCAGACACTGTTGGTAACTTGGTAAAATCTATTTGAAAAATAGTTGGAAAATGTATCATGCTCATCAATACATTACTACTCTGTAATCCAAAATGTAGGAAATTTTTTACATGAGTATTAATAACTATACTGAAATTTTAAAGAAAACTTAATATTAAAAAAGGTTTTCTGAATAAATTTTTGGATTTAATCCGATATAATGTAGACCATGAAGGTTTAATTGACCATGAAGGTTTTAATTGACCATGAAGGTTTTCTTCTTTTTAGTTTTTAAAAATAGCCCCTATTCTCGTTCATTTATTTATTCAGTAAACATTTATAGAGTGCTTTCCAAAGCTAGGAATTTTGTTAGGCATTTGGAATACAAAGAATATTCCCTGCCCTGCCCCAGGAAGTTGAAAACTGAAGGGAGAAAGGAGACAGAGGGGGTTCCCAGGTGGTGCAGTGATTAAGAGTCCGCCTGCCAATGCAGGAGACTAAGGAGACACAGATGTGCCCCCTGGGTTGGAAAGGCCCCCTGGCATAGGAAATGGCACCCAACTCTAGTATTCTTGCCTGGGAAATCTCACGGACAGAGGAGCCTGGTGGGCTACAGTCCAGCGGGCCGCAGAGAGTCAGGCATGGCTGAGTGACGAAGCACCAGGAGATAGGTTAGATTGAGGAAGGAAAGAAAAAACCCACCTGCCAGTGCAGGAGATGCAAGAGATGCGGGTTCAAGTCCTGGGCTGGGAAGATGACCTGGAGGAGAGCATAGCAACCCACTCCAATATTCTTGCCTGGAGAACCCCACGAACAGCAGAGCCTAGTGAGCTACAGTCCATGGGGTCACAAAGAGCCGGACACGACTGAAACGACTTAGCACAGATCAGCAGCACAAGGGAGGAAAAGGTGATTCTGAGCTGAGTCCTAAAAGACATACAGCCTGAAACGCCGAAAATCCCGGCAGAAAGAGGGAGGGATGCTTGGTGCACTGAGGAGGAGCTTTGCTGAGAGCTGGAAAGAGGTCTGAGAGGTAAGAGAAGACAAAGACAGGTCTTGAGAGCCTGTGAAGACCTTGACCTTTCTCCTGAAGTCATGGTAAGCCTTTGACAGACATTCTGCAGGCAAGTGACAAGCTCAGACTTACAGTTTCAGAGATGTGACTTAGAAGCCTGTGGAAACAGATTGATGGAGGTAAGACAACATAGACAGTGGTTTCAGAATTCCAATAGACAGTGACAAAGCCTCTCTTAGGAGGCTGAGAGGACAAAATCAAGGGGCTTTACCAAGTGAGAATTCTGGACTTGGAGGCTTCTGGATGTGGGTAAAAGAGAAAGAGGTGCCCAGGGTGGTTGCTGGGTTTTTCTGACTTGGGCAGGTGGCTGGGTTGAGTGCATCGAGGGCATGGGGGGACAGAGGTCAGGTGTTGGTGGTGACCTCACACAGGTGCTCAGGAGAGAACTCAGCCTGCACACAGCGTTCCAGGGAGTTCTTTCATGCCTGCCTGCCTTAAGAATGAATGAAAATTGCCTGAGTTTATCCAAAAACAGTGCACAGAAAATGCATGTGTTTTAATGCCAGGCGAAAAAGATAGGAAATTGTAGATGTCTTATGATCTCAATCACCTAAAATTATACCCAAATTGAACAGCAGTTATCCCTTACTTAAAGTCATCCCTGGGGTATGGGATTGTGGAGTATTTTATCTTCTTTATTTTTCAATATATTCTAAGCTTTATAATATATGCTATATAACACATGTATATGATACTGTGAGAGAAAATGATATACTTTACTTTTTAAAAAAGGGATCTATTACAAAAGAGTAATGTCCCACCTCCTGTTTTTCCTCTTTACACATCGCATGCCCCAGGAACTGCACATTTTGTCCCCACTCACCTATGTGCCTTTGCTTATGCTGTCCCTTCAGCATAAAAGGTCTTTCCTCTTCCTCTCCATCTGTACAAATACAAACATTCTCTGACTTAGCTCAGATGTGACTTTTCCAGGAAGCCTTCTCCCAACTATCCTACAGGTAATAGCACCTCTCATTTCTGGCATCCCTAACCCTTTCTTCTCTTTCACTCTACTCATACAACACATATTATATGCTTATTATTGCACATTATTCATATGATTGTTAGTCTCAATAGATGCTGCTGTCCTGAATGACAAGGGATTTGTTTTATCCCAAATAGTTTCTACCCCTTTGTCTCACTTCAATCGTTTGTGTCTTATTTTCGTATCTTAGATTCATATATGCTTAGAGCTTAGCTATAGAATATGAGAGCTGAAATGCCTCTCTTTAGTTGAATATGAGAAAAGAGAGGCCAGTGAGCTGATGAAGACACCCAATGCCTCAGAGCATCACCACTGCTAGAATATCCGTGCCCTGATTCTCACCAGGGAGCAGCTTGGGGTGGCAGATGGTTCAAAACATGTGGCCTCAGCAGATTGTTTACAGGTCCTAAACTTTGATTTCTTTTTCTCTGAAAAGAGGGTGACAGGAAGTGGGAAGCAGGCACAGGGCTGTGAAGTTTAAGCACAATAAAATACACAACCTACACAGTGTATACAGGCAATGTAAATTAAATCTCTTTATCCCTTTCCCAATCTAATGGTCTTTACACCATATTGTACTGATTACCTCTTTACCTGCTTATCAATGTCCTGGATGTTGATAATTCACTCTAGACCATGCTAGAAGAATCGGAAGATATTCACAATGATCTGGAAGCAATGACCGAGATATTACAGTACCTCGATAGTGTGTACCATACAGAAACAATGTCTCAGCAAGTGGCAGACCTGGGGCGGGAGACTGAGGAGCTGCGACAGGTGATCAAAATTCGCTTACAGAGTCTCCACGATGCTGCCAAGGTAAAAAAAAAAAAAAAAAAAAAGTTATTTAAATGGAAAAGTCTATCATTATGGGCTTCCCAGATGGCACAGTGGTAAAGAATCCTCCTGGCAATGCAGGAGACACAAGAGATGCAGTTTTGATCCTTGGGTTGGGAAGATTCCCTGGAATAAGTGGCAACCTGCTTCAGTATTCTTGCCTGGAAAATTCCATGAACAGAGGAGTCTGGCAGACTATAGTCCAGGGGGTCGCAAAGAGTCCGATATGACTGAGCGACTGAGCACACACATCATTAAAAACAACAATGATGGGACATCCTTAGCAGTCCAGGGGTTAAGACTCTGTGCTGCCAATGCAAAGGACGTGGGTTTGATCCCTGGCGGGGGAGCCAAGATCCCACATGCTGTGACCATAAAATAAAATACACAGATACATTTTTAAAGTAAAAACAAATGATGGCAGAAAGTGCAGGTAGAGTGCTCACCTCTAATGAGCCTTCTTGTATGAATGTTACCCTCTTATGCCTGAGGCATGGTGAGGTCACACAGTACCATACCGTTGGAGTTTGAAGCAGACAAAGGTTTATTTCAGGGCAGATGACTCATGTTCAAAAAACCCATGACATCTCGAAGGGTTTCAGAGTTTTGAAGCATCTGTGATCAGCTCATGCACAGTTCTCTGATTGGCTGATGGTGAGGTGACAGGGTGGTGGCTTAACATTATCAGCCCTTAAGCTCCAGGATGCCTGGAGCTGTGTGCTCTTGGTCTTCAAGTAGTTAACACCATCCCTTTGGTGGGGGATTTTAACATCTGTAAAACAAGTCAGGAAATGTACATCAGATACTATTATCTGGGTGTTTCAAAGAGGAGCTAAAATAGAGGGTATTGGGGAAGGGTCTGCCCCAGAAGGCCCTGTAGGGGGTCATGCTGTTCCTGGTGAATCTGAGGTTCTTGGACGTCTTCAGGCAGAAAGACTTCAGTGAGAGATAAAGTTATAGGTAAGAAGTGGATTTATTTAGACAGAAACACACTGCACAGAATGTGGGCCATCTTAGAAGGTGAGAGAGAGCCCTGAAATATCGTGGTTCATTTTTATGGGCTGGGAAGTTTCATAGGCTAATGAGTGGGAGGATTATTCCAATTATTTGGGGAGAAAAAGGGATTTCCAGGACTTTGGCCACCACCCAGTTTTTGACTTATGATTGGCCTCAAAACTGTTCTGGTGCTGTTGCCTGTGTCATTTAGACGCTAATGTATTACCAATAGGATATAAGGAGGCTCAAGGTCTACTGGAAGTCAGATCTTCTGCCATCTTGGACCTAGTTGGTTCTAACCAGTTTTTATCTTGTCCCATGGCTATGTCATTGTTTTAATGGTTGTACCCCGCCCCCTTCCCTCTTATTTCACTGCCTGATTACGTGTAACTAGTCTCCACCTATGAGTTTGAACCTCACGTTCTTGTATATCAACATTGATGTCACTCTTTACTCTGCAGGATATGAAAAAATTTGAAGCAGAGCTCAGAAACTTGCAAGTTGCTTTGGAGCAAGCCCAGACGACCCTGACTTCTCCAGAAGTTGGACGTCTAAGTCTCAAGGAGCAGCTCTCCCACCGACAGGCAAGCAAAAATAATTCAGGGGAAATGAGTGGGGAGCTATATTTTTGAAAAAGAAATGATAGTTAGGAAAAGTGATTTCTAAACTTATCATCTAAGCAGTGTATGCAGGATTAAAAAAAAAAATTCCTGGAAAAGTTTTTATAACTTTGGACAGACCTGTCATTTAGTTAATATCTCTTGCTTTTGAAATAAACTATTAAAGTGTAAAATTTTAAAATATTTTAGAATATATCTTTTAAATGGGTAAAAATGTATTTTTTTTTTCTTTTTGGCTGTGCTGGGTCTTTGTTGTGGTGTGTGGGCCTCTCTTATTATAGAGCACAGACTCTCGAGCACATGGGCTCAGAAATTGAGGCACATGGGCTTCTCGAGTTGTGGCGTGTGGGCACAGTTGCCCCACAGCATGTGGGATCCTGGTTCCCCGACCAGGGATCGAACCTGAGTCTGCTGCTATTGGAAGGTGGATTCTTAACCACTGGACCACCAGGAAAGTCCCAGGAAAAAAAAAATGTATATTTTATATTTTATATAAAATGTATATTTTATCCATATAAATAAATTGATATCAAATTGTATACGTAAAGACTTTTTAAATTTAAAATGCAAACTTGCACTTTCAGCATTTGCTGTCTGAGATGGAGTCACTCAAACCAAAAGTCCACGCGGTGCAGGTCTGTCAGAGCGCGCTTCGGATCCCCGAGGACGTGGTCACCAGCCTGCCGCTCTGCCACGCGGCTCTGCACCTGCAGGAGGAGGCCAGCCGGCTCCAGCACACGGCCATCCAGCAGTGCAACATCATGCAGGCACGTGCAGCTGGGCCCGCCAGCGTCTGCAGGTGGTCCCCACACCGCCGGCAGAGCGGCAGCAGATGAGTCATGGGCTGCTTTTCTTAGCGCTGCGTGGGTTCAGCCATCAGAACACATCCAGAGTGTTAACTCTGACAGCTTGTTGTGATTATATAAAATAGGGACATGAAATGCTATCATTTAGATCACCCACAAATGCCTGGGGCAAGATCTATTAAAAATATCTTTTGGTGAAAACTATCTTTTAGCAACATATATATATATATATATATATATGTATATATTTTATAAAAAACAACTTGTAAAGGTTAATTTTATATTCAATCATATAGTTTTATAGTATTATTCATCTGAAAATCATCTAGAACTTTGTAATAAGACTTTACTGCTAAGGCATACTACAGAAATTTTTTTTTCATATTTCAGCTTATGATGTATTTTATTGCCTGAGAAGTACACCCAGCTATAATTGGGTGTACTAGAGACCAATTACTTACTAGGAAGAAATGAAACCATCTCATATCTGCTTTCAACTAATATTTCACCTACTTTATTCAAAATTTGTATACATGCCCTCTCATTAAACCACTAATGGTTTATTTGGTCAACTCTTCTTGCATTATCTTATGATTTGTTAGACAGTAAATTCCTGAGTGTAGAAGTCAAACTTCATTCATTTTTTATAAATTTGTATTAGAGTATAGTTGATTTACAATGTTGTGTTAGTTTTAGGTGTATAGTAAAGTGAATCAGTTTTCCAGTAGTCATGTATGGATGTGAGAGTTGGACTATAAAGAAAGCTGAGCGCAGAAGAATAGATGCTTTTGAACTGTGGTGTTGGAAAAGACTCTTGAGAATCCCTTGGACTGCAAGGAGATCCAACCAGTCCATCCTAAAGGAAATCAGTCCTGGGTGTTCATTGGAAGGACTGATGTTGAAGCTGAAACTCCAATATTTTGGCCACCTGATGAGAAGAGCTAACTCATGTGAAAAGACCCTTATGTTGGGAAAGATTGAAGGCAGGAGGAGAAGGGGACGACAGAGGATGAGATGGTTGGATGGCATCACCGACTCAATGGACATGAGTTTGGGTAAACTCCGGGAGTTGGTGATGGACAGGGAGGCCTGGCATGTTGCAGTTCATGGGGTCGCAGAGAGTCAGACACGACTGAGCGACTGAAATGAACTGAACTGAAAGTGAATCAGTAATACATATAAATATATCCACACTTTTTTAGATTCTTTTTCCATACAGGTCATTATAGAGTATTGAGTAGAGTTCCCTGTGCTATACAGTAGGTCCTTGTGTGAAAGTGAAAGTGTTCGTTGCTCAGTAACGTCCAACTCTTGTGACCCCAGGGACTTTGGCCCAACAGGCTCCTCTGTCCATAGGATTCTACAGGCAAGAATACTGGAGTGGGTAGCCATTCTCTTCTCCAGGGGATCTTTCCAACCCAGGGATCAAACCTGGGTCTCCTGCATTGAGTGGAGATTCTTTACCATCTGAGCCACCAAGGAAGCCCCAGGTCCTTATTAGTTATCTATTTTATAAATGGGCTTCAAAGAATCTGCAATCCCAGTCTCCCAATTTATCCCCCATCTTTCCCTCCTTGATCACCACAGGTTTATTTTCTACATTTGTGGCTCTCTGCTTTATAAATAAGTTCAGTATTTGTACCATGTTTTAAGATACCACATATAAGTGATCTCATGTAATACTTGTTTTTGTCTGACTGACTTCATTCAGTATGACGAACTCTAGACAATCTCCACCTTTTTTGCTACAAATGACGTACTTCATTCATTTTTTTTTTTTTTTTATCTCCTATTCCAGCACTTAGCTGAGTCCCTCACAGAATTTCCTTGACAGAAAAATGAAGTAATCATGTTTTTCGTACTACTTTTCTACCATGTTCTGGGCCATAACATCATCATCTTTAGGACAATAAGGAGAAGAAGGAGGATCTAATCACTTCAATTCCGTTCACTTCAGTTGCTCAGTCATGTCCGGCTCTTTGCCACCCCATGGACTGCAGCATGCCAGTCTTCCCTGTCCATCACCAACTCCTGGAGCCTGCTCAAAATCATGTCCATCAAGTTGGTTATGCCATCCAACCATCTTATCCTCTGTTGTCCCCTTCTCCTCCTGCCTTCAATCTTTCCCAGCATCAGGGTCTTTTCCAATGAGTCAGTTCTTCGCATCAGGTGGTCAAAGTATTTGGAGCTTCAGCTTCAGCTTCAGTCCTTCCAATGAATAGTCAAGACATTTCCTTTTAAGATTAACTGGTTTGATCTCCTTGCTGTCCAAGGGACTCTCAGGAGTCTTCTCCCACACCACTATGTTCAGTCCATCAATAATCTTGACAAAATGTTTTAGAGAGAAGGCTCTGAAATATCAGCAGAAAACTGGGAATTTGAATCATTTAGGAATTTTCCCCATCATTTTTTTGTTCCCTTGACTCATGGGTAAATAGACATTAACACCAGAGTTTGTCAGACGGCAGCACAGGCACACACACAGAGTTACTGATATCAATAGATAATTGTCTATGCTTTTGTTTTTTCCTTCAAAGGAGGCTGTGGTGCAGTATGAACAATATGAGCAAGAAATGCAGCACCTCCAGGAACTCATAGAAGGAGCTCACAGAGAGATTGAGGATAAGCCTGTGGCCACCAGCAACATCCAAGAACTGCAAGCCCAGATTTCTCGGCATGAGGTAAGGCAAGCCAAGTTCAAGGGCAGGACCCTGGCTTGGTGAGAATATGTGATTGGTTTTTAGCAGATGAAGTGGAAAGTTTTTCCTTGTCCGGCGCATATGTGTTAGGTTCTTGGAGAGCCTCTTTGGCTGTCTTTGCATTTTGAGTGCTATTTTTGCTGATGTTCTCTAAGACCTAGGAGCATGAGTCCTCCGCTTAACTCCAAAACCTTTTGACACGACATTCATGACATGTCTGTCTCCACCACGACCCACTGACTGCTTCCAGCAGAATTCTCACAATTCATACACCAAAACACAGTGTACTCCCTGTCTTCTTTCTTTCTTTATTTATTCATTTGGCTTCTTCATGCTGTGTATGGGATCTTAATTCCCCGGCCAGAGATTGAACCTGTGTCTCCCGCACTGGAAGTGTGGCATCTTAACCGCTAGACTGCCAGAGAAGTTCCTGTGCTCCCTGTCTTCACAGATTATAAGGAACAGCAAGCTCAAAGCCTTGTTGCTTTCATGGCCCTCATTAAAAAGAAGGGATATTTCATGTTAAAGAGAAAACCATTTGCTCTTTTACGTGTAGGTCATTTCACCTCCTTTTACCAAAATCAGTGAATGGCTCATATTGTTGGTTTTGATGATTACCATGTTATGCCTGTTAGCAGCTTTTCCATTTTCAGATAAGCCTCCTTCCTTGTATCTTTGGCATCATTATGATCTTAGGACTTGAATACCCTTTGTGCAAACCTGGTCTCAAAGATCATATACCTCGAGTGTTTCACTTCCTTCAGGAGAGCAGTGACTTTCCTTTCCTGACCTGTTAAATCCTGTATAGGTCATATTTACTCTTTCCTTGGTGGCTGACTACAGCATCATGAATTTTGGAAAGTTACTAGGGGAGGGCGTGTCTTCTTTCTCTGTGCCAAGGATAGACATTTAGCTTATCCTTCCATCTGCTCTATTTTAACTGTGTTCTCATAAGAGCAACAAAATTTTCCAAACCCAATAAAGGTTCTCATAAGATTCAATTGTTGAATTTTTAACAATTGTTGTTAAACAATTGTTGGAAAATCTCACTCCCCCATTCCCCACCTTGGCAAATGCAGTTCTTTAATTTCTTGTCACATCCAATGCATCACATTCATGTATGATTTATAAAATAATGTAAATAAATATCCCACTCTATTTACTCCTATACTGAAGCTAATCATCCATGTTAACTATTCATTTCTCTTCTGTCACTGGTTAAATGAAAAGATGTTTTGCAAATACTTAAAAACTATATATAAGGCATACATTAGACTTCATAATACACATTTATTCTGAAACTACTTTTAATCCCACATTGTAAGATCCAGAATTTTGTTGCAACAACTTTTCAATCACAGCACAGAAAATATTTTTTTTAATCTATCTGGAATGACAATAAATATCATTACTATAGATTTTTTTTTCTTTCATGTGTTTTAAGACAGTTTACAGTGTTTTCAGATTCTTTCACAAACACCCAATGAGCTTAAGATTTTCTGTGGGTGTGAATTGTCTCCATTTTACTGATAAGAAAACAGATATTAATTTTTTAGAATGACTTCCTGAGCTTCCAGATATAGTAACTGATAGAAAGCAGATTCTAATCTGGTATGTTTGGGGACTTCCCTGGTGGTCCAGTGGTTAAGACTCAGAACTTCCACTGCAGGGGGCACGAGTTCAATCCCTGATCAGGGAACTAAGATTGAAAAAACAAAAAGAATGATGGTCTAGGAGAATAAATGACTTGCCAGCTCTCAGCAGAGTTAGCCATAGACTGTCCTCTGGCTCCTGTTCAATTATCTGTTTATTTTGTTACATCTTCTCCCAGTTCTAAACATTAGTGCAGACTTGTGTTAGTTTTGGCATGTGATTTAGAGTGTATTTGCATGTTTATAATGACATAGTCCTGCATCAGGTTCATTGTTTGTGTAAAACAAATACAGGAAGGAAAGTGCTGTGGAGGGCTGTAGGTGGGGGGCGTGTTGGGGAACCTGATTTATAACAGAGAATTCTGGGAGAATGTTTTTTCCTGTTTTTTCTGTCTGTTTTTAATGGATTTTCATCTTGAGGTGAGGCTAGTTTCCATATACTTAGTTTTAACTCATAAAGATAACTAATCATTTGTTCATTGCTAGGGAATTCACATTTTTTTTCCTGTAATTTTTCAAATGTTACATTTAATTTGAAAACAAAGTGATCCTGTCACTTTAAATCGTAGGAGAGACTCTCAGACCTCCTTTCCACATGATACAGAAGGCATACTCCTGGGCGCAGGTGGTTGCCCAGAGGGCACCTTCCCTTCGAGCAGCCCCTGTACCCGAGTTCCGACCTGTACACTCATCCCTTGTCGTGATCTTCAGAAACACTCAGTTAAAACTACACATGCATATTCTTCCCGAGCATGGAGAACACATTAACTCATCCATGCTCCATTTTAATTTAGCAAATTTGACCCCAACCCACAAAGCTCCTGGGATATTGGCAGGTTTCTTCTTACAGAAGAAAGTTCTAGAGACCTATTTCTTCAAGGGAGTCTCATGGACTAATGATAAAAGGTAGACTTTCATAGGCCTAATAAATCAAAACCTTTTGGAGCCTAGACCAGAACTGCATTGCCAACAAGCAACTCAGATGAGTCTTATACCCAATAATTTGAGAACATTGATTTAGAAAACGGGCATTTGCTCTCAGCTTGCTGAGCAGGGTTCTGCCACAGGGGACGTGACCATCCCTGTGGGCACCAATGGTGGAAGGACTGAGACTAACTCTGCTTCTCCCAGAGTCAGTTCTACCAGATACACAGCCATGCTATGAAGGCTCAGTGGAGTATATGAGGGAAATTTTCATGAATGTACAAAATTTTAGCTGAAAACAGAATTCAAGGAGTCCAGTAAGCTGGTAGATGACTTTCAAACCAACATGTTTACTAGTTATTATAGAGTATTTGTATGTTAGGTACTAAAGCAGATGTGATAAATAGCTATTTAATCATTATTTTAAAAATCCTATTAGGGGAATTTCCTGGCAGTCTGGTGGCTAGGACTTGGCGCTTTCAATGCGGCCTGGGTTCAGTCCAGGGAACTAAGATCCATCAAGTTGTGTGGCTTGGCAAAAAAAAAAAAAAAAAAAAAATCCTATTAGGTTTAACTAAGTATCTGCAACCCTGAAAGGTAAAGAAGTGATGATTTCTACTTTTTAAATCATAGATTAAAAAATTCCTGTACTTCCTACTAGAAGTCAAGAAAACAGGCTGCTAGCTGAATTCTGGATTGTTTTCCCTTACACCGACACAGTCGGTTTTGGTTGGGAGGGGAAACGCAAAATGACAGCCATCAGAAAATGGTGTGTTTGTGTGTTCATATACACATACACATGTATGTATACACACATGTATCATTTTGTGTTATTTTGTTTCTGAACTTCAAGTTCAAAGCTCTGGTTTGAATGTCAAGTTCAAAGTTCTCATTTGAGTGTATACACATACTGTGTCAGTTTAAAGACTCACAAAATGTGTACTGTACAAACACTAAATGACAGCTTTTCAAGTGAAGAAGCCAAATGAAGAGAAAAAAAGCAGAGATTTTGTACTTTTAAGATTAATATTTTTGTTTACATGACTGTAAAAAAAATGAATGCTTACATGTTCATTTTTTAATCTTTGAAGTAAAGAAAGTATAAAGTTAACATTTTAGGATTACCATTTTAGATTATTAATACTATAATATTAATACTATAATATTAATAGTATAATATTATACTATAATACTATATAATATTATTAATACTATAATATTAATACTATAATATTTTTTAAGAGCTATGTGCTATTCAGAATATATTTTCAATTAGCTCCTTGTAAAAATTTTAAAACCTCTATCTCTCAAAACAATTTTTTTGACCAAGGAAGGAAATCAAAAGACATTAAAATTGAACAGAACTTCAAGTTCAAAGCTCTAGTTTGAGGCATCAGAAACATTACAGGCATAATGGAGTGCATGAGGGAAAATTTCATGAATGCACAAAATTTTCTTTGGGGAGTAAGATGCATCAAAAATACGGGTTTCCTAAGTAGTCTTTAGCTTATCTGCAAAAAACAACTCGCCAGGGTCACAGGAGTTCAGGAACAGTTTACTTTATGACTCGTCTGTCACAAGTGACTGCTCTGTTTGACATATTCGAGATGGTAAGAACCGAGTATTGCATTTTTGGCAGTTTTAGTCATCACATGACCTAATTTCCATGGCATGAACCATCTGGCAATTTCAGATTCCTCAGGCATTTCAAAGAAAGTTGCCCGTCCTTAACGTTACCAAATGCCAGTCCAGCCCCGAGCATCTCCGGGATTAGAATCCTGGCCGCCGGGCTCCGCGCCTCCTGCCGCGCGGTCCCCACCGCCCCTCCCGGCCCCGCCGCGCTGTGGGCTGGCTCGGGGCGCGCGGCAGGCAGGCTCCGCGCTCGCAGCGTCCACATCCTGCCTCCCCGCCGCTCGGTCTGGCGCGGCTCTGATTTCATTGGCCAGCCCCGGAGGAAGATGAACGCTACTAGCTCGGTTTCCTTCTGATGCTGCTGTGACACCCGGAGGCGGGGGGAAATGTTTCCTCAGGAGCTGGCTCAGAAAATCAAGGGCTACCAGGAGCAGATCGCCTCTTTGAACTCCAAGTGCAAGATGCTGACCATGAAAGCCAAGCACGCCACCATGCTGCTGACGGTGACCGAGGTGGAGGGGCTGGCGGAGGGCACGGAGGACTTGGACCGGGAGCTCCTCCCCGCCACCTCGGCCCACCCCTCTGTGGTCATGGTGAGTAAGGGTCAAGGCCGGCTTGCCAGGGCGCTCCCTTCCTACAGTCTCCTGGCTCGTGGCTCAGGCTCCTCTCGGGGGCTTGGTACTAGGGATCTTATTCCGCTTAACTCTCTGACTGCATTTGGGCCGAGGCCAGTCTTTGACACTGTAAACAGTGGCAGCTGAAACGAAGCTGTTTGTTTGAGACTCCTGAATTACTTAACGTGCTGAAGGTCAGCCCTGCATTTGTTTATAATTAAGCAATAATGCCCAGAGGCTCTGAGCGTCAAAAAAAATTCCTTTGCACAGTTTTTTAGTTTTCTGGGGGAATGGGAGAATCACGCTACACATATTTGTGTGTGTGTGTGTTTCCTGCTAACGCGCTGGGTGACTAGGTGTGTTTGCCTGTTCTGTTGTATAAATGTTTCATAACATATTGAAAAAAAGCTGTTATTAGAAGAATAAGATAATAGAAAATCCAATGGTTAACTTTAGATTAAGATAAATTCCATTCACTTTTTTTTTTAAATTCCATTCACTTCTATCTGCAATGTTATTTCCCCCATCACTGTGCATTAAAATGAGTTCATTATCTTCTTAATTCATTGTTTTCCAGCACTTATATTTTCACACATATGTACCGTGTCTACAGTAGTGTATAACCAAACCTGACCTCTTTTTGTGATATATTACTTTGGGTGCATTTATCTCACTGGAATACTGGGAATTTGAAATACCTACAAAAGACCAAGCTTTAATTCATAGACCCTTCTCTCATTTGTATGATTTGTGATTTTTAATAGCTCTGTATAAAGATACAGACAGTCAAGAAAAGGAACATAAGTTAAAGAAATATTTAATCGACAATGAAACTCCATAATGTGACGTGTATCCCCTACCCATGTCTGTTTTACAGTGGCCCCTAGTGCCATAGTCACTTGCGGACAAAACTTGCAAATAGTAACACGGAATGTGTGTGTAAATTGAGATCTCAGTAACTCTGACTTCTGTTGTGTGGTCATCTCTGTTTTGACCGGTGCCTGGGCAGGCGTTTTGCTAACGTAACTAACCGATTTCCTTTGGGCCGCGTTCTGTGTGACAGATGACTGCAGGTCGCTGTCACACTTTGCTGTCACCTGTCACTGAGGAGTCTGGGGAGGAGGGAACCAACAGTGAGATCTCTTCTCCGCCGGCTTGCCGTTCCCCTTCACCTGTGGCTCATACAGACGCCTCTGTTAACCAGGTACTGCCCCCTTGGCGTTCCTCTAGCTCAGGTCTCTGAACGGATGCAGGACTCCATTCTCTGTTCTTATCGACTGTGGGTCTGAATCGTAGACTTTGAGAATCACACCATCGGGTGTGACACTTGCATAAACTGTGATTATCATGTGAGACTCATGCTGGCTTAACCTACCATCTCTCCTGGGCTACTGAGATGAGATGAGCAAAAATTAGGTCACAGAAACAAGAGCTGCAGAGGGGCCTGTTTTAAGGCATTATGGCTTTAGCATCTAACAGCTGTTTATAATGGAGTACTGCATCCTAATAGAAAATGAAATGTTCATGTCACCTTTGTAAAATAACATGATTTTATTGCTGTTGTTAACATTCATTGAGCAAAGTTTTGACACTTGCCAGCTCGGATTTTGAAGATGGAAAATTTATCTTCACTATATAATATAACGAAGACTTCTTCATTATTTACTAACTGCCAACCAATTTAAAGGCCGTCTGTCAGTATACACATTAGTGCCTAACTAGATATGTGTTTTGAGTTTTCTTATCTGTCGATAACCTTAAGTTTTATTTTCTATAAGATGGGGACAACAGCTTCTCGTTATGAGGTGTCTTTTTAGTGTACATTCCATTTAATATAGATTATACTAAATTAAATATCTCAAAATTTTTTCATGAAAAATATTACATAGAAATCAAAAGGATGTTTTTACAATAATCAAAATTGCTTAATGCATATTGAATAATGCTTTCTTTTTTTCTTTAGCCAAAGAACCAAAAAAAATTTTTAATTGCTTTACTACGAAATTACTTGTGTTCAAAAAAGCTGAAATTTACTCTCAAGGAAGAAGCATTGACCAGAGCAAATGTTCTGTAAGCTGTATTACAAACCAATCATATTATTTTATTTTAAAGCAGAAGCATTCAGAATAGGATTTCTGTGATATAGAGAGCCCGCCTCCTTCCAAACAAGGAAAATAAAGCAATGAAATCTTTCAATAAAACAATTCTCTTGGTAAAAATCTCTGGAGCTCTGAGAAAGATATCAGTTCATTCATTATCAGCTAGCTAGCTTGCTTGGCGTGAAATCTTGTGCTAGGATTCAGAGATATAACAAAGGGCAAATCAGCCGTGGCCCCTGCTTTCAAGTGCCTTATAATTGAGTGAGAAAAGTGGCCTTAGGTTGAATAATAACAAAAGTGTTAGGGGAAATTCTAAAAAAAGGAGAAGTTCACAGTGTTCAGGAGGATTTCAGAAACTGTTTTCCAAATTCTGATTTTAAAATATGAATTACTCATTCTTTGATGATGTGTTCTGAATCATAGAAATATGGCTAGAGTCAGCTTTTTATTGTGTAAGAAAATGTATCCTATACGATGGGCTTAATGTTCTTAAAATTTTCAAATTGAACAATGAACACTGACCGTTGGACTAACACTATGGAAAGAATATCCCTTTTCTAAAATTATACATCTCAGTGCTACACCTTATGAAGTGTCTTTCCTTGGACATGTGAAAGTCTTCTGTAAATGATATAATATGCAAGCATTTTCACTACAGTTGCTTTACCTGTCAAGCTCAATCAGATCTCCAAATTATGAGCAAAATTGTGCTTTGTCTTAATCCCATTTTGACCCCCCTCCCAAATCACAGGAAAACTTTAAACTTTAATATTAACCTGACATAGTATTATATGGTCTTGCAAATTAGGGGAAAAAGATCTTTATTTCATTCATGTCAGACAACTTTACTCCCAGGAAGTTGTTAAAAAGCAAGAGTTATGCTTGGTGTTATTCAAACAAATTGACCCCATCATTCCAGCCACATGCAATTCTCGTCGAGTGATGTAAGTCAGAGGAAAATGAACAAATACTGCAACATGGCCAATGATGCCTGCATTTACAAAACTTTCTCTTGAAGCTGAGGAAAGCGTTTAGAATTCCCATAAGTTCCAGTTTGCAGACTCAAAACACTGCACAGAATGTACACAGCTGTTTCAAAGGAGGGCCAAATATAACTGCTTTCTAAAATCACAGCTGTTAACAAAAAGACTGTGTGCTTGCTACTTCTGTAAGTAGATCTCCATTATATAACTAACTGGTCTCCTCACCGTCAGGGTGTTCTGTCTCTGGCAGTAGTTATTAGCTGAAATGTGATAGCGGTTTAGTTTACTTGAGGAGAGAAATAATGAGGCATCCCCAGACTTTGCTGCAGGATTCTTGATCCTATTAAAAGCAAGCCAAGACCTGGGCTCCTCCTCGGAAGAGTTGGGGGAAGTAGAAGTTTGAAAAGAGCAGTGTTGTAGTGGGTAGAACCCCTGTCTCCAGTTTAAAAGCTGGGGATGGATCCCACCTCTTCTGCTAAGCAGCATGAACCTGGAAAATCCCTCATTTGTAATGGGAAGCAGTGCTACTTAATTCACCACAGTGTGAAAGTTAAATGCAATGTGGATTCTGAAAGCACGTTTTAGACTGGAAAAGGAATCAAAATGTAGCAGTTTCCAATTTTAGAAATCTAAGATACCTTAGGAATCTGCTAGATAATAACTCCTTTAATGTAGACACGTAACCAACAAGAGATACTTCTAGGGGTGATTCCTCACTCTAACAAATATTTAGTAGTTACTTATAGAACTGATCAATTTATTTTATTAAATCTATGTAGCCCTCAAATAGATGCAAATTATTAATCTATAAAAGGTGATATTTTCAAATTATTTTAAGAAATTTGAGACACAGAAGCCAGAAGACAGATTTTTTTTTGTAACAAATTTATTTTATTTTATTTCTTTGGGCCTTCATTATTTATAATAGAGTATTTAAAATTTTTACATCAACACAACTTTTTGCTTTTCCTTGTGGGCACTCATAATACTATTAATACCATCCATGTAAGCAAAATAATAGAGTTTAAAGAAGTGGTTTTAGAGAACATCCCTTGTGGTCAGTGGTTAACACTCTGCATTTCCAATGCAAAGGGTACAGCTTTGATCCCTGGTTGAGGAGGTAAGAAGATCCTATATTCCATGCAATGCAGCAAAAAAAAAAAAAAAAAAGTGCTTTTACGTATATAATTGTTTATGAATGTATATGTTATTGTTGTATAGTTGCTAAGAAGTGTCCCTTTGCGACCCCATGGACTGTGGCCCACCAGGCTCCTCTGTCCGTGGGATTCTCTACTGGAGTGGCTTGCCATTTTCTTCTGCAGGGAATCTTCCTGACCCAGGGATTGAACCCGAGTCTCCTGCATTCCAGGCAGATTCTTTATCACTGAGCCACCTAGGAAGTCCAATGACTTTATATACCTGCCTGTTATTTGCAAAAACACTCCATGGTATGCTCAGATTCAGACACGTCCACAGTTTTTAAGGAGCTCATAGTCTGTGTGAGAGCAGACACATGGTGACCATGCAGTGGGACAAGTGCTGTGAGGGTGGGAAGCAGAATGTAAAGGAAGGACACAGGGTAAGTACCGAAACAAGGCTGGAGTTCAGGGGGTCGGGGACTCCCCCCTTTAGTTTAACCAGGTACAGGTGGAGTGCTCTAGAGTGAGAAGTCGTTCAGACAGAAAGAGGCACGCATAGGAAGTTTCTTCAGGCAGCAGGAAGGAAAATGGCCCAGCAAGGCAACTGCAAATAACGTCAGTATAATGGGAGAAGCATAGATTTGGAGAAGGAGGTGGGGGGAGAAATGAAGCTGGGGGGGGATATAGGAAACACACCCTGATGCCACAGGAAAGAATCTAAACTTTGCTAATAGTTAACCACTGAAGGAATTAAACTAGCTCTGCACAGAAGTGAGTTTTAGAACAGATTCTTCAGTATCGGTGTAGACAGCAGAATGGTAATGGACAAATCTGGAGCCAGGGAAGCGAGTGAGGGATAAAAGTTTACACACACTGGTGTCTGGTCCAGTCATTTAGACTGATGACTGATCACCAGTCATTTACTGGTGATGTAAATGACAGAAACAGCCGGGGGACTGTGGGGCCCTGACAGAGCCTCCCCACGTGAACTAGGCAGACTTTTCTCTCTTAGAATTACTGTAGGCGTGTGAACGCGTCTGTCTTACCTGTCTTTTGGTTTGCAGGGAAGTCCATGAATCAGGGTTCTTACCAAAGCTCCCTTTCTGGTTGAAGAGAAATTTGAAACAATTTAAAACACTGTACCCAGAGGGATCGGGTGGAGAGGGAGGTGGGAGGGGGGACCGGGATGGGGAATACATGTAAATCCATGGCTAATTCATTTCAATGTATGACAAAAACTACTGTAATGATGTAAAGTAATTAGCCTCCAACTAATAAAAATAAATGGGAAAAAAAAAAGGAAAAAAAAATAAATTTAAAAAAAAAAAACACACTGTAAATATATGCAGGCTAGAGGCAACCTGCAGGCTGCCAGTTTGCAACCTGAGAGTTAGGAAGTTGTCACTGTAACATGAACTTGAACCTGTGCTGTGGCAAAGGTATAGAACTTCATCCTCACATGTGCAGTGGTGGTCAGGGAGAGAAGGAATGGAGAATAAATCCCAAGTGAGGTGATTAGAAAGATGGATAAAACTTCATCCATTCATTGAAAGATGGACGAAATGTCATCATTTTTCCTAAATCCATTTCTTATCCTCCATGTGGTTTTTTGGTTTGTCTGTTTTGTTTTTTCAAGTATTGAGTTTTAAGAGACTATGGGATCAACTTGTACAACTCATTATGTGAGTCTGGAGCTTGTAAATACAACAATGTTTAAGAATGAGTGCAGAAAACAAAAGAGAAAGACCGAATGATGAGAGAGATAGAGGAGAACAGAGAGGTTAAAAGGAAAGTATTTTCCAAGAAGGGATGATCAGTGGTACTGATTTCCAGTGAGAAACCAGGCAAGAGAAGATTCAAAAAATAATCATTTTATATCACAGAAAACAGCCACTGATAATTATGGCCAGAGCACTTTTAGTGGAGTCACTAGAATTAAGGCTCAGTTGGGTATTTAGAAGTGGACAGGAGAACATACCAAGTGTAAACTACCATCTTCATAAACTGAATTATGAAGCAAAAGGGAGAAAGCGAAGGTTACAAACATGTGCAAATTGTATTTGTGTGTAATGAGTCATTATGTTATGGTTTGTAGAACTTTCTTATTAGAAAGTTCTAATAAAAGAAAAAAAGAAAAAAAACAAAGAAGGCTGTGTGTAGGTGTTTTCAGCCATAAAGGACTTATTTATATGCTAAGGGGAAAGAAAGTCAGTGGAGATGGAGTAGATATTAATGAACCAAAATCCTTGAGAAAGGGAAGGTGGATGAGGTTGTAGGGATAGGTAAGAGGATTATCTTTACTCAAGAGGACTAGAAAGAGTGAAATAGAGGTGAGTCTGAATATAGACAGACCTTTGAAATTTTGAGAAGTTGCAGAAATATCCCAGTTTGTGTGTGTGTGCACACACACATGCATTCTGAAAGGAAAAGTTGGATTGAGTCATAGTTGGGGTTTTCCAAGTGGTCGAAGCAGAAGTTAAAGGGGCAAAGAAAACACAGCTGTTGGCAAGAGAAGGGTTTACATCACTTAGTCAGAAATATACTCAGGGTGAATCAGTTCAGTGATGACAGCCTATCATGTTCAAGGAGGGTAAGTGGGGAAGGATGGATGGATATAAGGTTGTCAGGGACTGGAAAATACCAAGATGATCTGCTGAAGATGAGTGATAGGGTTAGGGATGAAGAGGAACTAGTCTCCATGCTTCAGTCTCATCAATAAATGTGGAGGACTTACCTGAGGCCTCAGCAATAAGAAGAAGGTGGTAGAAGGTCTCATGGCCACTCAGGTATCACTTTATTTAATCCTCGAATCCACCCAGGGTTGTGCAGATGAGGGAGTCCATGCGCAAGATGTGAGTGACTTGCTCTAATTCTGTGGTGGTGGTGGTGGCTTAGTGGCTCAGTTGTGTCAGATTCTTGTGACCCTGTGGACTGTAGCCCACCAGGCTCCTCCGTCCGTGGGATTCTCCAGGCAGGAATACTGGAGTGGGTTGCCAGTTCCTTCTCCGGGGATCCCCCTGACCCAGGAATCGAACCTGAGTCTCCTGCATTGCATGCAGATGATTTACTAACTGAGCTATGAGGTTCCAATTCTCTAGCTGCTTAGGAGGTGAATTTCACCTGGGGTCTCAGGTGTCGTGACTCCTCCAGTGTCAGACTCCTGTCTGAACTCATTCTACTATACGACCCTGCTTCTGCCCTAGTATTGACCGCAAGACACCAGGCTCCTTCCTGCTGTTGCCTTGGTTCTTCCCAGGTATCTGGGGCCTTCAGTACTTTTTACCAAGACATTATCATCAATAAGGCTCAGGTTTTTAATCTTAAACAGTGCAACTGTGAAATAGTAAACTTTATAATAGCATTTTTCACAATATAAACAGTACTCCCCACTTCAATTTCTATAAATATATACACAACCATGAAAATAATTAAAAGCATATGAATTATGTATATTGATAGTAAATTCTATTATCAATACTAATAAAATATTTCATGTTACTTATTGCCCAAGAAATAAAAAATTCAAAAGCCTCCTATTTCAGCATCCACTTTGTTTCTTGTGTTCTTCCAGGAATTGAATAGAAGAAAACCTCTTTATTATTTGTCTCTTAGAGTAGTTTTAACCTCCCCATTACATTTTCCCTTATTAAATATTAATATATTTATAATTTAAGTAACATTTATTAATGTGTTTAATTAAGACATTTAAATAACATATCTAACATTTAAATTAATATCTGTGAATAAAGAACTCAAATATTGAAAATCTGGCTATACCCGAGAAACAACTTTTCAGAGATTTAAAGGTATTTAAATCAAAGGTTTTTAAAAATTATTCAAAACTGATCAACATATTACTCAACATTTCAGGAAATATATCATTTAGATTCTCCTTTTTTTCTGATTGATCCGTCTTGAAGTGTGTATACCAGTTACCTTCTTTGTGTTTTAATTTTGCCAAATATAAAATAGGAATGAGTTTTGGCAACTTGAAATATTGGTAAATTGCTTTTTATATGAATCAGAATTTGAAAGCAACTACCGTGTGCTTTGATATGACCTTCTTATCACAGGCGTTTACTAACTTTGATAGTTGTAGCCTGCGGGGCCAGGTATGAATCCTGAAGCTTCCCTCTGCATGACCAGCACAGTGACGCAGGTGTTGTCTTCCTCTTGAATCTAACACTGCGCCTTGCTCCCGCAGGACATCGCTTATTACCAAGCCTTGTCTCCCGAGAGGTTACAGACCGATGCTGCCAAGCTTCCCCCCAGCACGTTGCCACCCCAAGAGCTGTATGAACCGGGACTGGAGCCTTCTGCCACTGCAAAGCTGGACGATTTGCAGCGCTCTTGGGAAACCTTAAAGAATGTGGTAAGTCTGCCAAATGTGGAGTTATTTAGCCCATGAGACAGAGGAGCCTGGCAGGCTGCAGGCCTCGGGTCGCAAAGAGTCGGACACAACTGAGCACACACGCAAGACACCAGATTTCCTTAGAGATTGTCTTATGAAATAAATGCCTCATGTTTACACATCCCATGTACAGTTGAATAGCCTCTGTTGAGTCACAGAGGTAAAGCGGTGAGGAAAGAAATGTCGTAATCTAGAAGATAAGGGATGGGAAACGTTTGGTAATATCCCTTTTCTTCTTTAGATCAGCGAGAAGCAGCGCACACTCTATGAAGCCTTGGAACGCCAGCAGAAGTACCAGGACTCCCTCCAGTCCATCTCCACGAAAATGGAGGCCATCGAGATGAAACTCAGTGAGAGTCTGGAGCAGAGCAGGAGTCCCGAGAGCCAGATGGCGGAACATCAGGTAAGAACAGCCAAGACTTCAGCTTCCTGCTTGATCAAACTGGTGCACCCTTATTTATGACTGACTGGTCAAGCCAGTACATAAGAGAGCAGGCTGGCATATCTCACTGTATCAGCTGTTACAGAGTCAGCAAAATTCCAAGTGGTGGTTGTGTTTCCATCATTGCTTCAGGGAGGGATCTAAGAGGGGAAGAAAGAAATTCAG
The DNA here is from genome assembly GCF_023699985.2 of Odocoileus virginianus. Lineage (NCBI taxonomy): Eukaryota > Metazoa > Chordata > Mammalia > Artiodactyla > Cervidae > Odocoileus > Odocoileus virginianus. Next base: position 14,015,499 of record NC_069707.1, read on the forward strand.
GCCTTAATGTTGCTTTTTCACCTTTATTATTACATAAACTGTCTTTCCTTATTGTTGCCACATTATTTTTATTTTGTTTTGAAATATTATCATAAGAATAAAAGGCACCCCTTTTATTTATAACATCTACCCTCGCTAGGTATTGTTTTGTTTTTCTTTTTTTTAATTAATGAATTTATTCCTTTTGGCTGCACTGCCCAGGCTGTGGGATCTCAGTTTCCCAACCAGGGATCAAACCCGTGCCCCCTGCAGTGGAAGCACAGATTTCTAGCCACTGGACTTCCAGTGAGTTGTTTAAAGAAACTTAGCCATGTTCCCTGGAGGAGGGCATGGCCATGCACTTCAGTGTTCTTGCCTGGAGAATCCTATGGACAGAGAAGCCTGGCAGGCTACAGTCTTTGGGGTTGCAAAGAGTCAGACATGACTGAGCAACTGAGTGCATACCCAGTACCTTCTTATCACTTAGAATAGCTCTGAGACTTCAGTGGGCAAAGAAGCAGTTGAAGAGAAAGGGGTTCCAAGTTATAATCCTGCGGTTGTCCCAGACTTGAATCATTTATTAAAAGGTACACTGGGAAAAAAATAAAAAGGTACACTGGACGATGCTTCTGCTTTAGGTGAGAAACAGGTGATTACGTTAACCTAGCTCAACTGCTATTAGAAATGCATCACTTTAAAATGCCTGCTAAGTGCATAGGTTACGGTCTGGTTAATGCTTTAGCAACATTATCGGGTTACTATTAATGCACAAGCAGGTGTAACTGGGTCCAAGATACTGAGGCGTGCAGTCACCTAAATATCCAATCACTATGGTACAGGAAACTGCTGCCTGCCCCTGACTAGATCTCAGAAGCATATGACAGCCCTGTCAAAGGCAGAGGAAGAGAGAGCTCCTTTTAGATGCTAATTTAGAGCTATGAAAGCATGATATATGTGTCTATCAAATAATGACTGGGAAAGTTGTCAGCTCTAAGAATGAAATTTTGTACTCTGTCTTTACTTAATATCTTTATAGTTTTGGAACCCACAGTAACCTTGGAATACATTGCCTGTTTATATGTATAGTCCAAGATAAAATTGTACTATTTTACAATAAAGGGTCTTGAAATATTAACACAAAAGTGAAAACATTTCATCTAGAGACAGCATTGAGAAATAGTGGTTTCAGGATTTTGACACTCTTGTAGCTTCTTAAGATAGACATCAGAGTGTATAGCATCCATTTTTATAGGCCTTGTTTTGGTAAAATGATGGTCTGTGGGTCTTCCTGCTATCTTAAAGTCACCCACAGTCCATTTGGCTTGGGGAGGGTGCTATAAAAATATGAAATTAAAACTAACCTTTGTTTACTTGGATGAAGCTGATCACAAGGATAGTCAGGGACTGAGGTCTCTGTTACTACCATGCTGTGGTCCCCTGAGCACCACAGTCCTTTTTAACTGATACCTCGGTTTTGTAATTGGGAACATCCACTTCATTGTCACTGGAGGGGGCTCTCCAGGTGGCCCCAGTGTGCTTCCCGGGGCTCTGCCCCCCACCCCCAACCCTTCACTGTGCCTGTAGTAGCAGGTATAGCAGAGAACACCCATGCATTTGATCACGGCTTCTTTTAAGCAACCAAAAAGGATTGGGGAGTTTTCCAAATGGCGCTAGTGGTAAAGAACCTGATTGCCAATGCAGGTAGGCGTAAGAGACATGGGTTCCATCCCTGGGTCAGGAAGATCCCTTGGAGGACGGCGTGGCAACCCATTCTAGTATTCTTGCCTGGAGAATCCCATGGACAGAGGAGCCTGGAAGGCTGCAATCCATAGGGTTGCACAGACTCAGACATGACTGAAGCAACTTAGCATGCACACACAAAAAGGATGGGGGATAAGTTGTCCAAAGGCTTGATTAGAGTGAATCTAAGTGTCACAGGCTTAGCGTCCCAGAAGAGGGTTTACAAAATTTGACTCTCTACTTTCAGGTACTTTCTGATCACTGTGTTGGTTCAGGGCTCATCCTTCTTGTGTCCCAGGTGACAGACCACAGCTCCCAAATACCCTTTACTGGGTCCCACAATATTTAGTAACTGAAAGTAGGATCCTGGTGGTTTGCCTTGACCTTCCAGAGTTCATAATTAAGATGCAATTTAACTCCCAATCACCAGCATCACCCCACCTCTCAGGCATTAGTATGCAAACACACACAAACTGAATGTACAGCAGAATTATTATTTTGTTTAAGGGATCTAATGGCAAAAACTCAAAATTGCACATTAATGCTAAGTATTATAAATTAGAAACTATCCTGCATGTTTTCTTGTCATTAAGGCCAGCCACATGATTTTCATCCCTTTCTAAATTGAGAGTGGTGATGCTAAAAATTATAGCACTGAGGAGATGTAATTCTAATTCAGTGCTTACCCATCATTTGAACTTAACAAGTATATTAATGTTCTAAGGAGAGGGAAAGAAACATAAATAATGTATGATTTCTTGTATCACCACAAATCTAACATTTTCCATCTGACCCACTTTTGCTAACTTTTGCTGTCTGTGCCTAAATTCTGCAAATTCTGGGACAGTGCTGCCCACATGGAAAGCTAATGGTATCATAATATCTAAATTGGTTTTTGGCTTCTGAAATGATACTTTAAGAATCCCAAGATACGATAGAATTACTCTTTCTTTTCTTGATGCTGCAAAAAAGCTTTATTGTTCCCATTTGGTCCAAAGCTTGAGAGAGGGCTCCAGAGTGTTAAAAAGCTGCCTAGTGACTGCAGAGGGTTTTCAGGCAGCCCTGACTTCAGGGGGACTCCTCAATGGCCACTGGTCTCCAGAAGCTCCTAGTCATGCTCGACGGTGAGCCTTTTGAAGACACATTTGCCCAACCCAGCCTGGGGACCAGCCAGCCTGCGGAGGTGGGTCAGGTGGTCACCCGTCTTCTTGTTGAGTTTCACCTCCCCATCTAGAAAGTGGTTCTCTGGGAAGTCACAGATGTGGGGGTCTGAGTAGGCAGAACCCAGGCCAGGCAGATCCAAAAGGGCCTGGCTCAAGTTCTTCTCTATGAGAAGGGCAGCTTCCAAGCATCCTGGGTTTTACCCCACTCATCTTGAGATGGCTTCCGCACGTCCAGAAAGAGGTCACGACTGCCATACTGGTTTTGCATTTTCAAGAGATGGTTTGAACCCTCGCCCTTCTCCTTGGCCAGTTCACAGAAAAAGATGGCCCACACCCTCCAGAGCCACATCCTCATGGTTGAAATAGAAACCCAGAAAGAGGGAGGTGTAGGAGACCTGCAGATGCATGTTAACCAGGCAGTTGATGGCGGCCTCCACCTCAGTGGAGTAATTCTGATGAATCTGGGAGCTCATGGTTGATCAGTAATAAGGAGTTAAGCTCAAAAAATGGTGGCTGGTCCTGGTGATCGCGGACAGCTGAGTGGCTGATGCCAGAGGTTGCAACTGGAAAAAAAGTTGGAGGGTGGTCAGAGGCTGGGGCAAGGGGCATCCCTGGTTCTGTTCCATCCAAGTGCTGTTGAAGCAAGAGACAGATCTGTAGGACTGTTGAGTACACTTCGAGAATTACTCTTTTTAAATAAAGTCTGACAGAATGTGGGTAAGAGGGGCCAATATGATTTCAGTACTTTCTAAAAGTTAATAAAAATACTTCAATTTTTTTCTTTTACCCAACACACTCTTGGAAGTAATGTTTCTTTAAAGAACTACTCTAATTCCTATGTTTTTCCTTTAAACACCTGTCTAAATCTACTGAATTTGGGTGGAGTCTTGTGCCTTTCCTGTTACTCTCTTGAAAGTGCACAATAGGTTTAATTTGAAGACATCAATGCAGTTCTTATGCTGACTTGTGGCTGTTCTGCATGTTATGGGACCTTCATTATCATGGGCAGCTAATGCTTCGTGAATGTATGTTCTTTGCCACCCGAACCCAGTGGTGGTTTAGAGGCAGAGCTCTGAGGTTATTTTGGTTCTGTTTCTTTAATATATATAACCTCTCAAAGTTTGAGATGGACTGAGCTGATGAAGATAGTTATGAAATTCACAATGAAATTCATGTTCACCTTTCTTGTTGAACCAAACGTGCACTCCATGTTCTCCCCAGAGTCAGTTTAGAAAAGATCAAGGTACTTTAAGCCACAGACTGGTCATATACATGCCCTCCTTGTAAACACAAGTTAGAAACACAAAGAGGAACATTTCATCTCCTCTCCTTAGTTTTGAGTCAGGTGCTGTAGGGAAGGAAACAGCTGGCCACCAGTTGAAACGAGTTATAGATCAAAGACATATTCAGCTGCTGGATCTTTTTGTTTTTTAGATTGAAGTGAAATCCGCATCACATGAAATTAACCATTGTAACGTGTACAGTTCAGTGACTTTTAGTTCTTTCACAATGTCTTAAAATCAACCCCCTCTATCTGGTTTCAAAACATTTACATCACCACAAAAGGAAATCCCATCTCCCTGTAAGTTTGGCTAGTGGGTCTTGAAGTTAAAACTTAACCTTCCCCAAAATATCCACTCTCCCCTGAGAGTAAACTGAAGCATGGACATAGAGGCTTGACTTTAACACTATGGAACTTAGCAGTTCTAGGATTCCTAATTCCTTTATCACTGACTTCAGGACATTCACATAGCTGCTTTACAACACTGTGAGTTTGAAAAGGAAGTAGTTCACTTCACTGTATGCCTCATTGGTCAAATCCACTGAGATTAAATGAATGAGGAAGCTTTTTTTTTTTTTCTGGTTGCTTTATGATTCAGATACCTGTTTTATCTATAATGAATTGGAATTAATTCAACTAGATATGCTGAGCACCTACTGTGTTCACAGCTGAAATGGACTTTTTTATTAACATATGATTTAGGGGGTGAAGTGAATTACCAGCACATTATACCTAACCCAGCCAGATGATTGTGTGTTACAGTGGTGGGAGGTAAATGAAAGGAGACTCTAACAGATCTGTTGGGAAAACAAGGATTTTGAAAGTTTGAAATAGTAACAGAAGTGGGCAGGAGGCACTATTAAACATATGAGGAAAGGCACAGAATGAGGGAGTAAGAGTGGACGTGGTGTGGATTAGCAAAGCGGGTTCATCTTGTACAGAGAATCAATGCAAAAAAAAAAAAAAGGACAATAGGTCAGTCTAATTACGGAGAAGCCCTTAAAACAGACCAAATAACATGAATTTTATATTTTGGCAGTCAAATACCAAAAATGATTATAAAATAGGAGAAAATAGCTTACTGAACAAAAAGCATTTTGAATATATAACAAGCAATAACAGTCTGTAAATTTATTACAATCCTATGAAAATATACTAGCAAGTTTTTTGGTAGAGATTGATAATTCTAAATTATATCGCAAATGTATGAAAAAATATATGTTAAAATATATATTGGCTATTCTTTTTTTAAAATTTTTATTAGTTGGAGGCTAATTACTTTACAATATTGTAGTGGTTTTTGTCATACATTCACATGAATTAGCCATGGATTTACATGTATTCTCCATCCCCATCCCCCCTCCCACCTCCCTCTCTACCCGATCCCTCTGGGTCTTCCCAGTGCATCAGCCCCGAGCACTTGTCTCATGCATCCAACCTGGGCTGGTAATCTGTTTCACCCTAGATATTATACATGTTTTGATGCTGTTCTCTCGAAACATCCCACCCTCGCCTTCTCCCACAGAGTCCAAAAGTCTGTTCTGTACATCTGTGTCTCTTTTTCTGTTTTGCATATAGGGTTATCATTACCATCTTTCTAAATTCCATATATATGTGTTAGTATACTGTAATGGTCTTTATCTTTCTGGCTTACTTCACTCTGTATAATGGGCTCCAGTTTCATCCATCTCATTAGAATTGATTCAAATGAATTCTTTTTAATGGCTGAGTAATATTCCATTGTGTATATGTACCACAGCTTCCTTATCCATTCACCTGCAGATGGACATCTAGGTTGCTTCCATGTCCGGCTATTATAAACAGTGCTGTGATGAACATTGGGGTGCCCGTGTCTCTTTCAGATCTGGTTTCCTCAGTGTGTATGCCCAGAAGTGGGATTGCTGGGTCATATGGCAGTTCTATTTCCAGTTTTTTAAGGAATCTCCACACTGTTCTCCATAGCGGCTGTACCAGTTTGCATTCCCACCAACAGTGTAAGAGGGTTCCCTTTTCTCCACACCCTCTCCAGCATTTATTGCTTGTAGACTTCTGGATAGCAGCCATCCCGACTGGTGTGTAATGGTACCTCATTGTGGTTTTGATTTGCATTTCTCTGATAATGAGTGATGTTGAGCATCTTTTCATGTGTTTGTTAGCCATCTGTATGTCTTCTTTGGAGAAATGTCTGTTTAGTTCTTTGGCCCATTTTTTGATTGGGTCATTTATTTTTCTGGAGTTGAGCTGCAGGAGTTGCTTGTGTATTTTTGAGATTAATCCTTTGTCTGTTGCTTCATTTGCTATTATTTTCTCCCAATCTGAGGGCTGTCTTTTCACCTTGCTTATAGTTTCCTTTGTTGTGCAAAAGCTTTTAAGTTTCACTAGGTCCCATTTGTTTACTTTTGCTTTTATTTCCAATATTCTGGGAGGTGGGTCATAGAGGATCCTGCTGTGATTTATGTCGGAGAGTGTTTTGCCTATGTTCTCCTCTAGGAGTTTTATAGTTTCTGGTCTTACATTTAGATCTTTAATCCATTTTGAGTTTATTTTTATGTATGGTGTTAGAAAGTGTTCTAGTTTCATTCTTTTACAGGTGGTTGACCAGTTTTCCCAGCACCACTTGTTAAAGAGGTTGTCTTTTTTCCTTTATATATCTTTGCCTCCTTTGTCGAAGATAAGGTGTCCATAGGTTCGTGGATTTATCTCTGGGCTTCCCATTCTGTTCCATTGATCTATATTTCTGTCTTTGTGCCAGTACCATACTGTCTTGATGACTGTGGCTTTGTAGTAGTCTGAAGTCAAGCAGGTTGATTCCTCCAGTTCCATTCTTCTTTCTCAAGATTACTTTTGGCTATTCGAGGTTTTTTGAATTTCCATACAAATTGTGAAATTATTTGTTCTAGTTCTGTGAAAAATACTGTTGGTAGCTTGATAGGGATTGCATTGAATCTATAGATTGCTTTGGGTAGTATAGTCATTTTGACAATATTGATTCTTCCAATCCATGAACACGGTATATTTCTCCATCTGTGTCCTCTTTGATTTCTTTCATCAGTGTTTTATAGTTTTCTATGTATAGGTCTTTTGTTTCTTTAGGTAGATATACTCCTAAGTATTTTATTCTTTTTGTTGCAATGGTGAATGGTATTGTTTCCTTAATTTCTCTTTCTGTTTTCTCATTGTTAGTGTATAGGAATGCAAGGGATTTCTGTATGTTAATTTTATATCCTGCAACTTTACTATATTCGTTGGTTAGCTCTAGTAGTTTTCTGGTAGAGTCTTTAGGGTTTTCTATGTAGAGGATCATGTCATCTGCAAACAGCAAGAGTTTCACTTCTTCTTTTCCTATCTGGATTCCTTTTACTTCTTTTTCTGCTCTGATTGCTGTGGCCAAAACTTCCAAAACTATGTTGAATAGTAGTGGTGAGAGTGGGCACCCTTGTCTTGTTCCTAATTTTAGGGGAAATGCTTTCAATTTTTCACCATTGAGGGTGATGCTTGCTGTTGGTTTGTCATATATAGCTTTTATTATGTTGAGGTATGTTCCTTCTATTCCTGCTTTCTGGAGAGTTTTAATCATAAATGGATGTTGAATTTTGTCAAAGGCTTTTTCTGCATCTATTAAGATAATCATATGGTTTTTATCTTTCAATTTGTTAATGTGGTGTATTACATTGATTGATTTGCAGATATTAAAGAATCCTTGCATTCCTGGGATAAAGCCCACTTGGTCATGGTGTATGATTTTTTTAATATGTTGTTGGCTTCTGTTTGCTAGAATTTTGTTAAGGATTTTTGCATCTATGTTCATCAGTGATATTGGCCTGTAGTTTTCTTTTTTTGTGGCATCTTTGGTTTTGGAATTAGGGTGATGGTGGCCTCATAGAATGAGTTTGGAAGTTTACCTTCTGCAATTTTCTGGAAGAGTTTGAGTAAGATAGGTGTTAGCTCTTCTCTAAATTTTTGGTGGAATTCAGCTGTGAAGCCATCTGGTCCTGGGCTTTTGTTTCCTGGAAGATTTCTGATTACAGTTTCAATTTCCTTGCTTGTGATAGGACTGTTAAGATCTTCTATTTCTTTCTGGTTCAGTTTTGGAAAGTTATACTTTTCTAAGAACTTGTCCATTTCTTCCAAGTTGTCCATTTTATTGGCATAGAGCTGCTGGTAGTAGTCTCTTATGATCCTTTGTATTTCAGTGTTGTCTGTTGTGATCTCTCCATTTTCATTTCTAATTTTGTTAATTTGGTTCTTCTCCCTTTGTTTCTTAATGAGTCTTGCTAACAGTTTGTCAATTTTGTTTATTTTTTCAAAACACTAGCTTTTAGCTTTGTTGATTTTTGCTATGATCTCTTTAGTTTCTTTTGCATTTATTTCTGCCCTAATTTTTAAGTTTTCTTTCCTTCTACTAACCCTGGGGTTCTTCATTTCTTCCTTCTCTAGTTGCTTTAGGTGCAGAGTTAGGTTATTTATTTGACTTTTTTCTTATTTCTTGAGGTAAGCCTGTAATGCTATGAACCTTCCCCTTAGCACTGCTTTTACAGTGTCCCATAGGTTTTGGGTTGTTGTGTTTTCATTTTCATTCATTTCTATGCATATTTTTATTTCTTTTTTGATTTCTTCTATGATTTATTGGTTATTCAGAAGCGTGTTATTTAGCCTCCATATGTTTGAATTTTTAATAATTTTTTTCCTGTAATTGAGATCTAATCTTACCACACTGTGGTCAGAAAAGATGACTGGAATGATTTCAATTTTTTTGAATTTACCAACACTAGATTTTGGACCAGGATGTGATCTATTCTGGAGAAGGTTCCATGTGCACTTGAGAAAAAGGTGAAGTTGATTGTTTTGGGGTGAAATGTCCTATAGATATCAATTAGGTCTAGCTGGTCCATTGTCATTTAAGGTTTGTGTTTCCTTGTTAATTTGCTGTTTAGTTGATCTATCCATGGTTGTGAGTGGGGTATTAAAGTCTCCTACTATTATTGTTACTATTAATTTCCTCTTTCATACTCGTTAGCATTTACCTTACATGTTGCAGTGCTCCTATGTTGGGTGCATATATATTTATAATTGTTTTATCTTCTTCTTGGATTGATCCTTTGATCATTATGTAGTGTCCTTCTTTGTCTCTTTTCACAGCCTTTATTTGAAAGTCTATTTTATCTGATATGAGTATTGCGACTCCTGCTTTCTTTTGGTCTCCATTTTGCGTGAAATATTTTTTTCCAGCCCTTCACTTTTAGTCTGTATGTGTCCCTTGTTTTGAGGTGGGTCTCTTGTAGACAGCATATATAGGGGTCTTGTTTTTGTATCCATTCAGCCAGCCTTTGTCTTTTGGTTGGGGCATTCAACCCATTTACATTTAAGGTAATTATTGATAGGTGTGGTCCCGTTGCCATTTACTTTGTTGTTTTGGATTCACGTTTATACAGCCTTTCTGAGTTTCCTGTCTAGAGAAGATCCTTTAGCATTTGTTGAAGAGCTAGTTTGGTGGTGCTGAATTCTCTCAGCTTTTGCTTGTCTGTAAAGCTTTTGAATTCTCCTTCATATTTGAATGAGATCCTTGCTGGGTAGAGTAATCTAGGTTGTAGGTTATTCTCTTTCATTACTTTAAGTATGTCCTGCCATTCTCTTCTGGCCTGAAGGGTTTCTATTGATAAATTAGCTGTTTTCTTTTTGTCTTCTTCTTCTGGGACTCCTATGATTTGAATGTTGGGGCGTTTCACATTGTCCCAGAGGTCCCTGAGGTTGTCCTCATTTCTTTTAATTCTTTTTTCTTTTTTCCTCTCTGCTTCATTTATTTCCACCATTTTATCTTCTACCTCACGTATCCTATCTTCTGTCTCCATTATTCTACTCTTGGTTCCCTCCAGAGTGTTTTTGATCTCACTTATTGCATTATTCATTTTTAATTGACTCTTTTTTATTTCTTCTAGGTCCTTGTTAAACATTTCTTGCATCTTCTCAATCTTTGTCTCCAGGCTATTTATCTGTAGCTCCATTTTGTTTTCAAGATTTTGGATCATTTTTATTATCATTATTCTAAATTCTTTTTCAGGTAGATTCCCTATCTCCTCCTCTTTTGTTTGACTTGGTGGGCATTTTTCATGTTCCTTTACCTGTTGGGTATTTCTCTGCCTTTTCATCTTGTTTAGATTGCTGTGTCTAGAGTGGGCTTTCTGTATTCTGGTGGTCTGTGGTTCCTTTTTATTGTAGAGGTTTCACCCAGTGAGTGGGGTTGGACAATTGGCTTGTCAAGGTTTCCTGGTTAGGGAAGCTTGCATCGGTGTTCTGGTGCGTGGAACTGGATTTCTTCTCTCTGGAGTGCAATGGAGTGTCCAGTAATGAGTTTTGAGATGGGTCTACGTGTTAGGTGTGACTTTGGGCAGCCTGTATGTTGATGCTCAGGGCTATGTTCCTGCGTTGCTGGAGAATTTGCATGGTATGTCTTGTTCTGGAGCTTATTGGCTCTTGGGTGGTGGTTGGTTTTGGTGTAGGTATGGAGGCTTTTGGATGGTCTCTTATTACTTAATGTTCCATGTAGTCAGGAGTTTTCTGGTGTTCTCAGGTTTTGGGCTTAAGTCTCCTGCCTCTGGATTTCTGTTTTACTCTTCCAGTAGTCTCAAGACTTCTCCAACTATACAGCACTGATAATAAAGCTTCTAGGTTAATGGTGAAAAGATTCTCCGCCGTGAGGGACACCCAGAGAGGTTCACAGAGTTACATGAAGAAGAGAGGGAGGAGGGAGATAGAGATGAGCAGGAGGAGAAAAAGGGGGACTCAAGAGGAGAGAGACAGATCTACACAGTACTCTGTTCCCAAAGTGTTCTCCGTAGCCCAGACACCCACAGAGATTCACAGAATTGGATTGGGAAGAGAAGGGGAAAGGAGGAAATAGAGGTGTTCTGAGGTAGAAAACGGAAAGTCAAAAGTGGGAGAGAGTAATCAACACACTCCTGAGTAAAAATGGGTACTGAGTATTAGATTCTTAAATGCCCAAAATTGATATCAAATACTGAAAAACAAAGATTAAAAATCTAGAGTAGAGGTTAGACTCTTAAAAATACAATATTAAAAACAAAAACACAAAAAATTTTAGAAATATATATGAAGTTTGGTTTAAAAACAGGGCTCTCTCTTTTTTTTTTTTGCAAGGTTATAGTGAAATGAAAATGAAAATTAAGGAGTAATAGAGGAGTAATAGAGGACTTTAAAAGAAAATAAGAGAAAAAAACAAGAAAAAAAATTTTTTTCCTAATTAAAAAAATCATAAAAATATATGAAAATGAAAGTTACTGAGTAATGGGAGAGTAATAGGGAATTTTAAAAGAAAATAAAAGAGAAAAAATAGAAAAGAAAAAATTTTTTTTATTAAAAAGAAAAAAGGTGAAAATATATCTAGGAATTTCTCTGGAGCTGTTGCGGTCAGTGTGGGTTCGGTTCAGTTTCAGACAGCTCCTCATTCCAGTTTACACTTCTCGATATCTATAGGCCCCTTCTGGTGTAGTCGGTGTTATCTACAGTGATTTTAATCTGTTGCACCGGTCCCTTCTGAAGCGGTTCCCTTTGTTTATTTGGCTTCTGTTTGCCAGTCTCTTCAGTGCCTAATTTCCGCCCTGACACAGGCGGGAAGAGGTGATCTCTTATTCAGGTTCGCTAGTTCAGTCCTGCTTCGGGGAGGGCGGGGCGCTGCAGGCAGATACCGCTCTGTGTGGATAGTGTTCACCGTGTTCAGGCCACACTGGGTTTGCCCCGCTCACGGGTGTCTGTGCTTTCGCCGTCTACACTGCTCAGGCTCCCGGCTGCTCTATATGGAGCGGGCCCTGCGTTGCGTGCGGTTCCAGTTTTCGGGTACTACACAAAAGCACGGACTTGGTTGCACCTGCATTTTGTGCCTTCCCTGGCCTGAGCAGCTCAGGCAGCCAGGAGCTTGACGGGCGCACTCTCCCCGGGTGTGGTGTGCCTTCTCCCCTCCGTGGCCCCAGCCTCAGTTTCCACGCGAGCGCCAGTCGGGTGCGTGTGGCTTGTGACTATTCTCGGGAGCTGGCCTCTAGCCGTGACCCTCCCGGCGGATATCGTCCATCCAGAATCTCAGGAAGTCTTTGGTTAGAAACTGCAGGCCTGTTTGCAGTGTGGTAGGGGATGCTGTCTCTGGGGCTGAATTTGCCCCTTTCCCCTCCCCCCTGCCTCCTGCCTCCGGTGGGGGATGGGCCGGTCCACCACCGGCTAGCTCTTCTCTGGAATTGCTCACTTCCTTTGTTCTGAGAACAGCCGGCAGTGTGTTTGGGCCGGTTAATTTTCTCTCTCTCTCTTGCTGTCCCACAGGTTAAGTTGGAATCTCACAAAAGCTCCCTCCAATTGCCCTCAGGGCATTCGGGCCCGGTCCTTACCCTAAGCAATGCTGCCCGCTCCTCTCCATTCTGCCCCACTTGCTGGTGGCGGATGCGGGCGTCTGGGGTACTTTTCTGCTGGGAATTGCTTTTAGGCACGTAATCTGTGGGTTTTATTTATTTTTCCTCCCAGTTAGGTTGCCCTCCGAGATTCGAAAACTTCCCCCAGACCCACCAGTGCGAGGGTTTCCTGGTGTTTGGAAACTTCCTCTATTAAGACTCCCTTCCCGGGTCAGGTCTCAGTCCCTAGCTCTTTGTCTCTCTTTTTATCTTTTATATTTTGTCCTACCTCCTTTCAAAGACAATGGGCTGCTTTTCTGGGTGCCTGATGTCCTCAGCTAGCGATCAGAAGTTGTTTTGTGAAGTTTGCTCAGCGTTCAATTGTTCTTTCGATGAATTTATAGGGGAGAAAGTGGTCTCCCCGTCCTGTTCCTCCGCCATCTTCATATTGGCTATTCTTAACTGAATAGCCAAGACAGCCTTGAAGAAGATGAATAAAATCAAAAGATGAGAGTGAGCCATAAAGCTGTAATACTTATGAGAGTGTTATATTAGCAAAAACACCACATGAGTTAGTGGAACAGAACTAGAAGCCAGAAACCCCTCACACTACATGCCCAACTCTTTGCAACCCATGGACAGTAGCTTGCCAGGCTCCTCTGTCCACGGAATTCTCCAGACAAGAATACTGGAGTGGGCTGCCATTCCCTTCTTCAGGGGATCTTCCCAACCCAAGGATCAAACCCGGGCCTTCCACACTGCAGACAGATTCTTTACCATCTGAGCCACCAGGGAAGTCATCAGGGAAATGGAAATTAAAGCTGCAGTGAGATACCATTAGAAAGGTTTAAATAGACAAGACTCACAAACCAGGTGACAGTGGAATACAATGCAGCCCTGAAAAGGGTCAGCTCTTTCTGCCTGCATAGTCACAGTCGTGGAGGGAGTGAAAGAGGCCAGACACAGGACAGGACATCAGGAGTCACTCTATTTCTGGAGAGCTCAAAACCAGAAGCATCTATGACTTTGCAAGCCCACCCCATGGTAATCTCTGGAAAGGAGGAAGGCTGTAACAGGATGAAGTCCAAGGGGATTGTGGAATCCTGGGAATGTTCACTTTCTCAGTCTGGGTGCAGGAGCATGAGTAGATACAGTTTGTGAGAATTCACAGAACTGTACTCTTACTGTCTGCACTTTTCTATATGTATATAAATATTTCAGTATCATAGTTTACTTAAACAGCAATTGGACATGATGACATCCTGATATTAGGGAAAAAAGAGGGTCTGTTTTTTGGTTTTAATATCCCTTGACAGCCCACTCTGAGGAGGCACTTGGCTTATAGCAAACCCTGCGGAAGAGATGGGAATCATGCATGTAGGGGTATACTGCAAACTCTGAAATATTGGCAACTATAAAATCAGTGATTCTTTACTTGGGTCATGATTGTCCCTCCTGTGGGAGGGCTTGTTTTTTGTTTTTCCTAATGCATCATTGAAATCCCAAATAAGAATTTCTCCTGTCAAGATTCTAGCTAAGGACTTCCCTGGCAGCCCAGTGGTTAGGACTCTGTGCTTTCACTGCAGAGAGCACAGGTTCCATCCCTGGTCAGGGAAGCTGCATGGCACAGCCACAAAAACAGAAAAAAAAAAAAAAAAATTCCAGCTAAAGAGCAAATCATAAAATAAAAAAAATGAGAAATGCAGTGTATAATTGTGATGGCTGTTAAACGGGAAATAGGGTGCTATTCAAAGAGAGCAATAGAGTTTTGTTTTGTTTTTTTAATAAGTAGTCGTGAAAGGTCTCTCTGAAGATGATACGGTTAACCTAAGGCTCCAAGGAGGAAGAGACCCATCTCAGGAGAGTGAGGAGAAGAGCATTCCAGACCTTGAGGGAATAGGATGTGCAGAGGCCCTGAGGCAGAAAGCACTGGGATCCTGGAGTAATTGAAGGCAGGGATGCAGTGAGCTAGAAGGAAGCCTGGTACCAGGGGCAGCCAGGTGTGAGAATGCATGAATACTGTAAGGAGTTTAGATTTTATTTCAAAGGCAAGAAGCCACTAAGTATTGTAAAGCAAGGGAGTGAGAGGATCTGATTTATCTTTTTAAAGGGGTTTAAGCAGATACTCCACCCAGTAGACTCTGAGAGCAATTCAGATAAGGAATTGGTTGTGACTTAGGTGGGTGCAGAGGAGACAAACAAGATGTTTTGGAGGTAAAAGCAGTCGTATTGCAGGAAGGGGACCCCTTCCAGAGTCTTGAGAGTAGACTCTTGTCTAACACAGAAAAGAATTGCCCAAGGAGACATAAAGAAATGCTTGGGAAGCAAGTGTTAGCTGGGCCATTCAGAGACAGAGGGATGCAAAGTGGACTCACCGCACCCACTCCTATTCTTTGCAAATGTCTCTGAGATAGATTCTTTAGGTAGTTAGGTCAGAGTTTTTTCCTGAGTCTCTTGGGCCTTGATTGTTCTCAACTCAAAATAATCTGCATGCCAGAGACGTTTTGGGGTGGGAGATTTTGTTCTCCTACCTAAGTGTCCCACGGGAAAAAGGAATTAAAGCCTTGGCAATAGACATGGCCTGGAGAGATTGTGAAGAGAGAAAACAGGGTCTAGAAAGTAGCCCTGAGAAACTTCAAATTTTAGACCTGGGGAGAGAAGAAAAGTAGGGCAGGGCAACAGCATGGAAGCAGGTGACAGGTTCTTCCCGTCTGTATATGAGTTTGCGATTAAAATTCAGCCTTGTTCCAGACTCGGGGAAATCTGGAGTGGGAGGAGTCACGTTGAGGAAGAAAGTGATGAGTTTTATTTTCAACAGAGAATTGTGGACTCAGACAGAATTAATTGCACATACCTCCCCCCCATCAGATTACAGCCTGTTGAAAACCAGACTACTTAACTTTAAGTTACTGATGCAAATGATCTTTAAGTCAGAAACTTCCTGATTTTCAGTCTGGCAATGGCATTTAGAAACTTAGGTTAGAAGGCCCCCTGTTTGTTGGTTAAATGACTTCCAAGTGAGCTTGGCTAAGTGCCACAATTCCGCAGTGCAAAAAATCTGCACACAGGAGTGTGATTCCACAGTCTTCCCCTCAGGCTCTGATGGACGAGATTCTCATGCTCCAAGAGGAGATCAGCGAGCTGCAGTCGGCCCTCGCAGACGAGCTGGTGTCCGGGTCCCCGGAGTCCGAGCCGGCAGAGCAGCTGGCCCTGCAGTCCACGCTCACCGTCTTAGCGGAGCGAATGTCCACCATCAAGATGAAGGCATCTGGGAAGAGGCAGCTTCTGGAGGTAACAGGCCACCCTTGCGTGGTCCCTCACATCCAGATTAACTTCCT
Organism: Odocoileus virginianus; assembly: GCF_023699985.2. Classification (NCBI taxonomy): domain Eukaryota; kingdom Metazoa; phylum Chordata; class Mammalia; order Artiodactyla; family Cervidae; genus Odocoileus; species Odocoileus virginianus. The sequence continues at coordinate 14,031,391 of NC_069707.1, forward strand.
GGGGTTGGGTTGACAAGTATGTCCAGCTACTTACGTGATCGACATGTTTATTGTTCCCACTCAAAAGAAGCTGGTATATTGTGTGTGCAGGGCCTCCTGAATAGAGCCCTGAGCCAGTGTGGAGCCGTGAATGTGTCTTTTCACCAGTTTCTGACTCATTTCAGGCCTGCAGAACTGAGGCAGTGGAGAGCCAATACTGGGTAGACATGAGCTTTGTGGGGAATAATTGTGGAAGGTTTGCATAATAGTTTGCTGTGTTTAAATAAGACCATTTTTATGAATAGCATTGCTAATGCTGTGAAAAATAAATCCTTAGTCACTGGAAGCCAATTTAAGCACGTTAATTCATGAGCATATTCCTGCAGTTCTGGTTCTCATGTTACTTAACTTTAATACTTAATAGTTAAATTTTAGTTATACTACCACACGTGTTAAAAATAAGTTATTTTCCTTTTGTTGTTGTTCTCTTACCTTTCCTGGCCTTAAACATGTATGATGTTCGTATTGTTGATCCTATGAAGTGTCTGTGTCCTTGTATCTCTAGGGTCTAGTAGCTTCTCTAGCACAAAATCAGTTATTATTATCTGCTTAACATTATTTTATTTAGCTGCGGATTATCCCATAATTCAATTAACCTTTGTCCTTTTGTTATGGACATAGGATATTTCCAGTTTTACCTATTTTAAAGCTGGTCTAATCATGTATCCATATACTTTCCTGTTTTGGAGAAATTTTAAATCAACTCTAATCTATAAACAATTTAATAAATTAATTAAAAATAATAGATTATTAATAAAGTAATGTTTAAAGTAAAATACTTAAGAGTATCTTAATAATTAACCTTTTAATTCATTGATATTATCCCCAGTCACTCTATGAAACCCATGTAGAGTTGTGAAATGAAGTGATTGGCCTGGAGTTTTAAAAAATATATGGATTATTTGCCATCACTAATGAATCCTCAGAGACCTAACCAAATTTTTTAAAGTTTTGCCTTTGCTCTAGAAAGCGATAGCACTGGGCCACTCTTCCTGAAGGAGATCAGTTGCCTGAAACTGCGTGGTTCTGTCCTTTTAGGTGAACCAAATATGTTCTTCAGTTGCCATAGTCCCCACTAGACCCTACAATTTCCCAAACTCTGAGGTCCAGTTACCTACTGTCTTACACCATTGACCAATTTCTGTCATCCACATTATTTGCCTTGTTCTGTAGGTGTATTATTTAAGAACAGATAACTCTAGGCATACAATCATTGTAGGAGTTTTAAAAAAATAATAATCTTGAGGTTCACCTCCTGAAATTTTATTTACCAGTCTGTACTGTGGTCTAAACACCGGGGATTGTTTTTGAAGTTTCACTGGTGGTTCTGGTGTGTAGTCAGGGCTGGGAACCATTGCTCTATGTGTTGAGTCCTGGTGATTTTGCCTCAGAGTGATCTGTGTTTCATCCTACTTAATTCATCAGGAGAAACTCAACGATCAGCTGGAGGAACAGAGACAGGAGCAAGCCCTGCACAGGTATCGCTGTGAAGCTGATCAGCTGGACCACTGGCTCTTGAGCACAAAGGCCACTCTGGACGTTGCCCTGGGGTCACCCAAGGAGCCCATGGACATGGAGGCCCAGTTAGTGGACTGCCAGGTACAAAAATGGTCTCAAAGGAATATGCCAACATCATTAGGCAGACTTTTTAAAAATGTATCTATTATTGGCTGCATCGAGTCTTAGTTGTGGCATGCAGAATCTTTTGTTGGGGAGTGCAGATTCTCTAGTTGTGGTACATGGGCTCCAGAGCATGTGGCCTCAGTAATCACAGCACACGGCCTTACTTGCTCCTTAGCATGTGAGATTTTAGTTCCCTGACCAGGGATCTCAGGGGCCTTCCCAAGTAGCTCAGTGGTAAAGAGTCTGCCTGCCAATGCAGGAGCCACAGATGATATGGGAAGATCCTCTGGAGGAGGAAATGGCAACCCACTCCAGTATTCTTGCCAGGAGAATCCCATGGACAGAGGAGCCTGGCGGGCTACAATCCATGAGGTTGCAAAGAATCAGACGCAACTGAGTATGCATGCACACACTGTCAACCAAGGATCAAACCCACGTCCCCTGCATTGCAAGGCCGATTCTTAACCGTTGGATTACCAGGGAAGGTCCCACAAGACATGTTTTTTAACTACAGAAAAGTATAATGATAACAAAGTGTGGTATGGATATGTGATTTTTCACAATCCATATACTTTACATATTTAGAAGAAAAACAGTATCTTATAAAAGGTTAAATGAAGTCCAGATGTGGGCTTAGTCTCTTGAAAATTTTAACCAAGAGTATCTACTCTTTAGAAAATTTTCAGCTTCCTGAAGGACATTTTTTAAAAGACTTGTTCAGTCCCTCAGTCACGTCTGACTCTGCGACCCCATGGACTGCTGTATGCCAGGCTTCCCTGTCCTTCACCATCTCTCAGAGCTTGCTTGAACTCATGTCCAATTTATAGGATCTGTTTTGGTGGCTAATAAGGAATTTAAGTACCCAATGCACGGAATTAGTATCAGTGACTATGGATAAAAAACAGAATAGGTGGCCTGTTGCAATTTTGGTTCTAATTCAGAAATATTATTTGGAAAACTTGGAAAAACTGTAGTTATAGGCAGCCAGACTCAACATGGGAAGGTTGTCTTCTGGAGCAGAAAATTTCCTTCCTCAACGTGAGGTCTTTAGAAATTAATTTAAGGGGTAATGACATCAAGGTTTTCACTGTAATATTATTTTCTTACCTCCTTATTATGGAAACATTCAAGTACATGTATAAGCATAGAGAATAGATGATGAACTCCCATGTGCCAATCATCGGCTTCAAAGAGTATCAACATAGTAGACCTTACACATAGGTGAAGTTTGTTTTAAAAGCTCTTTCATTTAACCAGCAAGTCTCTAGAAAACCCAGTCTAATCTGCAAGGTTAAATATCAGTGTGCATGACTTCGTACATGTGGGACTAGAGGAAATATGCACAACCATTAATTATGAATGCCATCTTTTTTCTTAATGCATAGTATGTCATTCTGGTCATCCCTTATGATTGAGATTTTTTAATAGTAATAATTTAGGTTTTTTAATTCTTTACACAACTTATAATTTTAAACTTTAAAACTATTATTATTTATTTATTTGGCCATGCTGTGTCTTAGTTGCAGCATGTGGGATCTAGCTCCCGGATCAAGGATCAAACCTGGGCTCCCTGCATTGGGAGCGCAGAGTCTTAGCCACTGGACCACCAGGGAAGTCTGGGGACAATTTATTTACATGTCTTCAAAGCGTCTCTACCTTGATGGTAGAGAATAGAGAGCCATGTGCAAGTGTTTTCTATTTCTTGTATCATCTTTTCTAAAGTTACTTTTCTGAAAAGAGACATGTATTTTTAGCATTGCCTTCTAGCACTTGAAATTACCACATGCACTCGCATTTCAAAATTCGGTTTCATCATTACTCCCACCTTTTCCTTTTTAATGTCTCTATTTTTATAGTTACACGTAAGATGCATAGTTGAGATAATATATTTCAGGACTCTTATAGAGTATTGAAGTGGTACTTTGGCAATATTTTTCAAAACTCAGAGCCTATAGAATCACACAAATATGTGATAATTCCTCATGCAAATAAATCTGGCATTTGAGCCAGTAGTATAATCATAGCTGTGGTTATTATATGGAATTAGGGTCCTGTTATGACTTTTGGGGCCCAGGGTACTTTGTTTCCATGAACCTCTCTTCCTCTATAGCAATACTAAAAGTTATATTTGTATCTTGTAACTGCTTTGGGTACAGAGACTAATATAATCTAGGGTAGTTTATCATGGGTGCATGCTAAGTTGCTTCAGTTGTATCCCACTCTTTGCGACCCTATGAACTATAGCCCACCAGGCTCTTCTGTCCATGGGATTCTCCAGGCAAGATTACTGGAGAGAGTTGCCATGCCCTCCTCCAGGGGATCTTCCCTACCCAGGGATCAAACCCACATCCCTTATGTCTCCTGGATTGGTAGGAGGGTTCTTTACCACTTGTACCACCTGGGAAGCCTGGGGTGATATCATTACGTATTAATTATTATCATAATCATTTTTCCTCTGATTTTAAAAGAAGTGAAAGACATTTTCTTCGGCCCCTTGAAGTATTAGGGGCCCTCAGCTCTGTGACAACCATGCCTGATGGAAAAGGTGGTCCTGCACAGAATAATATTAATAATAATCTCAATAATAATAACTCTCAATAATAATCTCAAAAGTAATCCTTAGGAAATGATCCTTTAAGGCCCATTTCAGGAAAAGTTTTACTCTTCCGTTTAGTTCTAGGGTTTGGGATCTCCCTTATGTTCTTACAAGCTGATGGTAGTGATTCTGATTTTGTATAATCTTTTCTTATTAATATATAATTGAATATAAATTAGAAAGTACATTTCAAAGAGTTCAGACTTAAGGTATAGAAAAACAGAACAGTTTCTGTAGAAAATAATATGGTTGTTATTTGTTTTGCTTGATTTTTTTAGTTGTTCTGTTTTTGGTTTTTGTTTTAAATCTTACTTGGGAAGTGAGGAGACTGTTTTCACTTCTTTCCTGGATTTAGCCTCCATTTTAGAAAAAAAAACCTTGTTAAACACTAGAGAGTTACCACAGAAAGTGAAAGTGAAATTCTTAGGAAAACTTCCAGAAATGGGAAGTTAAAAATGCGTTATATAAAGGGTAAAAACAGGGGGACTTCCCTGGTGGTCCAGTGATTGAGATTCCACCCTTCCAATGGTTCTACCGTTCAGTCCTTGGTTGAGGATCTAGGATCCCACATGCCTGGTGGCATGGCCAAAAAAAAAAGGACAGAAGTAATACAAAGCAAGCGAAAAGAGCACTAGTCTGGGAAAACTCCCTTTCAAAACATTTTTCTTTGAGAAAAAAAAAAAAAGAGTCCTTTTTAAATTGACACAAAGAGTTGATCATGTGATGTCTTTACTATTATTAGCCATAAGCATAATGTGTGTACATCCATTGCGTACATGCTCAGACACTCAGTCGTGTCCAACTCTGCGACCCCCTGGACTGGAGCCCTTAGGCCCTTCGCTCCCTGGGATTCTCCAGGCAAGAATGCTGGAGTGGATTGCCCTGTCCTCTTCCAGGGGGGACTTCCCAACCCCAGGACTGAAGCTGGATCTCCTGCGTCTCCTGCACTGGCAGGCGGATTCTTTTACCACGGAGCCACCTCTAACACTAAATAATAGAACAGTCACAATGGGGTAACACTAAGGCCTGGTCTCTTCTCCTTATCTGTTGACTATATAGAATGTGCTCCCCCTATAGTTTTTTGGTATACCATCTAATCTTATATGAGAGAGAAATTAGGAGGCTCAAAGAGTTGTTGAAACCTATATGCCACTCGAAGTTTGTACGAAAACTAGGGGGAAAAAAAACAAACCTGGAGGCGTGTTGTTTTGATGAAAGACTTAATGAAGCGCTGTGAGACGCGCTCCTTGCAGAGGCGCCCAGGCCGTGTCAATTTCAACCTTATTTCTGTTGTTCTAGAATATGCTGGTGGAAATTGAGCAGAAGGTGGTGGCCTTATCAGAGCTCTCGGTCCACAATGAAAACCTGCGGCTGGAGGGCAAGGCGCACACCAAGGACGAGGCCGAGCAGCTGGCAGTGAAGCTGAGGACCCTCAAGGGGAGCCTCCTGGAGCTGCAGAGGGCGCTGCAGGACAGGCAGCTCCACATCCAGGTGAGGCTGCAGCCACGCTGGGAGCGTGGCGCTTACAGAGAGGCTCATCTTTGCACAAGGCTGCTCTGCCCTTCTGAGCACGGGGCACATGAGGGGTGGCTGGGCAACACCTGTGTGTGTACCTGCTTTACACATATTCTGGAGTAGGTGTTTTTTTTTTTTAATATTTGTTCGTTTGGCCCCTCTGGGTCTTAAACTGTAGCACTCGGGATCTTCAGTCTTCGTTGGGACATGTAGGGTCTTTAGTTGTGGCATGTGGGATCTAGTTCCCTGGCCAGGGATTGATCCCAGTCCTCCTGAACTGGGAGCTCCGAGTCTTAGCCACTGGACCACCAGGGAAGTCCCTGGCATAGCTTTCCACACAGGGCTTTGTAAGAGTTGTTTGAATCCAGAGACCTGGAAATTGCAGCATAGGAAAAGAAAAGAAAATGAAAATAATTACCAAAAGCTAGCAGCTGTATCATTTAAAAGAAAATACGTAAATATAGGTCATAGATTAAGATACCCTGTGGCAGTGATATATTTCCCCTTTATTTCTCCTGTGTTCTACTTTTCAGATAGACTGTTTCATTTAGTGCACACAAGTTTAGACTTATCATGTATTCCAGGCGAATTGAACATTTTTACTATCACGTAACGGCCTTCACGTTTCCCAATAGTGATTTTTGTTTTAGATGACTAGAACTTTTTTTTTGGATAATATTTGCCTAGTATATCTTTCAATTTTCCATTGATTTAACCCTTTCTAAGTCCTTAGATTTTAGATTTGTTTATTATAAAGAACATTTTGTTGGTTTTAAACATATCTAATCAGAAAACCTCTGACTTCTAAAAGAGCAGGGTTAATCTGTTTAAATTCATTGTGATTACTAATATGTTTGAAATTTTATTCTTACTTTTTTTTCTATTTTGTCCTGCTCTTTCTATTCTTCTTTCTGCATTTTAACTTTTGCTTCTAGGTGATTGAATGTTTTCCTTTGTTTTTTCTCTCTACTTTTTACCATGCATACCTAATAAATTCTAAGTTATTATTTTATTCTTGTTCCGGATCAACATAAGAAACTCATAACACATTCACTCAGATTTCTCCCCATGCATCTTGCATACTAGTATTGTCTAATATTTTGATTTTGTTTGTTCTTCATCTCTACATGTTAGAATTATTATCTTACACAAATTTTAAGCAAATGTTTATTGCAAAGCCACTATGTGCCAGCCACTATTCTATATGATAGAGTGAAGAAGCAGGGGCAAAATCTGTCTGTATATGTATATATCTATGTATTCCATCTTTAAGAGATTATGTTTGGGGGAGACAGATAGTAATATAAAATTAAGGTGTGTTATTATATGCTAAGTTAGAAGATGATAAGAGCTGTTGGTGAAATACTGTAAAGCAGATAAATAAAGAAAGTTGGGACTGGGTGGATTTGCAATTTTAAATAGGGTGACCAACGAAGCCTCCCTCAGCTTACATTTGAAGGAGTGAGCCGTGTAGACGTGGAAGAAGAGAATTCCACGCTCAGAGAGGGGGAAGTAAGGGCAGAGGCCCAGGGTAAGGAGGGCCCAGGGTGCAAAGGACCTTGTAGGCATCGTATGCACTTTGGCTTTGACTCTGGGGAAAATGAGAAACCACTGGAGTATTTGGGGGCAGAGGAGTGACAAGATCAGATTATAACTGTTGTAGGGGATCAGCATGGAAGCTGAGAGACGAGTTAGGAGGTTAGAGGTGATGAGAACTTATCAGGTTGTGGATAATTAGGAAAATGAAAACTCTCGAGGAACAGAACTTGGGGAAGGAGAAGTAATTGGGTCACTTGTTTCATTTTGGACAGGCTAAGTTTGAGATGCCTATCCAATGTCAAGCAACTGTTGGGATTCAGCAGACAGATCTAGACTGAACTGCCAGCCTCTAGATGGTCTTTGTTGTTGTTCGTGCCATAAGTCATGTCAGTTCCCCCACCTGGGATCAAACTCACACCCCTGCATTGGGAGCTCCGGGTCTTAACCACTGGACTGAAGGGAAGTCCTTAGATGGTCTTTAAATGCATGAGACCCCATGAGATCACCAAGGGAGTGAAGAGAGATGAAGAAGACCAAGCCCTTGGCCACTCCAGTATGAAAAGTTAGGAAGATGTAGAGGAACCCCGAAAAAAAGAGTAAAAAGGAAACACCAGTGAGGTGGGAAGAAGACCAAGATTTGGGTTTCTGGGAGACACGTGAGGGCAAATGAGGTAAGATGAGAACTGAGAACTGACTGTGGATCTGGCAACACGCAGGTCTTCTATGACCCCAACTACAACTATTTCAGTGAAATAGTGAAGGCAAAAATCACTCTAAGATGAAAGCGAGAATGGAGATAGAGAGGAAGAGGGCAGGAAACAGAGGAGTTTCACTGTCATGGGAGCAGAGGAATGGAATAAGCTATAAGAAGCAGGTTAGAAGAAATTCATTCCATATTAAGATCGGAAGAATAATGACATGTTTACAGGGAGACAGAAACAGCTCAGTAGAGGAAAAATTGATGAAAAAGAAGTGAGACTGCAGCAAAAGCTTTTTTCTGTAGAAGGGAAAAAATCAGATCCAAGGGGCAGGGGAATGGTCTTGGAACCAGTGTCAGGAGGGAGGGGAAAGACTGTACTTGAGTAGAGATGCTGGCAGGAGACACGGCACAAATACCGTGGTGGGAACTTAATGCACATTCACTGCGATTGCTTCTACTTTCTCAGTGTGATGATTTTTTTCTGACTAAACTATGTATTTTCAGTTCTTTGCTAAGTATATGATTATATGATCTGGAACATCAAATCTAGTCAACAGAAAACTATTAAAAGCAATGGAAGAATTTAGTAAAAAAAAATTATTAAAAAATTAAAATAGAATTCATCACTTTCCTGTATATAAATTAAAAGAGAAATAATATGCAACACATTTCCATCTAAAACATGAACAAAATATAAAATATATGAAATCTCAACACTTTAAAACCTGAGTGATACCAAAACAAGTGGAAATATATAGATTTTGTTTTTAGACAGTCGATTTCAAATTTTCCTCTATTAAAACATAAATGTAAGTTATTCTCAATTAAAATACTAACTGTATGTTTTTGAAATGTGCCAAAATGATACCAAATAAACCTGGAATAAGGGGCTTCCCCGGTGGCAGTGGCAGAATCTACCTGCCAATGCAGGAGACCCAAGAGTTGCAGGTTTGATCCCTGGGTTGAGAAGATCCCATGCAGTAGGAAGTGGCTACCCATGGCAGTATCCTTGCTTGGAAAATCCTATGGGCAGAGGAGCCTGGCAGGCTACAGTCCATGGGGTCACAAAGAGTCAGATATGCCAGAGTGACTGAGCACACACATACATATGAATGCCGCCTGCCAGTGAATAATCCACTCCAGGATCCCCTCCACCCCGCCCCAAAATTGTTTACTTCTCTATCAGTTCAGTCGCTCAATCCAACTCTTTGTGACCCCAAGGACTGCAGCACGTCAGGCTTCCACGTCAGTGCATCACCAACTCCCAGAGCTTGCTCAAACTCACGTCCGTCAAGTCGGTGATGCCATCCAACCATCTCAATCTCTGTCGTCCTTCTCTATGACACAGGCATATAATACCTCTTGAATTACGTGATATCTTTCTTTGTAATTAGTTTGTCATTTTCACACATTATCATTCATCCAAGGAGGAGAGAGTTCATCCTATATAAATAATAAAATGCTTTCTAAAGAAGTGTTTTATTTAATGTTTAGCATTCTCCAATCCTCACTAATCTTCCAAGGAATGTTCCTGGCAAAAATGGTTACTCTTCTAGTATTTCCAAAATAAACAGCTTACATAGCCCCACCCAAGCAGGAGCCTGTTGGAGAATAAAAGCCACCTTATTTCCTATTCCCTAGATAGGTCAGAAAACTGTTATCAGACCTCAGAGCGTGTAATTAATGTTAATTTTATGCCTTAGGTCAGTACCTTTGTATCTCGGGGGGAAAGGGAATGAAATTTGAACTGTTCCTTAATCATTTTTTGCTTCCTATGGTCCAAAGGTTATGTTTGAAAACAGTGAAATCAGCCAGAGAAAAATTTATTAACTGAGAAACCAAACCTAACCACAGAGAAAATACATACTAGTCATGTGCTTTTGATGCTGATAAATATCCTTTTTTCTAAAGCCATGGATTCAGTTAGTCAAATAGGAGTCCCTTTCTTAGCTTTTGTTTTAGAATCTAAGTATGTGTCTGTGCATGTAAATGTGGTTAAGCCGCCCTGTAGACCTGGCATTTCAATTGTTATTTTCCCAAGTACAATTGGTCTCTTTCGTTGGTGTGAGGAATTTGAAATCAGAGCTCTCAGTCAACTGTAGTTAACCTGCAGAGAAGGGTAAACTGGAGCCCTGAGAAATTTCCAGGAGTCTCCAGGCTGGGCTGTGAAAGCAAACCTTTTCTGAAGAAGGAAGGAGAGGAAGTGGCGGGAATTCATCAAAGAGAGTCAGCAGGTCACGGCTATGGCCACTGTTTGTCACTGGGTCTCTGCCTGGGGACAGCTTTCAACTTGTCCCACTGACTTCTTTGGGGTCATTCTCTACAGATCCCTTTTGACTTTCTGTTTCATCCTTGCCTGGAAAAGCCAGGATATCTTAGAGCTTATTCTGGGTCAATGGAACATCCTCAGATGGGAAAACTCTGCTTCATGCAGAAAAGTGTGGGCTTTGGTCCTGGAGGAATGCACGGCCACCCCAAACCTCCCACCTTCAGGAAAATCACTGCTTGCCTGAAAGAGGCACTCCTGGGAGGGTGGGGAACCTATTGAACTCCAGTCATCTGTTCTGAAGATCCTGCAAAATGCAGGTAGCATGTTTTAGACCAACGGCGCTACCACTGTTCTATCTCAAGCACATGCTTTTACTGGTGAGCTGGATCATCTTCAAGGAAAGAAGGCGCCTGTGAGCTGAGGTGGTTCAGAATCCGGGAAAGGATGATGTATAAACACGGACGCTACCTGTAGTTTTCGCTGTTGCCTTCACCGCATCTCAGGTGCTGGTATCAAATGATCTCAAACATTTTAGTTTAACCATAAGATTCTAACAAGCAAGACAGAGGGAAACAGACCCCATCTACTTCCCTGTAAGAGTTAGTGTAAAATTCTGGAAAGAAAAGGAAGGGAAGGGTCCTGTGGGCAGTCAGGTGGGGTGAGCTGTTGTAGCTGGACCCCACTCTGAGGTCAGGTTTGGCAGAGAACAGAGGCCAGGGGGGCAGCAGTTCAGTAGGATGGCTCCTCCATGGAAGCACCCCAAAGAATGTTCCCTTCCTATGTGCCTGCCCCCGGCCCCTCCGCATGTTTCAGTCATGCTTGCCCCTCCACTGCGGTCGCTGAGACACCAAGTTTCTTTCCCCTCTGGCCTTTGCTCCAGTGGTTCCACAGGCCTAGAGGCCCCCAGCCCACCATTTAGCCAGGCAGTATCAGTGTTAATTGCTCAATCATGTCTGATTCTTTGCGACCCCTATGGACTGTAACCCGCCAGACTCCTCTATCCTTGGAATTCTCCAGGCAAGAGCACTGGAGTGGGTTGCCATGCCCTCCTCCAGGGGATTTCCCAACCCAAGAATTGAACCCGGGTCTCCTGCACTGCAAGCAGATTCTTTACCATCTTAGCCATCAGGGACGCCCTCATCTCGCAACTCACAAGCTGTCCCCTCTGAAGACGCCTTGCTACCCAGACTAAGAAACCCTCCCCCTTCACTTGCCAGCCTATTCTCTAGTTTCACATTCTTTGCAAGTCTTATCACCATCCCAGTTTATCTTGTCTGTTTGTTGTCTGTCATCCCAGCAGTGCCTTTGTCTGGCTTCTGAGCCAAATAAATCCCCTCCAATTCCCGCCAGTGCCCTCAACAGTGCCTGACACACAGTGGATGCTGAGAGGCATCTTACCAACATGGTGGAATTTATCTTTTGGCATATAAATACATTTTAGTAGAAAGGTGCTCATTCAGAACTAATTCCATTCTAATACAATATATTCTGTTTGCTGTTTAGTCCTGTCTGACTCTTTTGCAACTTATGGACTGTAGCCCGCCAGGCTCCTGCGTCCATGAGACTGTCCAGGCAAGAATACTGGAGTGGGTCACCATCTCCTTTTCTAGGGGATCTGCCTGACCTAGGGATTGATCCCATGTCTCCTGCGTCTCTTGCATTGGCAGGCAGATTCTTTATCACTGAGCCACCAGGGAATCCCACGCAGTATTTAGGACCTCTTAAATTCCATCGGAATAGTCTAGCAGGAATAATAAACCCCTGCCCAGGTAATAGGGAATTACTTTGGCTTTCTCCTTTAGCCACACTCTGTCGAAGCCAGAGTGGCAACAGATGGCAGTGGAATCTAGTCCTGGTGGGGATAGGAAAGGGAGGAAGACCTAGAGTTATATTCTTGTTGAAGAAATTCCAGAATAATGTCTGCTAACCACATCAGTCAGCTAAAAAGCCTAGCCGCAACATGGCAGTTCCCCCGACCCCCTTAATATTTCTGAGTATAATCATCTATTTATTGTTCTGTTTCCTGCAAATGCCATAATAAATTCCATGGGTTTTGTGGTACCATTTTTTTTTTTTTTAATGTGGTTTCACGTCCAAATGGAGTCACTTTGGTTTTATTATTCAGACCACACTAAAGGAGCCATCACTGTTTTGGTTAAGGTCTTCCTGTGGGTAGTATGACTCTTGATTTCTCCCTCGTTAAAAGCAGGGGACAGCCCAGGAGAAGGAGGACAGCGATGCTGACCTGGCTGCCACTCAGAGCCCCGGGGTTCAGGAATGGCTAGCTCAAGCTCGGAGCGCGTGGACCCACCAGCGACAGAGCAGCCTCCAGCAACAAAAAGTAACGCACTTCCTGCTTCTTTCGCCTGCAGATCAGCCAAGCATGCACCTTGAGAGAAATGTTTTAGAAAGACAAGTTCCTTCTGTGCTGAAGACAGAGTGCCCCTTTATCTTTATTTTGGACTGAAGCAGAACCTGGCTGTTTCCATTTACTTTTGACCACTGGGAAGACTGGTCATTTTAAAGTTGGTTCTCTAAGAAAAGCTTCTGCTTAGTTTTAAAATAGTGTAACTGAATTATAATCTGCCCTCTATTTCTAGCTTGCCCCAATTTGAGTCTATTATATATAATAATAGCCTCAGGAAGGCCTCTGAGAATTGGTAAATATCTAAGTTGCACTTTCTTATGAAATTTGCTTTCAACTCTCAAGTAGATGCCATCACAAAACAGGATTACAAATTACTGCCTATGAAGCAAATGAGCTTTGATTGCTCAAAGAATGACATCTCATTAATACCTTCAGTTTATGGATAGGGCATATTAAAATATTTCTCCAAGAGTAGAGACTTTTTCACCAATAGTAATAGTGAAAAAGTAAAACAGAGTTCAGTTGGTGATCCAGTTTATCAAGCAAGTGGGAAATTGAAGAGAGCTGTTGCTCTCATGTCTCTTTCGGCTTGAACAAGGCAGTATCGATCTTGAAAAGTTAAAGTGCATTTTGGACCACTTGGGGGCGCCATTGCCAAGCAAAGTTTTCTTTTCTCATTTCCTAACCCCCACCAAGATTATTTAGACATTATTTTATCAAAGCCAAAGGAAGCTACAGAGGACTTGGAGACACCTCTGAACAGTTACCTAAGCCACAGCTTTTATGTAATGTGCTAACTTAAAAACATACTATTGTACCAAAGTTCTCTGAGGATTTTCTAGACATAAAACTGTGGTTGGAGACAATAATCATAAAGTAACAAAGATGTTTTTATTTTTCCTTTTCCTTGAGCAGGAGTTGGAACAGGAATTGGCAGAGCAGAAGAGCCTCCTCCAGTCAGTAGCCAGCCTTGGAGAGGAAATTCTAACACAGCACTCAGCTGCAGAGACCTCTGGTGGTGTTGGGTATGTTTCTTTTGTTCTTTGGGTTTTTGTTTTTAATTCACCATTTTGTTTTATTTTTTAGATTCCACATTTAAGTGATATCATACAGTATTTGTCTTTCTCTGTCTGACTTATTTCTCTAAGCATAATACCCTCCAAGTCTTACCTGTATTGCTGCAAATAGAAAATTTTTTCATTCTTTTTTATGGCTGAGTAATTTTCCGTGTGTGTGTGTGTGTGTGTGTGTGTGTGTGTGTGTACACATATCACGTCTTCTCTAACTATTCATCTCTTGATGGACATAGGTTGCATTATCTGAACATTGGGGTGCATGTATATTTTTGAATTATTTATTTTCTCCAAATATATGGAATTGCTGAATCTATTGCATTTCTGTTTTTAGCTTTTTGAGAAATCTCCATATTGTTTTCCATAGTGGCTACACTAATTTACATTCCCACAAACAGTGTCCATGATTCTCTTTTCTCCACATCCTCACCAACATTTGCTATTTATGATCTTTTTGATGACAGCTCTCCTGACAGGTGTGAGGTGATGCCTCACTGTGGTTTTGCTTTATATTTCTCTGATGACAGTCTATTGTTCTCTTCTTATTGCTGTTGTCCTGACATTTGAAAAATGGTCCAGTGGTTAGGACTCCGAGCTCTCACTTCCAAGGGCCTGAGTTCGATCCCTGGTCAGGGAACTAAGATCTCACATGCCCTGTGGACAAAAATTTAAAAATGAATAAATAAAAGTAAACATTTCCCTTAAATTTTTATTTTGAATATCTTTTGCAAAAATTTAATTATTTCATTTTTACTTTATGATATTAAATCTACTTGTATTTTGAATGTTTAGTTGAGCGGCATAAGTATAACTAGTAATTACAATGGCTAACTTCCTTTTCCTCTTTCTAGTATGCTTAGCATATCTGTCCAGGGACAGTGCATATTTAATACATTTTTGAAAATCAAATAATAAATGCATTATAAAATTAGATACATGATACTTATGACTGAATGATCTTATCTATCTGGAAAACATTTCCCTTACAAGAGCTTATCTGTCTTCTTCTAATATCATTCTGAAAAATAAATGTATGTGTCTTGTAAGTATCTTGACTTTTTTTTTTAATTTGACTGCACTGTGAGGCTTGTGGGATGTTAGTTTCCTAACCAGGGATTGAAACTGGGACTACTGCAGTGAAAGCCTGGAGTCCGTTCCACTGGACCACCAGGGAACTTTTCTTGATGATTTATTTCTACGATTTCTATATATAAAGTCATTGAACTTTGAGTCCTGGTTTGGAGTAGAAACTGAAAGTCTTACACTCAGGAAAGTAAAGTGTTGAAAGAAAAGTTAAAGAAAGTGGAGCATTTTCAAGTTGAAGAGTCTGGTTTAAAAGATAGGAAGGCAAAGACACTGAAGCAGAGGGGAAGTGTCCCTGTATCGTGAGGCAGGTCTGGGTTTTATTCTGGTTCTGCATCTGTCACCTTGGAAAAGGAACTCAACCCTGAGACTTCGTTTGCTCACCAGTAGAATGAGACTAATAATTGACAGCCATCATCACAGAAGGGTTGTGAACACTGAATGTCAATCGAAAAGATACATAGGAGAACTATCTTTAAAATCTAAAACATCAGCAAAACCTCTGTGTTATGTTCATGGAATATTCAAGGTTGAAATTCAGCAGTAGCATCCTTTGACAACCAACATGTTTCAAATAGCTTTAATCCCATGGGCTCCAGTGTTCTCAGTTCTGAGCATTAGTTTGGAGGAAATGTATATTATAAAGATGATTTTGGAAATACTGTTTATAATACCATATAAAAAGACAGAAATACCTATTAGTAAAAAAAGAAAAAAGAAAGTCTAAGAAAATATTTTTGCCTATATAATCTTAACAAAAATTTTGTAACAATATCAATAACAGTTTGTGATATCAAGTAAAAAATGTGATATAAAATTGAGTATAAAGTATATGTATGAGTAAGACCCAGACTAGATGTAGATGATCAAAAGTAACTTTAGTAAAGTCATCTTGGAGAGTTTTCTTTCCTTTTTTTTTTTTTTTAATTAATGCTGACATAATGTTGATGACATATGACAAAAGTGTTGACTATATATGTATATACATCTAGGAAATAGGAAGATATTCAAGGGGGAAAAAGGAATAAAGAATACTGATAACAGCTAATAGATAATCAATTTAAAAGAATAGAGATGAATAAGATTATGCTGCTGCTGCTAAGTCGCTTCAGTCATGTCCAACTCTGTGCGACCCCATAGACGGCAGCCCACCAGGCTCCGCCGTCCCTGGGATTCTCCAGGCAAGAACACTGGAGTGGGTTGCCATTTCCTTCTCCAATGCATGAAAGTGAAACGTGAAAGTAAAGTTGCTCAGTCGTGTTGGACTCTTTGAGACCCCATGGACTGCAGCCCACCAGACTCTTCCATCCATGGGATTTTCCAGGCAAGAGTACTGGAGTGGGTTGCCATTGCCTTCTCCAGAGTAAGATTATAACATCTGTAATTAGGAACTCCATAAAAATAACCCTAATAATGTAAAAATTGTCTTAAAATATAATGGAGTTTTAAAATTCTTCTGTTATGGTCGTACTTAGAAATGCCGATAAGACCATAACATGTATCTGTGTAAATTTACAGTGAGGAGCTCTGCCTCTTCCATGGTGTCTAAGTTGAGACTTGCTGCCACTTTGCATTTTCTTTTTCTGGTTCTTCTAAGATGTTTACTCATCCCTCATGGTTTTCTGAATATTTTTGCCAAACTCTATTTTTACAAAGAACCCGTCCACACGTTGCTTCCTCATCATACATAGAGTTATGAAAAGCAGCTGTAAGGACCTTCTGCAGCTTTCTTGCCATATTTTTTTTTTCCCTTCCTTGGCCTTTAGCTTTGGAAAGGGCCCAGATGAAAGACAAACAACTATAAATTGCTCTTTCAAATCTAAGACTATTTTAAAGAGAAATCTGTGGTTCAGTACTGGCTTTCTGTGTAAGATTTAGTCTAAACACTGCTTATAAATTATTTAATTTTTATGCAAATTCTTTAGAAAAATCTTTAAATCTGGTTGATTACTGTTCAATCATGCCTTTCAAGCCTTGGGTAAATATACCAAGCAAACAAACAAACCTGAATAATATCCAGAAGCTGAAAGAAAAACATGTATATATTTTTAAAAGAACAGAATGACGTTTGTGGGGAAAAAGTATATATTCAGCCTTCAACGTATTCGCTGATTTTCTAAGACTATCACCTGTGAATTGGTTTATGGAAAAATCCCTTTGGGAGGGATGTGACTTGCTTCATGATTACAAATCCATTGAATAAAGAAGTACTTTGTGACATACTGGAGAATTGAAGGGGTCCTCCCAAGATTACTAAGGAAATTCAACTGGAAATGAATCAGTATAAATATCAAAGGGAAGGAAGAATATTTTCTATGGGAAAAGAAAAGCTGTATTCTGAATTAAGACTGATCTACTGGTGGCATTTTATGTGTCAGTGATTAAATATAAGACTATAGAGATATTAAATATCCTCTGGTTGCATATACTAAATTGTTATATAAAAATGAATGAATTAAGTGTTACGATAGTCCACCATCTCAAAAGAACACGATAAAGAAATATAACTTCAGAAGAATTTTTGAAAATAACTTTTATTTACTTCTTTGTTTTTGGCTGTGATGGGTCTCTGGCTTTTCTCTAGTTGCAGCGAGCAGGGGCTGCTGTCTCGTGTCCGTGCACAGGCTTCTCACTGCAGTGGCTTCTCTTGTGGTTCCTGGGCTTAGAGCACTGGGGCCATAGTTGTGGCTCATGGGCTTATTTGGTCCATGGGCTGAGTTAGCGCGTGGCATGTTGGATCTTCCCAGACCAGGGATTGAACCCCCGTCTCCTGCATTGGCAGGCAGATCCTTTACCACTGAGCCACCAGGGAAGCCCTAATTTCAGGAGAATTTTAAAGCGTTTTTTTTTTTATTTTAAAAGATTTTTAAAAAGCAGAAAATCCAGAGACTGACATAACCAACAAAATTAGAAGTATCAGTTTTATTTTTTAACTTCAGTTCAGTTCAGTCGCTCAGTCGTGTCTTGACTCTTTGCAACCCCATGAATCACAGCACACCAGGCCTCCCTGTCCATCACCAACTCCCAGAGTTTACTCAAACTCATGCCCATCGAGTCGGTAATGCCATCCAGCCATCTCATCCTCTGTTGTCCCCTTCTCCTCCTGCCCCCAATCCCTCCCAGCATCAGGGTCTTTTCCAGTGAGTCAACTCTTCGCATGAGGTGGCCAAAGTATTGGAGTTTCAGCTTCATCATCATTTAGCTTATCATTTTTTAACTTAGTATCACTTTTTTAGATCAATGCATACTGATACATATAGATCTAGTGTTTTCATTTTAACTGCTTGAGAGTATTTTATCTTGTGATAATAACAACTTTTCTTCTTGATGGGCCTTTACACTGTTGCCTTTTTTTTTTTGGCTTTCCCTAGCATTTTTTTATTTTAATTTTTGATCATGCCCTGTGACATGTTGGACCTTAGTTCCCCCCAGGGATGGAGCCTGCACCACCTGTAGTAAAAGCACAGAGTCTTAAACACTGGACTGCCAGGGAAGTCCTTATTAGTACTGTTGAACTTAACTTTCTCACATGTCTTTAGGTGTCCAGGTGAAAAAGATTCTCTAAGATATGTCCTAGAAATAGAACTCTTGCATCAGAGCCTAATAGATCATTTTTTAAGGCTTTCTTCAACAAACTTACTTGAAGAAACCATTGTATTCAATACTTATTCTGAAATGCGTCAGCTTTGGGGTAGTGTATAATATTCTGCCAATAAAGTTTTTATTTTTTTTCCTTCACTTGATCAAAAGTTTCCATCAAAATAACAATTACTCTAGCATAACATGGCTTTTGGATGACATGGTTCTAGTTAGGACTTCAAAACCCCTGAATACAAACTAGGACCTATTGGAGCAAGAGTCTCCCAGGTTCTTATCATTGCCATTACCGTCAGTGTTAGGCCCCACTGATTTAGTGGCTGTATTTTTATCAGATGGGGTCAGAGGTGTTACTCGTCTCTTCTCCAAATTACTTGGAGAAATACTCCAAATACTTCTGCACAGTAAGTACAGTCTTCATTTTAAAGATGAGAAAGTTGAGGCTCTGAGAAATGAAGCAAATTGCTCCAAGTCACAGATCTAATGTTCTGTAATGGAACCCTGATCTGTCTCACCTCCAAAGCCGTAGTCGTCTCAGAGGTCACACTGCTGCCTCTTTAAGATGATACTGCCGTGTCTTCCTTCCACCTTCTGTGCTCCTCTTCCATGTTCTGAAACCTGGTCTGTAGTATTTTCTTTAGACTCAGGGTTAAAACTCTCAATAGACTAGGCAGTATTGTTAGGGTTTTTTAATTTGTGGACTCTTTGCCAAAGGCTACCACTCTGATCATATGCTTTCTGATTCTAAAAGTTACAATTATTTTTATCTTTAATGCTGAGCTATTTTCAGGGTTTTTTTTTTTAAGTTATTGTCCTCATGGTTCAATTTTAAGATCAGTAAGAAAATACTTGTTTTACTATTTGTCTCAAGTTTTCTATTTTAATTTATATTTTTAAAGTGTAAGCCAATGACTGAGATAATCTGATTCCAATTGTAGAGGCCAGATCTAGTGCACGTAATAAATTACCTAGGACTTATTGCCTTTTTATGCACATTGTAAACTTAGATTATTTATTCCTCTAATAGCGAAAAACCTGATGTGTTATCCCAGGAGTTGGGGATGGAAGGGGAGAAATCACCTGCTGAAGACCAGATGAGAATGAAATGGGAAAGCCTACATCAGGAATTTAGCACCAAGCAGAAACTACTTCAGAATGTTCTGGAGCAGGAACAAGAGCAAGTGGTACTGAACATTTTGCTTTTACATATTAACTAATATAGAAGATTTACAGCTTATGCTATGGGAACGAATATAACTGTGCAGCAATCCATATTTCATTATCAATTCCAAAATAAGAAAACAAATGACTCATCCTACACTCTCTTAACAAGACTGTTTCACATATCCCTTTATAATTATATATTTATATGTGGAAATTTATGTGACTGCTAGATACTGTTCTCCTCAGAGAAGATTAATATCTGATGACTCATTAGCAAAAACCATTAAATATAAATGCTGTCCCCCCACCCTGACGCCCCACTTTTGTTTCCCACAGCTTTGAAAATTAAGGATATACACATCCAGGCCAAAAGAAATGCTATGTATCTGTCGGTAAATTATCATGATATATTATTTTCCATTGCTACTTCCAGTATTTAATCATTTCAGAAGATCTTAATGGGAAACATACTGGGACCTCAGTGGAGCTAAAGGAAGGGGAATTCAGAGTCAGTTACAGTGGTCACCGACCCCTCTATAGGCCAGTTCCTAAGATGGGCGGGTCCTTGTGTGATGTTGGACTTGATTCCACCAAGCAAGCCAAATCCAGTGGAATTAAGTATAGCAACAGAAGGTTCCATATAGATAACAGCTATTAGTTCACCCTAAGCAGAAGCCAGAGAACAACAGAGTCAGAGGAATCCACCCCTTAAAGATCTAACAGAGGAAGGCCATGATGCTCACCACAGCGGTGGTGCAGTAGCATAGTGAAGATAGAAGCCTGTCCCAGATCCTGGGTCAGCTCTACTCTGGCCACTCCCCAGTGGTAGCATCATCAGAGTACATTCTAGGACCTTTACTGAACAATCTGGGGAGCTGCTGTTGTCACTGATCTGGCCAGGATTAGCTTAGGAGCTGGGAGAGACTGACCTGCGGAGAGAAAGGGTATCAATAGTTACAGAGCACCAGAGGAGGGGAAGGCAGGAGGTGATGAAGCAGGAACTTGGACAGGTACACCTTGCCCTAATTACCTGCAGGGGGCCAGTCTAAAGGTCAGAATGTGTCCCCCCACATCTACTGGGAACTCTAAATCCTACAGAGCCATTCATTTCTGTTTCCTTTTACAAAATTTTGGGCATTTCATACCTTCTCACCCCCTGTCCAGGAATCTTCTTTGTTACCATCCACAAGAATGTCTTGCCTAGAGAATTCCATGTACAGAGGAATCTGATGGGCTACAGTCCATGGGGTCACAAGGAGTCAGACATGACTGAGCGACTAACACCTTCACAGGAATGTCACCAGCTCTGGTCCTGGGGAAGCCCTCCCTTTCCAGAGGCCGTTGTCCTGGAGACAGCCTCCATCTGGCACATGGACCCTGAACCTTTTGCATGGACTTCCTACCTCTCTTTGGAAGAATGCTTCTTCACACCCGTGATCAAACATTGCTCAGACTCACGGCATGAGTTCCTGGTTTCTGATACAGTTCTCCTGGACTTTACAGCGCTATGCATACTGTAGGATTTCCCCTTTCATTTGTTTATGAGAAATATCTACAGTCCTGCATCAGGGACTGCAGCCTTTTCTGATTTTTCTAAGTCAAGTGAAAGTGGTAGTCACTCTGTTGTATCCGACTCTTTGTGACCCCATGGACTGTAACCCACCAGGCTCCTCTGCACATGGGATTTTTCCAGCAAGAACCCTGGAGTGGATTGCTGTGTCCTCCTCTAGGCGATCTTATGGACCCGGGAATCCAACCCCTGTCTCCTGCATGGGGAGACAGGTTTTTTACCACTAGCGCCAAATGGGAAGCCCAGAATAAAACAAGGGGACCCTGTGGCTGCATGGGCCAGGAAGTGAGACTGGGCCTCCTGCATGGCAGGCAAGAATTCTACCACTGAACCACCCATGCACCCAAAGCTTGGGGAGATTAGAAAATTCCTCACGGTCTCATGACTAAGAAGAGACACATCTGGGGTGGGGACACAGGTGTGTTTAACTCCAAAGTTCCTCCTTTTTCACATTACCTTACTGACAGTTTGTACACTGGATGGTAGTGGATATACTACCATTCTCAATTGTAAAAGTAGGCACTTTTATTTATTTACTTTTTTTTTTTGACCTCATGTAGACTAGGTTGAAAGGCATCTCTCTCTCTCAGAGCAGTGTTTCTTTGTTAACCTTCACTGCATTTAGCATCTCTGTGCAGAACACCCCACCTGGCCTCAGGATGAGATATGACTTCCTGCTCCTAGGTACCTGTAACACAACTAAGAAGATGTGTTCTCCGTTTCTGAAAAATTAAGCAGCCAGGGAGGCTCCATAAGCAGGAATTAAAAAGGAAGCAAAATTTATTAAAAAGTGGAAAGCAGCTAGGTAGGATCGGTGTGGAATTTAAGACAGTGGATTACAGAGAGATATTGGGTGGTGGGCATTCCAGCCACGGCAGGGAATGAAGCTGGTGTGTTTAGAGGATAATGAGTAATCAAGCTAAAAAGAAAGATGAGGATGAGATGATCTAAAAAACTATAGGGCGCTGAGTTTGATTGGAAACATCATTTAAGAGTTTGAGTGCTAGGTCATAGCACGGTCCTTACTGGGGAGACATTACACTCTTTCGCTTCAGTCATGTCCAACTCTTTGTGACCCCAAGGACTGTACCCCCCCACGTTCCTCTGTCCATGGGATTATCCTGGCAAAGATACTGGAATGGATAGTCATTCCCTTCTCTAGGGGATCTTCCCAACCCAGGGATCATCTGAGCCACCAGAGAAGCCACCTAGAGTTTAGGGGGGAAGGAAAGGAATCATGAGAGCCAAGGGGTCAATCTAATTATGGTATTTCGGGTGGATTCTTTTATCATGTGTGCGTGCGTGCGTGCATGCTGAGTCGCTTCAGTTGTGTCTGAGTGTTTGCGACCCTATGGACTGTAGCCCACCAGGCTTCTCTGTCCATGGAATTCTCCAGGCAAGAACACTGGAGTGGGTTGCCATGCTCCCCTCCAGGCGATCTTCCTGACACAGGGATTGAGCCCAGTCTCTTACGTCTGCCTGTACTGGCAAATGGGTTTTTTTAACCACTAGTGCCACCTGGAAAGCCCCTAGTTATCATGCTACTGCTGCTGCTAAGTCATGTCAGTGGTGTCCGACTCTGTGCGACCCATAGACAGCAGCCCACCAGGCTCCTCTGTCCCTGGGATTCTCCAGGCAAGAGCACTGGAATGGGGTGCCATTTCTTTCTCCAATGCATGAAAGTGAAAAGGGAAAGTGAAATTGCTCAGTCGTATCTGACTCTTAGCGACCCCATGGACGGTAGCCTACCAGGCTCCTCCGTCCGTGAGATTTCCCAGGCAAGAGTACTGGAGTGGGGTGCCATTGCCTTCTCTGCTAGTTATCATGAGTAGTGTTAAAATCAGGGCTTCCCAGGTGCCTCAGCACTAAAGAACCCACCTGCCAATGCAAGAGACCTGGGTTCCATCCCTGGGTGGAGAAGATCCCTTGGAGAAGAGAATGGCAACCCACTCCAGTCTTCTTGCCCGGAGTCAGGCGGGCTCCTGTTCATGGGGCTGCAAAAGAGTCGGACACAACTGATCGACTAAAACAACAAGTGTTAAACCCAAGATAAGTTGAGAGGAAAGCTGTAATGAGAATTCAGGCATTTTCCCCACTGTTTTCTTTACTTTTTTGGCCCATCACAGGAAACATTGCCACTGCTGAATCTGGTTGCATGTTTAGTGGACATGTTATGTTACAGGTCATCTTTCTCTAGCAGAGGTTTCCATAAACAGTTGTTCCAGCATCTGTTTCAGTGTGCGTGTCTAAATGAGAACCCTGGACAGGGTACATCTGGTTCTAAAGAAGCTCTCCTGTCTGCCTCCAGCTGTACAGCAGGCCAAATCGGCTCCTCTCTGGCGTGCCACTGTACAAAGGGGACGGGCAGGCCCAGGATAAATCTGCGGTGACGTCTTTGCTGGATGGATTGAACCAGGTCTTCGAGGAGGTTTCATCCCAGGTGGGGCTGTGTGCTTGATCTGTGGATCTGGGACCCCGTGAGGTTGCCCCATCCCCTGAGCTGAGCTGTTGAGACCGGAGAGGCAGAGTCTCTGGACCCCAGCATCTCATCCTGGTATCTTTCTTTGACTCTTCAAAACACTGTCATGACTTCTCTGTCCTTCCCTTCTGTTTCTCAGGGTGGAGGGACGAAGAAGCAGAACATTGACTTGGAACAGAAGTTGTATGATGGGGTCTCGGCCACCTCTACCTGGCTGGATGATGTAGAGGAACGGTTATTTGTTGCCACAGCCCTTTTACCAGAAGAGACGGAAACTTGCATCTTCAACCAAGAGGTGAGTTTGGCAGCTTGTGTCTGTGAGGGTACATCACAAAGCTGACATTGGATAATTAATGTTATGTATAAAGAAGGTCAAGCATAAAACAGTTCTAATAATTTACAAATGTGTATTTCCAAGCAGCATAGAGCAGAAAAGAATTGCCTACATAGAACAAGCTCGGAAAGATACTTAGTTTTTGTATTTTTGTTTCTTGATTTATAATTAAAAATTTTTACAATGTTTTATTGGTTTTTGCCTGACAACAATGCAAATCAGTCATAATTATATACACATCCCCTCCCTCATAGGCTTTGAATTTTTATGCTTTTTCTTGTGTATGTAGGAGGCAGAAAACACTGAAGAGTCTGTAGAAGCCTGGTTCTATATCATGAATCTATGATATAGAAATATATGAAATATATATATAAATATATTTGAAAAACAGACTAAAAATAATGAGTTTCTAAGTAGCACTTTAGAAAACTCATGTTTTCACCAAATATTAATATTATATATTATTATTAGTGAATGATATAAAGTTTCTGAGAAAAATCTCTCCAGCAGTAACTTGCCTAATGTTTATGGAAGTGTATGAAAGTGGTCCAGGTGGCCTTGAATGTAATTATCACTGAACAGTAAGAGAAATATAGTGGGCTTTCTTTGAGGAAATGACTCATATGTAAATTCATAGATCTAAATATTGACATGCCCTTTCTTATCAATCCCAGACTCTTGCCAAAGATATTAAGGAAATGTCTGAAGAAATGGATAAGAACAAGAACTTGTTTTCCCAAGCCTTTCCAGAGAACGGCGATAACCGAGATGTTATTGAAGACACTTTGGGTTGTCTCTTGGGCAGGTTATCTTTGTTAGACTCAGTAGTAAATCAGCGATGTCATCAGATGAAGGAAAGACTTCAACAGATATTAAATTTCCAGGTAAGGCATTAAGAGGTATTTCATCATCTTCCAGCTACATTCAACAATAAACAGGATCTTACTGAGGTATGATCTAGACCTACTTTTTACAAAGGTATAGAATGCATGAACATTACAGAAAAACAAAGAGATTGACTTTGAGGAATAGAAAACAAAAAGTTTTATGCTTTTCATTGAGGAAACCAGCCAGTCAGACTAAGGACTGAATAGAACTTTAAATTCAACCAGTAAAAGCCATATTTCTGGCACATTATAGCGATAATTTCTAGTTGATATTCAGTTCTTTTCAGTTCAGTCACTTAGTCATGTCTGACTCTTTGCGACCCCATGGACTGCAGCACGCCAGGCTTCCTTGTCCATCACCAACTCCCAGAGCTTATTCAAACTCATGTCCATAGAGTTGGTGATGCTATCCAACCATCTTATAAGACCAAAGAAGCATACAGGAAGTGCTGTAACACAGAATCAACCCTGGACACGTAATACCGGTGGGCGCCACTGAAAGTGACCATGACCTGATCACTTCTGTCTGTGTTAAAAATGCATTCTGTTACTTACTAGTCTTCACTCCATAGACTTACTGTCTTTCAGCCCAAGACTGGAGTTTCACTGCCAACTGAATAATTGTGTGCTTAAGTGATTTTTCTTATGACTACGAACTTCAACAAATGCAAAAGCCACGGATCAACTTTAGGGTTGATTTTCATTTCTAATAAAAAACATCTTAATTCCTTATTACTCAGGGTTTAATTGATTCTCAAGGTTTAATTAATACTCAAGATTTAATTGAACTTTATTTTTAGCAAACATGGAAGATTTATAAAATAGATTCATGTAATACATGTAATTAGAACCAAGCAATTGATGTTAAATTTTGATTTTCAGGAAAAAAGTACTATAAAATGTCAAGCAAAGGTACCATTAGCCAGGAACTGGAATTTTCTAGATATTCATCTAGAGGGACAAATTATCACTGCCTTCCTGTAGTTTACTTTCTTAAATCTATAAATTTTTGTAAACATTTATGTATCACATAAATAGTCGCAAAAAATTTTCATGTGTATTTTTGAGATGAAAATAGTATGATAGCTTTATCATCTGCTGCAGTATGACCTTAGCTCCTTCTTTGACTTAAGTGTCCTCAACTATTAAGTCATGTCCATATTAACTGCCTTTTAGGGCTTTGTGTGGATAAAATGAGTTAAAATGTGTCAAATACTAGCATAGTATCTGAACCATAGTAAACACTTAGCATGTTTTATTACTATGTTGCTGTTAATAGTAGTACTTAGGATACTAGATATAGGTTTGAAACCAATGAAAAAGTTATATATTTCTCCAAGTTTATCTAACCATGGAGAACTAAAGCCAGGATTTGACTCAAAGATTATTCGTGTATTTTATATTGTTAGGGTGATGGCAAGGGAGATAGAGAAAAGAAAACCTAGTCAAGGTATATTTGGAAAGCAGGACCAGTGGGGGAGCACTCGTTGATGGTTTGGATCTGGGGAACATGGGAAAGGGGGGCAACTGGGGAGCTCCAGTGACTCTGACATGAGCATCTGGCCAACAGTGAGGACACGCGGGAGCAGTGGGGGGCAACTGGGGAGCTCCAGTGACTCTGACATGAGCATCTGGCCAACAGTGAGGACACGCAGGAGCAGTGGGGGGCAACTGGGGAGCTCCAGTGACTCTGACATGAGCATCTGGCCAACAGTGAGGACACGCAGGAGCAGTGGGGGGCAACTGGGGCGCTCCAGTGACTCTGACATGAGCATCTGGCCAACAGTGAGGACACGCAGGAGCAGTGCGGTTGACCACTGGGCAGGACTGGGTTTCTGGCAGGACCACTGGTGAGGCAACCCTATCAGGTAGAATGAAGATACTCAGGTGAATAGTCTCAGATCTGTGGCTTAGAAAAATGACCTACATTGGATCATTGCATTTGTATCCCTTGTGTTGTATAGTACACAGAGAGGAAGGAACATTTCCCTTGGAATCTGAAAACCTGGCATTGATTATTTAAGTACTTTGTCTTGAATGCAAGATCTGATTGCATGTACAGGTACACAGTGTATGTCTAAAATCAGCGAAACTGTTTTGCAACTTATAGAAACTTGTTTCATTACTCTAAAATTCCTCTTGCATAAAAGAACTCACTAAGTTTTAACAGCTTTCTAGTCTATTGGCCATGTCTGAGGTGGGTTAGAAGTGTGAATGGGCATATCCCTAGAGTCCATGCTTCCCTTTTTCAAGTTGCGTTCACTATGCTAGTGTCTTTGGTACTTTTAAATAGATCCTGGTAATCACAGACAGAGTAAAAATTGAACTAAGTGTGAATACTCTGGAACTTATTTTGAGTAGAGGAGCAAGAGAACAAGTCATCTTGAAATTCTGTTTCACTCATGTTCTCTATTTTTCTTCTGCCAACACGTTTCTACTTGTTGGTGGCCAGCTCACAAACAAACCTTGGCATTTCAAAACGTTTGTGCTCCAATTTAATTGGGAGAAAGACTTCCAATGTTAATATAATTAAAGTCAAGTTGTGTGTGCGTGCTTAGCTGTTAAGTCATGTCTAACTCTGAGACCCCATGGACTATAGCTCCTCAGTCCATGGGATTTTCCAGGCAAGAATATTGGAGTGGGTTGCTGTTTCCTTCTCCAGAGGATCTTCCCAATTTGAGGACTGAGCCCACGTCGCCTTAATTGGCAGGCAGATTCTTTACCATTGAGCCGCATGGGAAGCCAGAAGACCAGTCACAAGTCATGGTGTTTTACTTTGCACTGAGCACCTGATATACTTTCACTGTTCAGTGCCTATTGGAACTGTAGCCTTGATTTTCCAGTTAACTTTTGAGCATTACTTTTGCAAGACTGCTAATATTACCTTATACCCAACAGACAATCTGGAAGAATGGGTAGGTGTTATGTTGATATATGTTATCTACATGTAATCACAAGTTACTTATCACCTCTTCTGTATTTTAAAAGCTTTTTCATAGATTTAAACCAAAATACATTTTCTGGACACTTTTATAATTATTTCAAGTTATTTAAAAAGGAAAAAAATGAATTTCTTATTAAATGATCAAGGCAGCACAAATGATTTTAAAATTCGAGACTTTCTTTGGACCTGTTTCTTAGACAGCTAGAAGCCTGCCCTTTCATGCTCTCCAAGTAATTCCAGTAACTGTAAGAAAGCGATTGTGATGTCTATTATATGTGTAGTATATAGATACCTCAATTACCTGCTATATCACGATTGTAGGGCTTCCCAGGTGGCCCCGTGGTAAAGAATCCCACTACCAAAGCAGGAGATGCAGGAGACCAGGTTTGCTCCCTGGGTCAGGAAGATCCCTTGGCGTAGGAAATGGCAACCCATTCCAGTATTCTTGTCTGGAAAATTCCATGGAAAGAGGAGACTTGCAGGCTATGGTCCATGGGGCCGCAAAGAGTCGGACATGACTGAGCAACTGAACACACATCGAGAGTGTGGTATTAAGAAATGCTTAAAGCCTTTGGATTTTTATTTTTAATAAAATATGAACATCCATGTAGCTATAAGCACCTCTTAAAGTCTTTTATTTTTGTAAATAATTATTTTGTATTATAACACAAATTATTTTTCAAATTTTAAATCTAATATGCTTATGATCAAACTATTCTAGCCATACAATTTGTTGTTGATTAGTCACTAATTCATGTCTGACTCTTTGCAACCCCATCAACTGTAGCCCTTCTGGCTCCTTTGTCTATAGCATTCCCCAGGCAAGAATACTGGAGTGGGTTGCCATTTCCTTCTCTTAAAGTCTTTTATTTAGAGACTTCCTTGGTGGTCCAGTGAGTCCAGGCTCCCAATGCAGCAGGCATGGGTTCAGGGGTTTAGGGAACTAACATCCCACATACCACATAGCATGGCCAAAAAATAAATAAATAAGATAAAATAAAGTCTTTTATTTAGTAACTTTAAAATCAGTCCTGTTCTCTGCTTTACTGTCTTCTTGGCTAATCTCTTCTAGTGATTATTGCAGCTTCCAGAAATGTGAACTTTCTTCTCTATTACCTGGAGGAGAATATGTTAGAAAGACAGAAAATGTGCTCTTAAAAATGTGAAATTGATGTGCAGATAATACACACACCCTCTTCATTTCTTAACTCATGTTATTTGTACTTATCTTCTCATTTAGATTAACTGAACTGTTTTTCTAAATGCATGTAGATAACAGGAACTTGATTTCTTTTGAATCTGTTCAGGTGAATAAGAGCATCTTTTCTTGTGCGTGTAGACAGATCACTGTGTTACGGTTCTAATGGCCCTCAGCACAGCTGAGTGACAAGCATTATCATCACTCATAAGCAGGACGCTTGTTTCTGCAGACTTTCTCCTGTGCTGTTGTTGCAGTTTGTCATTTAGTCTGCAGCCAGGCTTGCAGACAGGCTTGAGTATTGGTTTGGGCTTCCCTGATAGCTCATCTGCCTTCAATGCATGAGACCCCGGTTCGATTCCTGGGCTGGGAAGATCCATTGGAGAAGGGATAGGCTGCCCACTCCAGTATTCATGGGCTTCCCTTGTGGCTCAGCTGGTAAAGAATCCGCCTGCAATGCGGGAAACCTGGGTTCAGTTCCTGGGTTGGGAAGATCCCCTGGAGAAGGAAAAGGCTACTCACTCCAGTATTCTGGCCTGGAGAATTCCATGGACTGTATTGTCCATGGGGTCACAAAGAGTCTGACACTGAGCGACTTTCACTTTGGGACAATTATTGCCTCTTAGAATAGGATGCTTTTCTCTAAATTTCATGTTCAGTGCTGTTTCTTCTCTTTCTTTCTTTTTTTAAATTTTAAACTGCATAATTCACCTACTAATTTGCTTTAGCCTTGCATTTTATTTCATAATGCTTCCACGTATCCTTAAAAACTTTCTTCCTTGGTGTGATTATCCTGAGACAGAATTTTTGCATCTTGGCGACATATGCACGTGCGATCAGTTCCCAGTGAAGAGAATGTGATGAGCTGAACTTCACACTATGATGAGCAACCAGACCATCAGAGACATTTCTAACTAATAAAAAAATAAAGCATATTTGTTGATATTTCAGGAGAAAAATATAAAAATTTATAATTCATATTTTGTTCCAGTTTATTATTCCTTTTAGAACTGAGTATCAAAATTCTGATAGTTACCTCCTTTCTGTACAAAGTTAACTCAAGATAAGCATATTTGGACATTTAAATGAGTAATGTTTATGAATAGGCTTAGCTAAGAGCTTTTTGTGTTGTCTTTTCATATGTCTTTGGTCACTGTGAATAATGCATATTTTCTAAACTTTTGGGTGGTTTTTATAGGCTTGTGCAAATTTTTTGAAAATAGGAGGAAGAAGGAAGTGAGGGCAGAGAGGGAAGGAGAGGAAAAAGGAAACAAGGGATCATATATATTCTTAAGAATAATATTTTTCCCCAAAACAAGAAAACATCTACCTGTAGAAGTCTTTAGTGCAACGCTTCTGCTGCCATATTTCTGTTTAAATGTGCTCATTTATTACAGAAATAACAAGAAGATTAAAGTGACCAATATTGCTTTTTATTTGTAAACTTTGTCTCCTTCATCTGTGTTGAGTTGGAAATGCTTTGTATAATAAATTCTTCAAAAGTCAGTTTTAGCGCTTATATAAATTGTTACCAGTTCCTTTTATCTTCCCATAAGATAATATTGTTTCTTCTGGAAACAATTCAATTCCTACAGCTATATATTATTTCTGAGACTGTGTGTTATATTTATAACCATTTTAAGTTTCCTGTTACTCATATTAAGTCTTCCTATTGCTTTCCTCCTTAGAATGATCTGAAAGTGCTTGTTACATCACTGGCTGACCACAAATACATCATTCTGCAGAAGCTGGCGAAAATGTTTGAACAACCTGTGGCAGAGCAAATAGAGGTATTTACGGCTGCCCTTTTTCCATAAGAGCAAGCACAATGAGTATATCTGGTTTACTATGAAATTCCATATAGCCTATGAAATATTAATGACTTGCTATAGCATTTTTTGTTTGTCATCTGTCTTGTTTTTAAGTGCCAGGTTTACATCAGATTACACTGACTCTGCCACTTACTTCTGTGTAACCAGGACATGTGAGAGAGGAAAAAGTGTCAGTGACAGATGCTAACCTGAAGGCGTGTGAGATTAGACGTGGACCTCAATGACATTTGACAGGCAGTCAGACCATCCTGGTAGTGGTACAGATGAAGCCCTATGGATGTTTAGAAGATGGGTAGATTACCCCCAGCAGCAGTAGGATCAGGGAGAGACTTTGTAAAGGGAAATTCAAACCAGCCTTAGAAGTTTGGACACACAGAAATAGGGAAGAAAGATATTCTAGCAAAGAACAGAAGAAAAACAAAGGCATAAATATTAGATCATTCAGGACACTTTGGGAGAAAAGCAAGTAATCCTGTTTGGCTAACTTAACAATGAACCAAAGTGATTGAGGGGAAGTAAGGATGGAAGAGATTTGAGGCAACCTGTAGAACCAACTGAATGTCAGAAAATTGGGACTTGTTCTACAAATGAGTGGTCAGCTTTATTGATTTCATGCTTTGTTGGTGAAAACAATAGGCACATACCACAATGTATGTATGTTTACTTATTTATAAATTATAAGCAAGTACTGTGTCATAAAGTATACATGCAAATGATCATTTAAAATGCATGTGGTTGAATATAAATGAAAGCCATAGTGTTTCACTCTCACAGACCTTCTTGTTCACTTCTGAGTACTTACCCTCACCTCAGAGACCACCGGGAGCAGAAAGTCACTCTGGATGTTTGAGGCTGAGGATGAGGGTCAGTGTCACCTCTTGCTTCTCCGTGGTTGGCGTGGCAGCTCCAGGGTCAGGAAGCAGGGTATCCATCCTGAGGCCTCCCATGACTGCTCTGGGGAGAAGGAACAAGAATTCACACTATCATAGTGGCAGTGAAACAGGGAGGAGATGAGAAATGGCAAGGATGCTACAAAGAATATCCCATTTCCCGAGCTAAGTCATTATGAAAATGTGTGTTTTGATAGAGTTGCATACCTTAATTTTAGTAGACTGCTAATGGTTCTATGGGTAGGCCCTAAGAAATCCCCTGAAATAGAAATCACCATTTGTTCAATTAAATAATCAAGTAATTTATTTTTATCTTTGGAATTTACATTGGTTATATCAGTCAGTAGTTAGTAATAAGTGTTAATTGTGATCTTACTATCATTACATACATACCATAGAAATCACCCCAAATATTTCTCTATAGGAGATCTCTTTTTCTCTTTCACCATCTAAAATAGTTTGCAAAATTAGATCTGAATATGTATCTTTCTTTACCATAATTTTACCTGTTTTTTTTAAAAGAGATCCCTCATTTTTCCCAAATTGAAAAATAATTCTTCCATGTCATAGCTCCTACTTGAAAGGACCTTAATTTTTGTTTTTTGGCTTGTAATGTTACCTGATCGTAAACAAAATTTGAGCAGCCCAAAGAATGCTTTGCTTTGAATTTCTAATGTGAAATTTAGGATAGGTATCATTACAAGTAACACTTTCACTATTGGCCAACATAACCAATGTAAATTTCAAAGGTAAAAATTACTCAATTATTTCATTGAATAACTGAAATGGATTATTATTTTATAACTATAAAAAGTGCTAATTCCATTCCTACCCTCCTTGGGTTGAGGAGGTAACAGTGGCAGAAGGCAAGGGGATATGTTCATATTCTGAATCATGTCATTCTGACCTAGAGCAGACCTGTGTCATAACCCTGGTGCACAACTGTCTCCTGGGATCTCCCTTTTACTATCATTCTGGGAATCCCCTTCACCTCTCCCTTCTGTTGGGTCTTGTCTTCTCTGAGTCCAAACCACATCTTTCTCTTTATTGTCTTGCTTCCTTGTTTTGTCAATGTACATCCTTACTAATAATGGATGCATGCTAGATATATTTTTCAGTATTTTCCATGTCTCAAAGTGTATAGTCTCTAGTACTATACTCACAATCTATTGATAACTTGACTCTTTATAGAATTCTTGGTGGACTCTTTTTATAGTTTTGAGGCTTCTCCTATATTGTTTTCTAGCTTCCAGTGTTGGCTTGAGGAATGTAAAATTGTTCTAATTCCCAAAGGTCTCAGTGTTCTGAAATTTCATGATGACATGCCTTGGAGAGAGTCTGTTTTATCCTCTGGACTGAGAACTCATTGGGCTCTTTTGATGTGGCAACTTCATCCTTCCATTCTGGAACATTTTATGAGAGTATTGAAATATTTTGCATCCTTCTGTTTTATCTGTCTCCCTTTCTGAAACTCCTTTTAGGCAGATGTTGGATGTTCTGGTCCAGTCTTCTAACTTTCTTATCAAGGGACACTTCTCTCTGTTTTTTTGTTCTGCTTTCGGAAGACTTTCTGAGTTTCAGCTCCAAACTTTTCTATTGACTTTTTCATTTCTACTCTCATGCATTTAATCTTCTTAGAGCTCTTTTTGGTTCTCCAAATATTGTGTCCTTTTTTAAACAGATGCATTGTCTTCTGTAATCTCTCTAGGTAAATTAATGATTTGGAAGTTGAAGGTATTTGGGGAGACTTTAAGGTTTTTGTTTGTTTGTTTTTCCTGCATAATCTATTTCCCTCAAGGTTACTTTTATTTGTTTGCTTATTTTAGTTTTTATCTTTCATGTTAGAGACTTTTCTAGGATACATGGACATGCTGTCTCTTCACATTTAGGATGAGGGACTAATCAGCTGAATGGGAACTTCACGAATGGATGAGGCTTGATGATTTTGAGATTTATTGAAGGATGATCTATGTGGGTCATGAGTTGGAGAATTCTTGTGTCATTTTTTTTAGATCTTTTCATTTTCTCCCACCCACCCCCTTCTGTCTGGCAAATAGGGACAAGGCTTCAGCACTCTGGGAGATTCAGGAGCTCCACATTCAGCAATCATTGGGTATTTGGTCACTTTCTCCCCTTGTTTGCAGTCAAGGACTCAAGCCTCTGGTGCCCCTCAGTCCAGAGACTATCATCTGTCTTATTGGGTTGGCCAAAAAGTGCATTGTAATGGAAATACCTGAACAGATTTTTTTGGGCAATCCAATACCTTCTTCAGAAAATGGAGAGAGCCCTCGCGGGGTGCGGAAGAGCGTCTGAGAATCTGAGTATTCTTCAAGCATCTTTCCCCCAACCCTCGAACTGCAGTAATTGCTCATCCGGCATTTCCCAGAGTTCCCGGGATTCCTGTTGCTTTAATCTGGTGATGAAGAACCCCTGCCAGCTTAGAATTCAGCTTTCTCAGATTCCCTAAGTCAATTCCCGTGTATCCTTCTGATTTTCAGCTTGCAAACTTCTCTTGGCATCATCTTCTTTCCTGTTTCCTTGCCCTTGTAGATTTATTGGGGGGGGGGGGGTGGGGAACCACACCAGAAAACAAGCAAACAAAATGTTGGTGACACAGGAGGGAGAAAATAGGACACATGTGTTTTATCTGCCATCTGGAGTCCGTGTTCTTCTCCTCCTTCAAAGGCCGCTGAGGTTTCTGGTCTTCCAAAAGCTTTCTCCGACTGTTCCAGAATTCACTGCCTGCTCCCAAGTCCTCTCACAGGGAGGAGCAGAAGCAAGTTTAGTACCTAACTGTATTCAGCCTTGTTTCATTTTCTTCTCTTTACTCCCCTTCCTGAGCAGACTGGAAGCTCCTTGAAGGCCAGGTTGAGGTCTTGTCCTGCTTCAGTAGCCCCTGGGGAGACGAGGCTCGGCCCTAGTGGTCACCATCATGCTTTATCGCTTGTCCTTCTGCTTTGCAATGAGTAAGCCCTCCCTGATCATGCTGTAATGTGGTTTTCCCTTTCCTCACTGAATCTCTCCCCAACGATGCTCAGAACTGCATTTCAGAAAAGCAGAACATGACCCCCTAGAACATCTTAGGCAGATGCCCTTTTCTAACTTTGTCTTAAAATCATGGTTCTTTTTCCGGTTGCTGTTCACCATTTCCTTATTTGTTCAAGGAAGCCATTGTTCTCCCAAGCCTCCATGCTAAGCCTTTCCAACCTCCTTACCTTTAAAATATCTGACCTAAAGTATAATAAAGGGGTTTCTTCCCTTTTCTAGATAATAGAGGACCATCATTTTTATGTTGCTTGGAAAATGTTTTAGGTGGAGAAGGGAGGAACAAGTAAGAAGCCATGATAATCATATTGTGCATGGGAAATTGTTTATTGGAGCTTTAATGACAAGTAATAAATCCTCCACAGGCAATACAGCAGGCTGAAGATGGGCTAAAGGAATTAGATGCGGGAATCATTGAGTTAAAAAGGCGTGCTGACAAGTTGCAGATTGAGCAGCCTTCCATGCAAGAACTCTCCAAACTCCAGGTACAGTTTTCTACTAATGGCATTCAGCTTCAATGGTACATCCTCATTGGAAGTCAAGAAAAAAGAAATATATATTTTCTCCATTTTGTTCAGGTTTTCTGTAAAATTACGTCATTTAGGACCTAATTTTTTCCCAAGTAACTCTTAGAACATTTTTTAAAACATTTATCATATTAATATTTAGTATAATAAAATAAATGGACACATTTTGAGATTTACTGAAGGGTAGTCTGTGTGGGCTATTTGTTGGAGAACTTTGTGTCAAATCTTTAGGTCTTTTCTTATATTTTCTTGTAGACTTATGCTTCTAAGGTTTTTTTTGCATTATTATTATTCTGATGATTAAGCATTATGGTTTAATTTATTTGTGGCCTATCGCTTTCTACTCCAGAAAATTTATTAATTGCCAATCTTATTAGATACCTAGAAAACCCTGTATTGTACTGTAGCCCAAAAAACGTTTTAAGGAAAAAATACTTAAGCTGATACCTTTTAGAAAGTGTATTTTTTCAAGTGTTCAAAATTGTAGTTTATGTTTCATACATGGTTGAATGGAAAAGAGACATTGTTTCAATTCCAGAATAACAAAAAATTAAGCTAGAAGGTAGCCAAACCGACTTCCCGAGCATCTTCCAGGAGAAGAGAATAACACTTTTGATTGGTGTTTTTAAATCTGGCACCTAGGCAGATAGCTGGTATCAGGTTGGTAGGAAGATAATGAGATAGTAAAGCCTATGAAGTGTAGCATCTGATAACACAGATAATTTATATTAAGAAAAAAATGTGCATGTATTAGTTTGCACTGTTGAGTCCAATATAGGGTCACAAATTCTTTTGAGAAAATAAAATAACCTCTTATTTTAAAAGAACATTTTTATTTCTACTGTCTCATTCCATTATCTAAGATTTCATAATGTGATGAGCCCACGGCCCCCACTCTGTCCTTTTGAGATAGTTTTTCGACAGCACTCAAATGTCAGGTGTAAGAGTCAGGCGTCATAGCTGTAAATAGGCATTAAAGTTGAACTTTTCCAGATTGAGCCATTTTGGCGTACTCAACCTTAATATGATACATTAATCAAGTCCATATGGCTCAAATAAATTTTGTTTTTGGTGTATCATCGTCCGCTAAAATGTCTTTCCAGTTTAAATAGTTATTTATTTACTCCACCACATTTGGCACAAAAAACACCAAAAAAGATTGCCTTTTTAAGTTTTAAAGTCTGCTCACATGAAACTGCTCTGTTTATGTAGCTTTTTATTTAAGGAATAGCCTCAGATCTGATTATTACTTAAGCAGACCCAATGTTGAGGATACTCTATTCAGTTACTCCAAAATTAGGAAATTTGGGAGTGTGATAAAAATTAGAACTTCATTCTCCATGACATGTCCTTTAGCTGCAAGAACAGCTTTTCAGCATTTTAAACCTCCATCAACTATTGACACTCTGTGAGGACAGGTGTCAGACATACCCCGTGTAGAGTGAGTTTGAATTGAGCATGAGTTTTATCTGTTTCTTAGGACATGTATGAGGAACTCATGATGACCATTGGCTCCCGGCGGAGTGGGCTGAATCAGAATCTTGCCCTCAAGAGTCAGTATGAAAGAGCCTTGCAGGATCTGGCCGACCTACTGGAAACCGGACAAGAGAAGACGGCAGGAGACCAGAAAATTATCGTGTCTTCCAAAGAGGAAATCCAACAACTACTTGACAAACATAAGGTTAAAAAAAAAACAAAAAACAGAAAATGTCCTTAAACATGTGCTCTTCTGGTTGCCATAGTCCTCAAGAGTTTTCTCCTGGGGACAACAAGTGCTTTTACTACATGACCCAACTTGGTAGACCTGAGATTGTTCCACCAGTATGTACAATAACCAGTTTCAGGTTAGACCCTGTTCCCTTCGTAAAGGATGCTTAGTATGCGTGTGTGCTCAGTCATATCCAACTCTTTGCGACCCCATGGACCATAGACTGCCAGGCTTCTCTGTCCTTGGAATGCCTGTTTAATTCAGAAACACAAATTGCCTTGTTAGTAACATTACAAAAATAAAGGTTTTGCCACCTGAAAGACTCAACTTCCCAGACAGTGGAAATTTCTTATAGGGAAACTTTAAAAATTCCCTTGGATTATAGATGGTTAGGGCTTCCCTGGTGGCTCAGAAGTTAAAGCATCTGCCTGCAATGCGGGAGACCTGGGTTCGATCCCTGGGTCAGGAAGATCCCCTGGAGAAGGAAATGGCAACCCACTCTAGTGTTCTTGCCTGGAGAATCCCATGGACGGAGGAGCCTGGTGGGCTACAGTCCACAGGGTCGCAAAGAGTCGGACACGACTGGGCGACTTCACTTTCACTTCACTTTCATTGATGGTTAACCTTCTACCTTTGTGTAGCTCTTTAGTGACTTATAAAGGTAGATTTGGGTTGGGGGTGGGGGGCAGGGCACAGAGAACTTTACTTCTTGCTATTTTTCCCAGAGGTTTTTGTCCAAAACTTTGTGATTTATTAAAGCCTTATCATTTGGCTTTGAAAACATTGCTTTAAAGTCAACAGCTGGTTTTTCTCAAATCTTTGACCATAGCAGTAAAATATCATCCTGAGTTATTCCAGAGGGGAAATTGGGATCAATGAGTATAAATAACAAAGAAATAAAGCTCAATAGATGAAGAACTCTAAAAGGATATACTGCCATTAAACAGACAGCCCTCCTGGCCAGAAGTCTGTCCAAGGCTGTCGGGGGAGATGGAGTTGTGAAACAAGTATCAGCTTTCTGCGAATGTTGGGCTAAGTGACCTCCAGGTTCTCTTCCAACTTGGAGATTCTATGATATCATAACTGTCCATTAAAAATAATGGTTTTCGTTCTTCTATGACCAGACCATTTTCTAAGGGAGAGCTCTGCGTGAGTGGCTCAGAGTCTGTAAAATGGGAAATAAAACTACCTACCTCTTAGGGCTGTGATAAGGATTCAACAAGTTAGTCACTGGAGGGTTTATAGTGTCCAGCACATAGTACACTCAGCGTTAGCTGATGTCGTCAATTCCCAGTCATAGTTCCATCCTTGGTGCAGGGAACAGGAAATGGGATAGTCCTCTCCCATCCTCTGGGGGAGCTTCCCACGTGGCACTCGTGGCAAAGAACTCGCCTGCCAGTGCAGGAGACATGAGATGTGAGTTTGATCCCTGGGTCGGGAAGATCCCCTGGAGGAGGGCATGGAAATCCGCTCCAGTATTCTTGCCTGGAGAATCCCATGGACAGAGGAGCCTGGTGGGCTACGGTTAGCGTCACAGTTGGACATGACTGAAGTAACTTAGCATGCATCCTCTGGGGCCACTTCCGTATAGAAAGTAACATTTTGAAACGCATTTGTAGGGCTGTGCAAGCCTACAGTTCTACTGCGTGTAGGCACTTTATGAGGAAAATTTAAATATATTTTTATGCCAATCAGTGTGTGTCCAGTTAGGCTTGACGTTGAGTATGAAGTGCAACAGATGCTCTGAGAATTCAAACGAACAGAGCTCCAGCCCCACCCGCGAGGAAGGAAAATCGGGCATTGTCGGGGAGGGCACTGCAGGATGCGGAGCGTGAGCAGAGGCTGAAGGTGGGGGATAGGCGCCGCTGTGTCCCAGGGACAGGGGAGGCCGGGCTGTGTGGTGGCGGAAGCGAGTGTCCACCCGGGTGGTGCCGGGGTGCGGAGCTGAGAGGGCGGGTGAGATTTTTATCACAGCTGCTCGTGTGTGATGGGTTCTGTCTGGGGGCCAGAGTGCCTGCAGCTCAGCGTCATGTAGGTGCTGTGAGTGAGGGGCCAGGAGAGGCCGTTGAGGAGCCTGGAGCCCCCCGTCCCTGCACAGGGCTGTGGGCGCCGGGTGAGTGGAGGCCAGCGGGGCAGGACTGCTGTTGCCCAGCGATTAGCTGAGCTCCAGCCCCTTTGAAGAGGTTTTTATCGTTAGGTAGTAAACGCATGAGTTGCTGACCCCTTTCTCTCTGAAAAATTGCAGGAATACTTTCAGGGTCTGGAGTCTCACATGATCTTGACCGAAACCCTCTTCAGGAAGATCATCAGCTTTGCGGTCCCACGGGAAACTCAGTTCCACGCAGACCTGATGGCGCAGGCTTCGGCCGTGCTCAAAGGGGCCCACAAGAGGGGTGTGGAGCTGGAGTACATCCTCGAGGTGAGACCCTCCCCTCGGCACGCTCCCGCTGCACGGCAGCCCCGGCAGGCGCGACGCCTTCATTCCTGCCATTTGTCTCCTGCATCACGTGTTGTGTGTGCCCCTGGTTTCCATTTAGGTAAAGGCTGTGCCTTTCTGTGAGTGCAGTCAGATGAAGACTGATTCCAGAATGGGCACGGTGATATTTACCGTCTCCATAGACTTGTCTTTGATATAAATTATTGAAGAAGACTTCACATGATTAAAAAAAAAGATTTTCCAATTTTAAATAAAAGAATAATTTTAGAATAAGTGATTTGAAATTTCTTCTTAATAGACTGTCTATACTGTATATTCATATTTCTTAACTGTCTGTGTCGGTTTTTTATCTGCAAATGTGAAGTATTTAGTTCACTTACTCTGGGAAGTTAACAAGCCTGGGTTCCTTTCACTTAAGTCGTTCGTTCATCCTCACTGTGAGGATGGATGAAACTGTGTATTTCAGATGCCCACTGCGTTCAGATGTGCTGCATATATTATTCTCTTTAAGCCTCACAATGGACAAGACTGTTAGTATCATCACCATTTCTTTTAATGTTGAAAGTGAGGTTCAGAGACGGGCGGTAATTTGCCCAGGTCTTACGGCTACTTAGCTGCAGATGTGAGATCCATGCACAGTGCTTTTCAGGGTGACTTTCTGACGACTTCCTGCAAAGCCATCTTTTGCTTCCCAGGGCAAAGCCCCAAAGCAGGCACCACTGACATGTCTTTGAAGGGCTCCGTGAGGCGTGTGTGTGCACACAGGAAGGATGCCTTTCCTTAATAAGGCTCTTCAGCTCACATACTGATGTTGTGTTTCTAGACATGGTCCCAGCTGGATAAGGAGCACTGGGAGCTTAGCCGGCAGCTGGAGGTGGTGGAGAGCAGCACCCCAAGCGTGGGTTTGGTGGAGGAGAGTGAAGACAGGCTCATCGACCGGATCACACTCTACCAGGTCAGCGTCCAGGCGACGGCGTGCTGTAAAGAAGTTGCCAAGCTTTCCCATGGTTTCAACAGATTTACTCAAACTTGCAATCAAATATTTTGTTAAGTACCTTCATTTTCAGTGTTTGTTTCATAATAGAACATAAAAAGGTCTTTTTCTTTTTTTAAATGAGAGCCCCTTTTGAAAATGTAGCCTCCAGCAAGTGTTTTCCACTTGTTATGCTGAAGTCTCACTGTCTCGAAATAATTACAGATGGTTGTTTTATGATAGAGCATCAAAAAACCCTTTTTGTTTTTCTTATGTTTAATGAGAGAGAGCTCTTTTTGAATATTCAGCCTCCACCAAGCATTACTTTGTATTTTTTTGTTGGTGTCACACTATTCTTAAAATAATGCTATGTTAATAGTTTTTAGTACCCCCAAAGTTATATACTTAGATATAGAAACATCATGAAGTAGAAACTTCAGTGTAAATAGTTGAAATCTGACTAATGGGTAAGGGGAACATTATGGAGAAATTATAATCTTTAGGGTGAAAAATTGCATTATCTAAACTTTGACCCAGTATTTTCATTCATTTTAGCATTTGAAATCCAGCCTTAATGAATACCAGCCCAAATTATATCAGGTAATAGATGATGGAAAACGACTTCTGATATCTGTTAGCTGCTCAGATCTGGAAAGCCAGCTAAATCAACTTGGAGAACACTGGTTAAATGATACCAACAAAGTGTCTAAGGAACTTCACAGATTGGAAA
Organism: Odocoileus virginianus; assembly: GCF_023699985.2. Taxonomy (NCBI): domain Eukaryota; kingdom Metazoa; phylum Chordata; class Mammalia; order Artiodactyla; family Cervidae; genus Odocoileus; species Odocoileus virginianus. The sequence goes on from NC_069707.1 coordinate 14,072,511, forward strand.
CAATATTGAAACACTGGACCAGGTAACACTTCTGGCAAATTTTTAAATTACTGCTGCAGTGTTTATAAGGCCGTTGGGCCTCCGAGTTGAAAAAGATGTGGTCCCTCAAGGAACATACCACAGAGTTTGGAGAAGAAAGGCAAACACAAAGCTTCCAATTGGATTCTTGCATAATTGTATAAACATGTACTTAAAAAAAGGGTGAGGGAGGCAGGCATTATGCAATACATCTTACCTTTGAGCTGTCATCTCCCCTGCCTATCGATGTACGTGGGTGGTCACAGTAAATCTTAAAGGAGAGAAAGAAGAGAGTGTGTGTTTTGAGAAGGTAGAGTTTGCCTTGAGGGCAGTAGAAGGTAGTCAAAAGAGGTGGAAGGTTGATTTTATATTTTTTTATAAATATATATATATAAATATATATATATATTTTATATATCCTTGTTTTTATGCCACCTTTGTTTCTAAGAACTTTAACAATCATCTAATATTTTCTCAGTAGGTAACCTCAATGTGAAGGAGTAGGAGAAAGATTTTTTTTTTTTAATTTTCAGCTTAGAGATGGGAAAACTGAAACACAGAGAGAATGACCTACTTAAAGTGTGTATATTAAGAGAAGGGAATTGGAGAGTGTCAGCCCAGGGCATGATTCTCCCAAATCCTGACCTGTCTCCTTTTAAAATTAGCATTGGCGAATAACACAGGTTAGCACAAAGTCAGGATTGGATGTTTACTTAATAGGCTTATTATTATCCTTACAGATATCAAAGCGAATCTGCAGATCTAATCCACTGGTTACAGTCTGCAAAAGATAGGCTAGAATTTTGGGCTCAACAATCTGTAACAGTCCCACAGGAACTGGAAATGGTCCGTGATCACCTAAATGCTTTTCTGGTAAGCTGAAGAATCTAAAGTATTTGATTCAGTTTGACTGTTTTCAGGCCTTTAGGTAAGGCCTGACTTAACACAGTAAAAAGATCATCTGTCAATGGATGTACTTAGTAAATCAAGCTATAGAGAATTTGTCATTGTTAACTGTGTGTGTTGAATAATTCTGCAAAATACTAAGCCTCCACATTGCCTCTTTAGAGTCTAAGGGAGGTTAGCTTTCATTCAGGGCAAGGGTCTGTTGCTTTTATTTTCCTTAGAGTGCTTAATATCGCCACTCTCCTTCAAGATGGAAAGAAAAAACTCTACGTAATAAGTTAGTCTCTTTCCGTAAATGTAAGGTCTGGCTACTTAATCCTGATTTGACTGTCGGTACTTCTTCCAGGAGTTTTCCAAAGAGGTGGATGCCAAGTCCACGCTGAAATCATCTGTTCTGAGCACTGGAAATCAGCTTCTTCGATTAAAGAAAGTGGACACAGCTGCCTTGCGTTCTGAGCTGTCCCACATTGATGGTCAGTGGAATGACTTGCTGACAAATATTCCAGCCATACAGGAAAAGCTTCACCAGGTATAGAAATAATCAGCAGTTTAATTGTTCATAACTGATGTAAATGGTATTAGATGGAAAAGTACATTTATCTGCTTTTGCTTACAAATTTAAGTCAGCTATGTATTGGACACCCTGTCTTTTATGTCTTCCCTTATATTGCATATTGATATTGCTATACGTAAAAGAGATAACCAATAATAACCTACTGTATAGCACAGGGAACTCTATTCAATACTCCGTAATGACCTGTATGGAAAGAATCTAAAAAAGAGTGAATGTATGTTATCTGTATAACTGACTCACTTTGCTTTTCAGTAGAAGGTAACACAACATTGTAAATCAATGTGCCCCACTCCCCCAAAAAAGAAAAGAGTGAATGGTTCTACAAATGCCCAATCTACAAATTCCCTGTCTTCCAATGGCTTCTTTATTGTGTGTGTGTTAGAATCCCTGTCTGTCCATGTTTAAATTATTTGTTTTCTCATAAATAAAGTGAGGGTGGCTATGCCTCTCTCAAAAAGTAAGTAGTTATGAAGATTTAATAATAGTATATGTGAAAGTGAAAGTCATTCAGTCGTGTCTGACTCTTTGTGACCCCATGGACTATACAGTCCATGGAATTCTCCAGGCCAGAATACTGGAGTGGATAGCTGTTCCCTTCTACAGGGATCGAACCCAGGTCTCCTGCATTGCAGGCGGATTCTTTACCAGCTGAGCCAGAAGGGAAGCCCAGTAGTATATGTAAAAGACCTATAATCCTACCTACAATACAGCTGATATGCAACAAATAGAGTAAGGAAAAGTAAGTCGTTTCCTTATCTGGAAATATGCTTCTTAGCCCTGACCTCCCAATTTTATCTGTATCTCTCTTTGACATTCATCACTGTGTAAAAGGTATATTTCACATAAATGTCTCATCCCTCCTAATCAGCGGCTGAACATTTCTAGAGGGCAGGAAACATCTCACATTGACTTCTATATCTTTCTGCACTACCTGGAAGTCCATAAATATTTTAAATGATTGCTTTTGTTCCCCCCCAATCCTTCTGAGTATTTGCATAAATGTTTGATATGTTAAGGAAGATTCAGGATTCTAAGTATATTTTAGTGAAAGACGGGGGAAATTGGCTATATTCTTCGGAACAAATATCAGAGTGCCAAAAATCTAGAAAATGATAGTTTGTCGTGTGGTGGTATTTTTCTTTCTTTTTTGAACATTCCTGAGTCGTAATACACAGAGATTTTACAAGATAATTAATAAAATACATCTGTTGAATGTTTTGTAGTTACTTTTTTTTATACTCATAAAACTAGCTATAAAATAAGAATAATATTTTCTTCTTTCTGGTGTTTTGATTAATTAGGTAGTGTTTATGCAATGTTTATAGTATTTGATGTCAAGTGAACGTAAGAGGACTATTACTGTTCACTGTTTGCCTGATGTTTAATTTCCAGCTTCTAACTAGGTTAATATCCAAAAATGTCATTAAGAAGTGTTGTTCTGTTGGTACTTTAGTAGGAATTAAAAAATTTTAAGTTAACAGAAATCAGTTTGAATTTTAATATTGTGACTCATTCTGTCTCTCTGACATGGGCAGCTCCAGATGGATAAACTGCCTTCTCGCCATGCCATTTCTGAAGTCATGACTTGGATCTCTCTTATGGAAAGTGTTATTCAAAAGGATGAAGAGAATATTAAAAATTCCATCGGTTACAAGACAATTCATGAGTACCTTCAGAAATACAAGGTAACTAAACATTTTTGTTTGTTTCTGGATTTTTGTATTTTAGGACTGCTTTATTGGAAGAAACTCAAAAATTCAAGTTATAGAAATCAGGTCTGAAAGTGTATGTTTCATACATGGTGACCAGATGGGTTTCCAAATAGTAAAGAAAACCGCCTCCCTCGTTATAGGCATAGGAGCACTGTCCGGTATTAGGACAAATTTTTGAATCAGATTTTGTGTCATTTTAAGAAGTCATAAAAATAAATACTATAATTTATATATATTATATAGTGGGATTATATAGTTTGTCCATTTCTACTTACTCTTCCTAAAAAATATATATATTTATACTCAGGTTTTCCCTGATGGCCTAGATGGTAAAGAATCTGTCTGCAATGTGGGAGACCTTGGTTTGATCCCTGGGTTGGGAATATCCTTTGGAGAAGGGCATGGCAACCCACTTCAGTATTTTCACCTGGAGAATTCCATGGACAGGGGAGCCTGGTGGGCTACAGTCCACGGGGTCGCAAAAAGTCAGACACCACTAAGCAACTAACACACACACACATATTTATACTCAATATATCTATATGTTCAAATTTTCACAAATTTAAGTTCAATGTATTTATACATTTGAAATGTATAAGATCAATTAATATTCAGTATATTCATATGTTGCATATTTACATATATATTCAACTTCTGAAAATAATAGATTATATTAATATACACAGATTGTGCCATTTGGACAAAAATCATGGAAGTGATAATATTCATCTTAAGCTTGCTTAAGGCTTTCCAACTCCTGGTAAAATATAAGAAAGCAAAAGTCACGTCTGACTCTTTTCAACCACATGGGCTATGTGGGCCATGGAATTCTCCAGGCCAGAATACTGGAGTGGGTAGCCTTTCCCTTCTCCAGGGGATCTTCCCAACCCAGGGATCAAACCCACGTCTCCTGCATTGCAGGTGGATTCTTTACTAGCTGAGCCACAAGGGAAGCCCAAGAATACTGAAATGGGGAGCCTATCCCTTCTCCAGCTGATATTCCCGACCCAGGAATCAAACCAGGGTCTCTTGCATTGCAGGTGGATTCTTTACCAACTGAGCTATCAAGGAAGCTGATATGTATAAAATCATGTAATATATGAAATGTATAGCTATAACCTTATTTTCTTATTTTCTCCTCTCCCTTTTCAGGGTTATCAGATCGACATTAACTGTAAGCAGCTGACTGTTGATTTTGTGAACCAGTCTGTGCTACAGATCAGCAGTCAAGATGTGGAAAGTAAACGCAGCGACAAGACTGATTTTGCTGAGCAACTTGGAGCAATGAATAAAAGCTGGCAAATCCTGCAGGGTCTGGTCACTGAGAAGGTGAGCCAAGTGTTTGTTCCCTGTTGTCCTTGTTTCATGAAAACTCCAAAAATAGGTATACTCTGTAGAAAACTCATTCCACAAAGTAGTGTGGCTCCACTGGGCGTAGGACTGCTTCTGAAGGGATGGATCCTGGAGGTTCTCATTTTAACTGTTCTTCAGCCTTCTTTATTATTTTGTCTCTATACTCTCTACTCTTTGAAAATTTCATATTGTTTTCCTTTATTTAAGGTCTTAATATCTTTTTCCTTTGCTTCAAAGTTGACTTAAGTTATTTACTTGTTTACCAATAGTAGTCATTGATTTACACTCTTTAACATTCATTCCATTCATCCTTAATCATAGATACAATGGACCTTTGTTTTTTTTAAGAATTCTTAATCTGGGGGAAATAGTGATCTGCCAATAATTGGATTCTAAAATAAAATTGCAAATTTCATTTTATTGTGTTTGTTCAGATTCAGTTGTTGGAAGGCTTATTGGAATCTTGGTCAGAATATGAAAATAACGTACAATGTCTGAAAACGTGGTTTGAAACCCAGGAAAAGAGACTGAAACAACAACATCGCATTGGAGACCAGGCTTCTGTTCAGAACGCGATGAAAGACTGTCAGGTAACTTGTCTGAGTGGCGGACAAGCACCCTTCACAGTTTGATGGCATAGGCCAAACAAATTTGTAAGTCATGACAGTTGAGAGTTACATAGTAAAAAATGCTGCATTTGGTAACAGATTTCTCTGGTTACATGAATTATAATGTTTTTCCACCTATTAGGGTTTTTCCACCTGTTTTTATAAATTTGAATTTATAAGTAGAGAATGGTTCTAAGCCCGCATACTGGTCATTTGGGCTTCCCAGGAAGCGCAATGGCAGAGAATCCACCTGCCAAGGCAGGAGACACAAGAGACACGGATTTTATCCATGGGTCGGAAAGATCCCCTGGAGTAGGAAGTGGCAACCCACTCCAGTTTTCTTGCTTTGGAAAATTCCATGACAAAGGAGCGTGGCAGGCTACAGTCCTTGGCTCAGAGTATCAGGTAGGACTTTAGCAGCTGAGCACACACACACACGCTTCTTTAAGAAGCTCTTCTCTCACCTGTCTTTCCTGTATAAATGGAAGTCAGCATTAGAGGCTTGATTGAATTCTGGTTCAACTCCAGTGAGCCAGTGCTTCCCAGGGCACAGTGTTACCGCGCTGCTGTGTCCCATCAGAAAGACCAGACAGCTCCTGCTTATTCCACAGTTAGTGATAAGGATGTTGGTTCAGGTGGAGTGGACTGACTAAATATTTTCCAGTGACTTGGGACTCCTTAATATTTCCTTAGGGGTTCTTGTTTATATGAAAGAAATGTAAGCTATTACAGTTACTGCTGTAATTAAAAAAATAATAATTGATGTGTTACAGATTAGCTGTGATGGTTCTCTGTAGAATTTCTTAAGGATAGTTGAAGACTAAACTATGAAGCAATTCTACAGAAATGCTCCTTAGCCCAAATCTGTTTTTCTATTTCAGCTTTCAAAAAGAAAGGCCTTTGGTGATGATCTTCCCTTGAAACAATGTTTTTTCTTTGGAGGGTATATGTAAAGAGATATATTTAAGCTCTCAATCAAAGCCTTTTGGTTCAGAAAAGAGCACGGGCTTCTGTACTGGGCTGACAAGCTAATGGAGTGCAATTTCAAGGGTGCATGAAAATGGCAAAGGAAACTATCATACAGAGAGATAGTTTGGGGGGAAAAAAACTTCACATCAGAAGATGAGTGTGTAGGGACTTCCTTGGTGGTTCAATGATTAAGGCTCTGTATTTCCACGGCAGGAGACCCTGACTGGTTCGATCCCTGGTCAAGAAACGAAAATCACACATACCTTGTGGCCTGCCTCCACACCCCCCACACACCCCTCTCCCTACAAAATGAGATGGCTGTGTAAAAGAATGGAAGACCAAAAACACGCATTGGCTAGTCTCATTGCCTTTCCAATTTTCGAGGGTCCAGTAGTGTTTCTAACTTAGGCTATCAATTCTAAAATGTACAAGTGAGCCAGAATTTCAGAATTTTACTTTGAAGAATGACTTCCTCAATTAAAATGTTTTTATTAAAATTAAATCATAATTTCAGAATGAACATGAGAAAGATGAGTGCTTCTTTATGACCTTGTTGTAATAAACTCGACTATGAAAAGACTGAAATTATAGGTTAGCTTTCCTTTTCCTTTGTTTTTCCTTATTCCTTCTCATTTATTTTTTCTTGCTTGCTATTTTTTGTTCTCCTTAATGTACTTTTCTTCTGCCATTTTCCATTTTCTTTTTATGTAATGTCTTCTGTTTAACAGAGAGAGAGAGGAGATTGCTAGATGGAAAATATAGCAGAAACTTGACCAAGTTTTACTCCTTTTCCGACCCAAATTTTAGCCTCCCAGAAGGTCACACCAGGCAGTGTCAGAAAGAAAGCTTCATGTGTGGTTGAAAGGACTTCACTCCAATGCCAATTCATGATTTCAAATGAAAAGTCATTTTTTAAAAAAAGAACAACAGAATTAAAGTAGCCCACAGTTATTCTGGGGCATCACAGATAAATTACGATAGCCTAACTGGCAGGTTCCATTTGACAGCACCACAGACCTTGGTGAAAATTTATTGTCATTCTTAAGAAATTGTTCCTCTGGACCAAAGTATAGAATTCAATCCAGCATACTTACATTGGTGACTGGATTCAAGCTTTATTTTGTTTAAAAGGCCTTGGATATTTTTTACTTTTCCAGGAGTAATTTATGAACTCAAACCAACCTAAAAACTGGTATTTCTGAATTAGCCCAAGTTAAGAATGATTTATTATAGCAAAAATGTTAGTTTTGGCTTTTCCCTTCATTGATCAGAAACAGAATTATCTTTTAATTATTATTGGAGAGAAATGAAAACATACCTTTGTTTTGCACAAAATATATATTTCATTCCTGTTTCTCTCCTGGGTTGTGCTTTTATGCCAACATAAATGTGCAGGACACTTTTGAGATGTGTTTCTAAGCAATGGATCATTTATTTAATATTGCTCACTTAAAAAACTAACATCTATGGATAAATGAGAATAAGTTTAATTCCAGTGGTTGAATTTTAGAATAATACTAAAGACATGTTGGAAGGATTATTTGGTTACATAATCCTTTAGAGAAGTAGAGAAAAAAAATCCTTAAATAGTAAAGTTGATTATGTTTTCTTCACTGTATATAGGACCTGTAACCCTACTAATCATTAGGTTCATTCTCAGGTTAATTATCAAAGCTGTCAACAGACTGGCAAAATTGTAAATAATAAATAAAAGACCAGTTATTAAAAATAAAAATTATCTCTTCAGGCTACTGACTGCAAGAACTTCTAATTAATACATCAAGACAAAAATAGCTTCCTAATAATTAAGGAGAGAAAAATAAATAAATTTGCACTGAAGCAAGGCAGATTGCCAAGTGGCTAAACAAAATAATACTCTTACATTTGCCTGGTTTTTAGCAGCTTAAAAAAGGATTTCATAGATATATTTATCCAAAACAGAGACCAGGATGTTACCCTATCCATACCCATACCACCACCCAAGACGGATAGCATTATCCATGTGTGGATCATGACAGGAACGTGGAAATCTTTTTCACAGAATTGAGACATTATCCAGGCTTAACATATTTTTCAGTGTTCTTCACTCTGAGCCCCAAGGCCTGCACATCTAGTTCTGGGGATGTACTTCTGCATTTGATCATATAACCAGGGCTGCCCACATCACCCCAACATAGGTTTACACCTTCTCCATGACTCCTATCCAATGACCCACCTTCAGCACTGGGCTGGGAGTCAGTAGGCTCAAAAGTCTTCTCTTCTGATTCCACTTCTGGCCCTTCTGTGACCTGAGACAGGTTGTATGACTTAAATCTCTCACTTGTTCATCCATAAAATGTTGATAGCGGTCTCAACCTGGCTCAGGGTGCTTTCAAAATTTTCTAATGAATTTAAAATATGGGTTAGGATTATGGTTAAATATGATCTCTATATCATCATCTCATTTTCTTTTTAGAACATTTCATGGTAGAAGTGGTGATGGTTTAGTCGCTAAGTCGTGTCCGATTCTTGTGAATACATGGACTGTAGCCCACCAGGCTCCTCTGTTCATGAAATTTCATAGGCAAGAATACCGGAGTGGGTTGCCATTTCCTTCTCCAGGGGATCTTCCCGACCCAGGGATCGAGCCTGGATCTCCTACATTGCAGGCGGGCTTCTACACTGTAGGCAGATTCTTTACCAATTGAGCTACCAGGAAAGCCCGAACATTTCATGCTGACCATTATAAATGCAAATCCTGAAGGAGATGAGGATTTGGCTCATGTAAAAAAGCCCATACAACCTTTCTGAATCACTTGAATCAGAGTATTTTAGGGAGAAAGAGAGGTTAATGGAGACTGGTTTTTTTCATTTGAAGAGACTGAGACCCTATGGAAGTTTCTCGCTTGCACAAAGTGGCTCAGCTTAATAGTCACAGAAGTGGAACTGAATCTCAGATACTGGGGTCCAGAACACCATTCTCTTGCATTTTGTTCCAGAGGCTAGGACTGTGAAACTTTCCCAATAGCAAGATAAATGAATTTAAGGATATAAATCATGTTACCATGTCCAACATATATTTCTTTGATTGTAGCTTCTTAAAAAAAATTCCATATTGCCATTTTCTTATTATGTAATCAGATTTTGCATATTTTACGTTGCACTCACCTCTCATGGAATGAAAGGAGAATTTTAAAAATTTAAATGTAGGAAGAAGTATCCTTCTGGTGACCCTGTCCTGAGAACAATAAGCTTTTTGAATTAGTAAAAGTTCTTTTTGGATATGGGACTATCATGGCTCAATTTCAGTGCACCCCAGAGTTCCATAATAGAATAATTTAAAATGACTATTTCTTCATCTTTCAGGATCTGGAAGACTTGATTAAAGGAAAAGAGAAAGAGGTAGAGAAAATTGAGCAGAATGGACTTGCTTTGGTTCAGAACAAGAAAGAAGAAGTCTCTGGCATTGTCAGGAGCACGCTTCAGGAGCTCAACCAAACTTGGGCAAATTTAGACCACATGGTAATATTGCTTGTGGAGAGTTGGCTCCAAGACCGCACTTACCATCTTGTGTCCAAATGTGAATGTGACATGGGCTTTGATTTTCCTAAAGTAACTGAATAAATAATCGCTGAATGTAGACAGCATGTATTTATACTGTTAAGTCCACTTTGTTAACCTTTCAAAAAGAGTCTAGTTTCAGATTTTTCCTATAATTAACATTATTATGGGCATTCCTTTCTCAATAATCTTATCTATTCTGGGTCTATAGATACCATTTAGGCACAGATGGTTCTCAAAAGTATATACTCAGGTTGAACTTCTCCCCAAAACTCAGTCAGAGACAGACACAGAAGGAAGTCCTCTATCAGCGTCTCCACTCACATGGCCAGTAGACATCTCAAACTTCCTGCCCAAACCAACTCCCATCAGTCCCCCTCAAACCTAGGCTTTCTGCCATCTCAGTTCATGACAGCTCTACCCATCCAGTAGCATGGGCTGAAACCCTTGGAGTCGTTCTTCATTCTTCTCTTTCTCTCAGACCCACCTCTAGTCCATCAGCAATCTTGTCAGCCCTATTTCAGGATAGACTGGAATCCAATCTCTGTCCCTATCTGTGCAGCTAACACCTAGGTCTAAGTCACCTCTTCATCCCTCAGTTTCCTCATCTGTAAGATGAGTTAAGATCCCATCTACCTCAAAGGTTGTTACCAGGATAAAATGGGTTAATGAATTTAAAACACTCAGTTAATATGTTTCCTAAATGGTGGTACTAAATATATTGATCTTTTGTCACTTTATATATATATATATATATGTGTGTGTGTGTGTGTGACATATATATATGATATATACATATTATAAATATAAATATATACATATATACACATAAATATATATATACATATACAAATATACATATATACATATTATAGGCTCAGATCATGAACTTCTTATTACAAAATTCAGACAAATTGAAGAAAGTGGGGAAAACCATTAGACCATTCAAGTGTGATCTAAATCAAATCCCTTATAATTATACGAAGGAAGTGACAAATAGATTCAAGGGATTAGATCTGATAGAGTGTCTGAAGAACTATGGACAGAGGTTTGTCGCATTGACAGGAGGTGGTGACCAAGACCATCTCCACGAAAAAAATATACAAAAAGGTAAAATGGTTGTCTGAGGAGGCCTTACAAATAGCTGAGAAAAGAAGAGAAGCGAAAGGCAAAGGAGAAAAGGAAGGACACACCGATCTGAATGCAGAGTTCCAAAGAATAGCAAGGAGAGATAAGAAAACCTTCCTCAGTGACACTGCAAAGATATAGAGGAAAACAATACATAATGGGGAAGACTAGAGATCTCTTTTAAGAAAATTAGAGATACCACGGGAACACTTCATGCAAAGATGGGCATGATAAAGACAAAAACAGTGTGGACCCAACAGAAGCAGAGGATATTAAGAGAACTATACAAGAATACACCAAAGAACTATACAAAAAAGATCTTTATGACCCAGATAACCATGATGGTGTGTTCACTCACCTAGAGCCAGGCATCCTGGAATGTGAAGTCAAGTGGGCCTTAGGAAGCATCACTATGAACAAAGCTAGTGGAGGTGATGGAATTCCAGTTGAGCTATTTCAAATCCTAAAAGATGATGCTGTGAAAGTGCTGCACTCAATATGCCAGCAAATTTGGAAAGCTCAGCAGTGGCCACAGGACTGGAAAAGGTCAGTTTTCATTCCACTACCAAAGAAAGGCAAAACCAAAGAATGTTCAAACTACCGCACGATTGTGCTTATCTCACACACTAGCCAAGTAGTACTCAAAATTCATCAAGCAAGGCTTCAACAATACACGAACTGAGAACTTCCAGATGTTCAAGCTGGATTTAGAAAAGGCAGAGGAACCACAGATCAAATTGCCAACATCCATTGGATCATAGAAAAAGCAAGAGAGTTCCAGAAAACCATCTGCTTTATTGACTGTGCCAAAGCCTTTGACTGTGTGGATCTCTACAAACTATGGAAAATTCTTTAAGAGACGGGAATACCAGACCACCTTACGTGCCTCCTGAGAAATCTGTATTCAGGTCAAGAAGCAACAGTTAGAACCTGACATGGAACAACAGACTGGTTCCACATTGAAAAAGGAGTACGTCAAGACTGTACATTGTCACCCTGCTTATTTACCTTATGTGCAGAGTACATCGTGTGAAAATGTGGGCTGGATGAAGCACAAGCTGGAATCGAGATTGCGGGGAGAAATATCAATAACCTCAGATATGCAGATGACCACCCTTATGGCAGAAAGCGAAGAGGGACTAAAGAGCCTCTTGATGAAAGTGAAAGAGGAGAGTGAAAAAGCTGGCTTAAAACAGCATTCAGAAAACAAAGATCATGTTATCTGGCCCATCATTTCATGGCAAATAGATTTGGAAACAATGGAAACAGTGACAAGACTTTATTTCTTGGGCTCCAAAATCACTGCAGATGGTGACTGCAGCCATGAAATTAAAAGCTCCTTGGAAGAAAACCTATGACCAACCTAGACGGCATATTAAAAAGCAGACACATTACTTTGCCAACAAAGGTCTGCCTTGTCAAAGCTGTCATTTTTCCAATAGTCATGTATGGATGTGAAAGTTGGACCATAAAGAAAGCTGAGCACCAAAGAATCGATGCTTTTGAACCATGGTGTTGGAGAAGACTTGAGAGTCCCTTGGACTGCAAGGAGATCAAATCAGTCAATCCTAAAGGAAATCAATCCTGAATATTCATTGGAAGGACTGATGCTGAAGCGGAAACTCCAATAAGTTGGCCACCTGATGAGAAGAACCAACTTATTTGAACAGACCCTGATGCTAGGTAAGATTGAAGGCAGAAGGAGAAGGTTGGATGAGATGGTTGGATGGCATCACTGACTCAATGGACTTGAGTTTGAGCAAGCTCCAGGAGTTGACGATAGACAGAGAAGCCTGAGTGCCACAGTCCGTGGGGTTGCAAAGAGTTGGACAGGACTGAGCAACTGAACTGAACTGATACTATAGGTAAAGGTTATATGTGTAACCTTTTTAAGCATTTTAATTTAACTATGTGATTGCACATATGAAAGGCTTGAATTTAAACATTGCTACATTTTTACTTTAAAAACATATTTTATAACTTATTTTTTAATGTATAATTTTTTTAATTTGAGTTTACTTGCAATGCCTGAAACCCCAGTGAAGTTTTTAAATGTTAATGTCTTTTCCATCAAAGGAATATATATTTTATCATGTAAAATAGTATGCAATTATAAGAAGTCTCTGTCTCTTCCGAAAGGTTGGCCAACTCAAGATCCTGTTGAAATCCGTGCTTGACCAGTGGAGCCACCATAAGGTGGCATTTGATGAGATAAACAGTTGCCTCATGGAAGCCCGATACTCTCTTTCTCGATTCTGTCTGCTCACTGGCTCTTTAGAAGCTGTGCAAGTTCAGGTGGACAATCTTCAGGTAAGGAGTGAATTGACCCCATCCTTAGCATTCTTTTTAATTAGAGAAATTTTTTAAAAAGTGAACAAATTCAAACATCGTGCTGAAATGTTGGTCTGTATTGTTTGCATTTAATTATTTTCAAAATATTCAAAATTAGTTTTACTTGCTTTATTTGTTATATAATCAAACTTGCCTGTGGCTACCAGATTTTGGAATAGCTGGTATATAGCTAAATGATTTTTTTTAATTAAATATCCTGATGGATGTATTTTATCAAATGACTTTATACCCAAATCAATCTTCTGTATCTATTATCACTGCCTTTTTGTCTTCCCATTCTCTTTTTTTAATCCTGCTTTTCTAAACATAGTCTAAGGGATTTAAAAGAACACAGAAAGAAAAATAGCAAAAGAGTAAAATTTTAAACCATTAAGTTAATTTTTTTGCATTCAGCAGAATGTCAGTGGTCTCTCCAACGCGTACACATAATCCCCGTTTTCTAGCACTTGCGGCTTTGTTTCCTGTGTGTCTATTATCATGTCCTTCATCCAGAGGGACATGGCTGTTGTTGGACTTAAACAGCACAATCTCCTCACTTGGGCCACTGCCCTCAATTGATTGCTGCCCTCATCCCCTATGTTCCTGGGCACTGGACACTCTTCACCTGCTACTGACCTTTCTCCCTGGCTGAATAGTGCAGCCAGTGGCATGGGCCTGTCAGGCCTCAGGGATGAGGGGTCAGCAAGAGCCGAGCATGGCCCCTCCTTACCTCGGCCACATCCCTCACTTGGCCATCAAAGTTTATATGTTGCTGATCTGATATGCAGACTTGCTGAAGAGAATGCCCTTTTTTCAGGTGAGGCAGGTGGGCAGGAAGGATAAAATGAATATGTATAATTACATTAAACCTTAAATAATTGTTGCAGATACTAAGAATCATTAAAACATATTTTGAGAATACTAAGTGAATCATTAAAACATATTTTGAGAATACTAAGTTTAAAAACACATTTTATACCTTTGAGGAGAAGTACCTTTTAATTTTGCCTCCTCCGCGTTTCACCTCTTCTATCTTAAGATATGAAAGGGCTCAGGGTCTATTCTTCATGTAATGCGATTTGATGGCAACCAGAAAGCAGTATCAGGTAGGGATGGATTTTTGCAGCCTGGTTTACCTGAGGAGTTTTACTAAGAACTGAATCTGTCACTTCAGCATTTCCTGGGAAATATCCCTCTTCGCTGGTTCTTGGTAGAAGACTCCGCCAAGCCTACAGCCTGTGTAATAAAGATTCTCCGCAAGGAAGAACACTCAGAGCTAGAACTTAGATGGTACTCAGAAAAGCTATGGGGCTTCCTGGGCGGCTCAGTGGGTAAAGAATTTGCTTGCAATGCTGGTGATGCAGGAGACTGGGGTTTGATCCTTGGGTGGAGAAGATCCCCTGGAGTAGGGCATGGCAACCCACTCTTGCCTGGAGAATCCCATGGACAGAAGAACCTGGTGGACTACAGTCCACAGGGTCACAAAGAGTCAGACTGTCACAACTGAAGCAACCGAAGATGCACACATGCAGGAAAGCTATGATATCTTAAACTATCATTATCAGAAGTTTCTGATAGTGTAACTCTTGGTAAGTAATAGAATACAGATCGGGACTTTGATATTGAATAGCAGAGAGACCCATGATGTGCCAGGTTGCACACCCACCAGCCCCTCGGCTTCCTCCTGGATGATGGACAGGGCCTTCCTGTGTGAACTTTCCTGGCAGAATTACCCATCCCACTCGAAGGCTCAATTGTTAAGAGTCCCTCCTAGCACCCACAAGAACAAACTTATAAAAAAATGATTATCTAAAGGAAACTTATAAAACATTGGGGCAAAAGTCACAGTTTATGTATTTGTATGTGCATGTTTTCATATTGTATGAAAACAGCTATATTACTTTAAAATTTGGTCATTAGAACTTTTAGACCCTGTCATGTCATCTGTGGTCTTTTCTTTGGGCAGAATCTTCACGATGATCTAGAAAAACAGGAAAAGAGCTTGCAGAAATTTGGCTCTGTGACCAATCAACTTTTAAAAGAATGTCACCCACCTGTGACAGAAACTCTTACTAATACGCTAAAAGAAGTCAACATGAGGTATGGAATATGCTAGTTTTACAGTGTTGCTCATTATTTATATCACAATCTAATTATAAATAATGATATAATTAAAACCCTAGCATTTTGAACTTGAGCCTTATAGGCTCTATTCTGTTAATGTTTTTATTTTCACAAAATGAATTTAAGGAGAAACAAATGCAGTGAAAATGGGGCTTCTCAGGTGACTCATTGGTAAGAAATCTGCCTATAGTGTGGGAGACTTGGGTTCGATCCCTGGGCTGGGAAGATCTCCTGGAGAAGGAAATGGCAACCCACTCCACTATTCTTGCCTGGGAAATTGCATGGACAGAGGAGCCTGGCGGGCTATGATGGCACACACACACACACACACACACACACACACACACACATGCAGTGAAAACATTTAGGAAGGAATTATAACTGCAATATACCCCGAGATTGACCCCTTTTCTACCATCTATCCTTGAAATATGTGTGTGAAATGTTACTTTTTATTACGTTAAATAGAAATGAGACATCTGCATTATTTCCATATTCACATGAACCAGGATCATGAAAAATAAAATAGCAAATCACAGCATTTGGTGAGAGGTGGGACTCAACCCATGAGTGTTGGCTATCATTTCCAGATGGAATAACTTGCTGGAAGAGATTGCCGAGCAGCTGCGTGCCAGCAAGGCCCTACTTCAGCTTTGGCAGCGATACAAGGACTTCTCGAAACAGTGTGCCGCTGCAGTTCAACAGCAGGAGGGACGAACCAGCGAGTTCTTGAAGGCAGCCACCGACAAGGACATCGGTGATGACGAAGTCGCCACCTGGATCCAAGATTGCAATGTATGGTCAAGAACTATCATGAGTTCTCAGCTTGCCAGGCTTGGACTTGCCAGGTTTTTGCAGGGCAAGTGCTGCTGTGTGTAAGCTTTCGTTATGGCTCTATGTGGAACAGCTTTCCACAAATAATTGTTTCAAATATCAGAGAGCCTGCTTGGCTTTCAGAACACAGTTGCACATGTATCACAGTTAAAGAGATCCCCTCCCATTGCTTTCTTTTTAAAGAGTCATTTTCCCATTTTTTTCTAATGGAATACAGTCCATGTGAAAGACTTAGGATCTCTGTGTTTTTGCAAAGATGGTCAATATAAGAAATGACCATATGAAGAGTATTGTTGCATCTTTTAAAAATCCACTGTTAAGAAGATATTGTCCAGTTAGGGCCATTATCTCTTATGTAAGCCTCAACACAATAATTTCTTCTAAGAACTTAATGGGAAGAAGAAGTCTTTCCTGATTTATGAGTATACTTCTTTTTAATAGCTTTTTAATATTTCTCTTTTTCACTGCAGCTGCCAATAACCTACTTAAAGTTTTCAGAAATTATTCTTCTCTTGTTTCATCTATCACATGCCTCTTACTGTTTACCCCGTTTGTCTTTATTTTAATGAACTTACTTCAAAGACCTTCTTATAAACTTTCCCGAATCAGTTTATTAGAATTAGGCAGGTTATAAAAAACACATAAATAAAAGTTCAACTCATTCTAAGGCCTTCACATGAAAAATGAATATTCCCTTGAAAGCTAGAGTTTAAGTTTTACCGTGAAGTTAGTTCAGTGCTTTTTTTTCCTCTTTCCACATAGCTCATCTTTATGAGACTTGTCATTTTCCATTTTCAGTCCTCCTGAGTTGAGAGATGCTTGTTTTACAGTCAAGTGCGCCAAATGATGGCCGTGAATTTTCTCATCTCTCTGTCAGGATTAAAGCTGTCCTTTGTTTTACCCCTCTCACTGAAGTCCCCAGGCAGGCTTTGCTCTTTCCATCTATCTGTGAGTCATCAGCAACAGGTAGAAGAACCAGTCAGTTGTCACCCCTAAGTGGTAGATGGAAACTGAAACAGGGAATTTCCACCAGTTTATAATTTGGAGCATATACGAGGGTCCCACAAAACGTGGAGGCCGGAGATGCCACGGAAAAGAATGGAGTCCGCTCTTGCTGATGCTCACAGAGCCATACCTAGGCCTCCGAGCCCTCCTGCCAGGGTGGAGCTTCTGTAACCACTATGGTGTGACTACACATACGGCTCCTCCCTTGCCTGTCTAATATTAAGTCCTGGAAGGTAAAATGTAGCACTGGATTTTCAACTTGATATCAATTACATGAAGAGGCAGGGGGAAAAAAAAAAGAAAACTGCCAAAATATTTCTAGTTATTGGCTCTACTTGTAGATAATTTTTTTTCTTCTTTATGTAAGTTTTTCTGCATTTCCTCCATGTCTTACAAGGAACCTATGTGGCTTTTATAATCAGAATAGCACTTTTTTAATGTTAATACACACGTTTTTAAAAAATAGAATTCAATTCTTGATTTCGTCCCCCCCACCCCTGCAGGGGGAGGTTATTCAGTATAGTAATTGAACAGTAAGAATGAGTGTCTGTAATTGTTTACAATAATAAGTGCACTTAACCTGTTGTTTCCTGATGAGCATGTGTTCATCTTCTGTAGGACCTCCTCAAAGGACTGGGGCCGATTCAGGATTCTCTTGTAGTTCTTCATGAGCTGGGAGGGCAACTCAAGCAACAAGTGGATGCTTCGGCAGCATCAGCCATTCAGTCCGATTGGCTCTCTTTGAGGCAACAATTACATGCCCTTAGAACAGGCTCTCTGCAAACAGCAGACTGTGTTACAGGTACAGAGCTTATATTCAGCGGGTGTTATGAGTTAGGCATCCTATAAAACCTGGGCATAAACAGGAAAAGGAGAACTTTCATCATCAAAACAATGCTTCCTTTAAGATCAAAAAATTTAAAAAGAAATAAATTTGAAAGTTCCAATGGGGTCAAGGAAAGCTGGGAGTCTTGCCCTATTCTCTACCTTGTAATTTTGCCCTGAAATCAGTGATTTGTCCCATGGTAAAATGTGTTCAGTTAATAAATGTTAAGTAACTTTAATGTTAACACTCATGTTTACATAAGCTTTTGCAAGAATCAATATATCTCTCTTGATGATGTATTTAAAAAAACTTTAATTGGTTAATTAATGGTACATAGAAGTAATTCTAAGCTTTAGGAAAATTACATTAATACAAAGAAGAAAGTGTAGATCATGGCAACCATGTCTTTTTAGAAATGACATCTGTAGAATGGCAATTTGATGCAAGAATATGAAAAATAATTTTAACATCCACTTGCCCTTTCACTAGATTTCTAAATACCAATTTCTTTTGTGGAAACAAAGGCTGGCGTTCTTGACTATGAAACCTTTACCAAGAGTTTAGAAGCTTTGGAGACCTGGATAGTAGAAGCTGAAGAAATACTACAAGGGCAGGACCCTAGCCACTCATCTGACCTCTCGACCATCCAGGAAAGGATGGAGGAGCTGAAGGTAAGTGTGTTCAAATCCTCGTCCCAGATCTAGCTTCTGCTTCTTCTTCTTTTTTTCTTTTGGCCAAGCATGTGCATGTGGGGTTTTACTTCCTCTACCAGGAATCGAACCCATGCCCCCTACAGTGAAGTCACAGAGCCTTAATCACTGGTGTGCCAGGGAAGTCCCCCAGGTCTATCTTTTATCCTCAGAGTCTTAAGGGTAACTCAAAACTCCTGACATAAGCCTACTGTTTGTTCCCAAGAGAATTCTTGCCAGCTGTGCTTTTCTGTTCTCTTGAGAGGAGTGATGTCTGGGAGCACAGCAGATGTGGTCTGTGATGGGGGACCCCAGGAGCAGTGCTGTGTCTCCATCTCACTCTTCTTCCTCCTCCCTCTGGTCCCTGCTCCACCTAGTCCATGACCTCCGTCAGGGTCCTTAAACCTCTCGGCTTCATCGCTACCTTCATCCACTCCTAGTTCAAGTTGCCCAGTCTCTCTCCGGGGCCAAGGCCAAGCTTCAGCCTCCATGGGCCTCCTTGAATCTCTCTCTCTCCCTCCAACCCATAGTGATACAATGATCTTTTTCTTTTGCAGAGATTTACTTAATTATGAACTATTTTAAAGTAAGTAAAATAATACAATAGACATGCCCATTTTATTATTATACTGTCCCTCTGCTTAAACCCTCAATGGGTTCCCATTGCTCTCAGGACAAAGATGTGGTGAAGTATCAAGACCAGAAATACCCAGCTCCCACCCTCCTGAGAATCTCATCCTCACCACTGTCCATCTCACTCTCCAGCCACTTGGGAGCTGCAGGGTTTCCCAGCAATCTGGGCAAGATGTGCTCTGGCTTCCTTCATCCTGGAATTCATTCCTTATCCCCACCAACTCCATGCCCACCAAAAGGAATCAGCTCCTGGTCCTTTTGTTCAATGGCGCTCTCAGAAAGCCTCTCCTTCTGTCCATGATCAGGCCCCCCCAGCGATACACTGTCAGACCCTCTGTTCTTTTTCTTCAGAGTTTCATCGCATCTTCTAATGATGTTCATGCAGTTAAGTGACTACTGTTCTCTCCTCTGTTGGAATAGTGTCTTACTCTCCGTGACCACCATGTCAGTTTTGTTCAGTGCTGATATGTACCTGTGGAAATTCTGGCATCTAATAGGTTGCTTTTGGCTTCGACAATTGGAAAGATTTATTCTCTCTCAGGGTTATGAGCCTTTTGCAGAGCTTATAACTTGGAAACACACACAGCCAAAGGTGGCCTGACCTTTTCTTCTTCCTATAGCCAATTTCCTTGGTGGAGTTAAGAATGCCCACAGGAAAACCAGGCCGGGCAGCTTTGTCCTGTGTGTGGGGAGACAAAAGACCAGAAAGCATAAGCTGCTTCTCAGTTGAGTCTCACCAACTTTGGGGTTGGGGGTCAAGAAACTAAAGTTGAAGCTCTTGAGATGACACATGGTAATTTCAGATTTCAAGTGAGTTTGTGTTCTATCCAGGGAGAATGCATCAAGCGTTGCTTATCTGGCTCTCTCATGAGCTGGGTGGTCATAAGCAATTTCCTTAGAGCCTGTGCCTCATATTTCCTGTTGTAAATCAGAAATAGTAGTGGTTTTTAGCGCTTGGAATTGTTTTGAGGATAAAACGAGTTATTATCTGTAAAGCTCTTGCAACAGTGCTTGGTTTATAAGGGCCCAATAAACGTTAGCTATTACTGCTATAACTATTATTATTATTAAATAATAATGGAGCAGATTAATGCAGATAAATGACATATAAAGGGTAGGAAATAAGTTTTTTCAGTCATCAACACAATTTTCATCCTTTATCAGTTCAAGCAAGAATTACTGATGGGTGAATGATGCAAGTAAATTACACACGTAAACTCCTAAGCGTTCAATAAAGGACAGTGAGTAACTGGCAGCAGTAGCAGCAGCAGCGCTGAAAGCTGATGGGGAGATGCCGGCTTGCTTTCTTTGCGACTCGAGATTGCTAGTGGGTGCCTAGGAACTCAGAGGAGACCAAAGACCAGCTTCTCCCTGAAATCAGAAGTTCACTGTCCACTCTGAAAGTCCTCTGCCTTTTCTGACCGCAGTGCTAAACCTACTTTTGCATCTTGCTTCCAGGGACAGATGCTGAAATTCAGCAGCATGGTCCCAGATTTAGACCGTCTGAATGAGCTTGGATACAGGCTGCCCCTAAACGATAAAGAAATCAAAAGGATGCAGAATCTGAATCGTCACTGGTCTCTGATCTCCTCCCAGACTACAGAAAGATTCAGGTAGGGTAACCCAGAGGTGTTTTGGCCACTCTGAAATATCCTTTGAGATAAGTTTATGATTTGTGTATATTTATACATTCTATCTTTCCAGTGATACAAAATTTGAGCTAAAAGTGGGCAACTCAAATTGTGATACAGTTTCCCATGTTGAATGTACTGAATAATGTTTTAATCAAAAAATAAAGCTTTTATATAAGAATATGTGAAAGATATATAATTTTATCATTAAAACATTTTTCTTCAATTTTAGTTTTTAAAACACTTTACTACCTAATGTGAGAGCTTTGTAGAGGTCAAATTAGAATTGGAGGCAAAGAATATTTAATCTAGCTTTATGTGCTACAGGCATAAGAAAAAAGCAGCAACATTGTCATTCTTTTTCTTTCGTTCTGTCAGTAAGTTACAGTCATTTTTGCTACAACATCAGACTTTCTTGGAAAAATGTGAAACATGGATGGAATTCCTAGTTCAAACGGAACAGAAGTTAGCAGTAGAGATTTCAGGCAATTATCAGCATCTTCTGGAGCAGCAGAGAGCACATGAGGTAAGTTATGCCAGTACAGTTTTGGCCGATAAAATAGTGCTAGGCCTTTGGAAGATGCTGCAAAATGCCATGTGGAAGAAAGTCCTATACTGTGCGCTGAGTCAGCTCGAATGCATGCATTGTTTTTGTCTTCTTTTTTAAGCTTGAAGTTTTGATATCTTAATCACAAAAGCGTGGTTGGTTATAAGCATGGGACAGGCTTCAATACCCTGTGAGGTATCATGTCAGAATTATGGTAAGATAATTTCCGAGTTACAGACTACAATAATATTGCCAAGGCTAGTTGCTTAGAGATTACATTTTGATCAAAATCTTTTAATAAATTAAAATTGTGAGCTCTTTAAAAAGCACATACATATTTTATGCTAGAAAATCAAGCTATCAAACATCTCCCAGTGTACTTCCTGATCAAATTGCACTATAATTCTTCCTCAAGCAACATCTAAAGAGAATTAGATACAGAAAGCAAATTAATCAACTTGTTGTTAGTCTCTTATTTTGCTGTTTACTGGTGTAACTAAGTTGCTCCATGTGTTTATGAAATACACACAAATGGAGATCCAGGATTCCTACGGCAGAGAAAAGCTAAAAGCTGGAAACTTTCTAATGAGTTTGGAGCTTTGGGAGGGGATTGTGAAAATAGTCTAAAATTGATTGTGATGATGGTTGTATAACTGTAAATATAAGAAAAATTATTGTACACTTTAATCAAGTGAATTATATGATATAGAATTCCGTCTCAATAAACCTGTTTAAAAAACAGTGAAAATTTGAAAGTCTTTTAGTGGTGAAACAATTTTATTAACTAAGCTAAATTGAAAACAGTGAGTTTATTAAAAAATGGTGGATTTTTTTCCATTCTTCAACTTTTTAAAAGGTTTTAGAACTATTCTGTCTAAAAATGGACCGTATTCTGCATATAAAATAAACCAGGATACAAATTATGTATTAACTAACTTTATTGGGTGATTTTGAAAGAAAGAAGGGAAACATAATTCTACTTTTAGTCACTTAGTCTTAGTAGACAAAAACTAAACTGTATCTTTAAGTTTATCTTAACAGATAGTTTTAAAAATGTTCTTACATTGCAGGATTTTTTATATTAATACAGCCTGATTCATCTGGAAGTGTTTTTCATAGTCTTGCTTAAACCAGAATTTTTGGAAAGTTTTTGGAGAACTGGTCACTAAAATTAGGAACTCTAAATGATGTTTTTCCTTTTTTTAAAAAAAATAACAGTTGTTTCAAGCAGAGATGTTCAGCCGTCAGCAGATTTTGCACTCGATCATTTTTGATGGACAGCATCTTCTAGAGCAAGGTCAAGTTGATGACAGGTAGGATCTTTGATATTTTATCACAAAGAAAGCTTCCAGTAAATTAGTCATTTTCTTTGAGCAAATTAGAGAGCATGTACCTAAAGCAAGTGTCCCGCAAAGGACCCTCAGTAATTGGAGGAAGGGCTCATCTGAACCTCTGAAATGACTGAGTATTGAATCCTTTTAAAGAACCTCTGTTGTGTTATATGAAGGACATAGAGTAATTGGAAATCACCTAGCCAACCTTTGCTAGTCGTCTGTAGGAGGCTGGAATTAAAATAGATCAGAATGAATTGTGTCAATGATGTATCAACAGATGCTGGTAATATTCTCATACAGTTGCAGAAATTTTATTCCTCAGAGGAGCACAGAGGTCACTAGACCAGCTCTCTTACTTACAAATGAAAAATTGAGGCCCAGAAACGTGAGTTCGTTTGACCAAGGTCACATAACTAAGTAGCAACAGAATGAAGCCTAGCCCTCCTGTACCTGGCTTAAAAGCCAGGTTTCCCTTACCGTGATTTGAAAATGGTTTGCTGCCTTAAGTCGGGTTACACTCAGCCTGAAACCTTGCTTTCTCTTTATTGCTTAACAAAGTATCTCAGTATTAAAAATGCAGAGGCAAGATCTAGCCCCTTTCTAGATTTATGGCATGTGAATTGACAGCTTCGTCCTATGTTACCTTTCCTAAGAACAATATTTACTCTACCCAGTCAATTTTCCATGGTGATATTTGGAATACAAACCTCATTTCTTTTATCAGATTTGTATGTCTTTTCCATAATTAGGACCAGTAGTTGTGATTATCATTAACTTAGTTTCCCCCCCCCCCCCAAAAAAAAGGTAGAAAATAAGTCATTATTTTGATTAAGAGTGTGTGTGTGGGTTTTTTTTGCATGTTTTGGAACCAATTTTAGTCTTAAGTGGATATTTCTTTGGAAGTACATGAAAGGTTTTCATGGTTAAACTTGGAACAACAAAATATGATGCCATATTTATTCTATTCTAAAGAAGCCAAACTTAAATGTGAGCTTAACTGAGAATTTAAGGCCTTTAGAATAAGACATATTCAAATGCAATTAATTTATCTTTTGCTTTATCCTCCCTTCTCTGTAACAATATCATAAAAGCTCACATCATTAAGTAAAATAAAATTTAAAATTCATGTGCAAGCCAACATCTATTAAATTTTAAATGTTAGCAGGGAAAAACACCAAGGAGATGAATTGAGGATTGGACCCGAGGATAGTTTTGGAAGTTGCTAGTGGAAAAAAAAAAATTCAGACGAGAGCATGTTGACAAATAAGGGAGGTCCTAGATGACAATGTGTTGTGTTTTAAAGGTTCGCTTATACGTTTTGTTTTTGAGAGTTCAGGTTCAGCGCTGAGCCAAGTGTCATATTTTGAGTAGTTCCTCATGCTGTCAGATAGTTCCGGACAGCTTGGTTCTACAAAGTGAAGATGAGGCTCCAGAGAGACCCTGGATGCTAGCTGATAGGGAAGCAATATATATGGTACTGTTCATTTTTACAGAACATCCTCGAGTCCTGGAGTTAGACGCTGTCAGAGATGACGGACACTTGCACCTTTTAAGGAAGTGTCATGAACCTAATTCATCATATTTGACCTTACAGCCATGTCCACGTATTCTGACACACTCACTGGTTGCAAACATTGACAGTTTAACTGTTATTAATTTTTTAATTCATCATATTTAGTTCTATTGCAAGTAGATTATAAACATCAGAATTTTCTTTCAAAAACAGAAACACTTAATCACACATTTGATTACAAAATCAGTTTTTAGTGTGTGTTAGTTGCTTAGTCATTTCCAATTCTTTGTGACCCCATGGACTGTAGCCCTCCAGTCTCCTCTGTCCATGGAGTTCTCCAGGCAAGAATCCTGGAGTGAGTAGCCATTCCCTTTTTCAGGGGATCATCCCTACCCAGAAATGGAACCCATGGCTCAAGTCTCCTTACTGTCTGAGCCGCCAGGGAAACTCAAGTTTATAGTAGCCCTAGGTAATATATCAAGAATATAGGAATCCAGAATAGTAAATATAATTCAGGTTGGAATCCATCTGCAAGAGGAAAGAAAAGCAAAATGAGTAAAAGAGAGAAAGAGCAAGTAATGTTACACTTTAGTACTAAAATATGTGGCTAGCACTATAATCTACAAAGAAACCCAGTCTATTTGATACTGGACAAATGAGTTCTAGAACCACAGTTGGATGCTAAAGAAAACATAATTAAAAAAAAAAAACACAAAACTACCAACATTTTTTAAAGTTAGGAAACACAGAGGTAGAAAGAAGCAACTAAAAGTTCTGAGGTTAGTCAGCCTGATATTGAGAAAGCATAAATAAAATTTAATGTCTCTAAGTATATAGACAACCTTTATTCAAAAATGATGACTAGATGGTTTACATTTTTCTAAGAATGGGTAAAGTTGGGCTTAAAATGTAGAAGGGATGTTTTAGAATGTGAAATAATTTGCTAAAGATTAGAGCTGTCTATTGAATAGTGAGAGTTTATGGAGTACAGTTTTTTAAGTATTTGTACACAACATAGTTTTGTTTAAGTGGTTTGTGATTCTAGCTAAAATAACCCAGTTTTGTTCATCCAAAGTGGTTTATAATTGTAGCTGGACACAGAGGCTGTAAATAAGCTGGTCTCCTCGCTTTCTCCTGCTGTGGCATACATAATATGCTGTCACACTCTGCATACGTTGTGATGGGCATGTCCGGGGGTCATTCGCAGTGAAGCTGCTGCCTTATGTTCCATCCCCTCTCACGCACTCGAAGTGAATGACGGTGACCTTACAGATATGTCCACCTGTTCTGATACTCACTGCTTGCAAACTGATAAAGTGAAAGTGAAGTCGCTCAGTCGTGTCCGACTCTTTGCCACCCCGTGGACTGTAGCCTACCAGGCTCCTCCGTCCATGGGGTTTTCCAGGCAAGAATACTGGAGTGGGTAGCCATTTCCTGCTCCAGGAGATCTTCCCAACCCAGGGATTGAACCCAGGTCTCCCACATTGTAGGCAGACACTTTACCATCTGAGCCACCAGGGAAGTCCTGGTGGACTGATAGTTTAACTGTTTATCAATTTTTGAAATTACATTCAATAGACCAGATGGTAGATCATAGCATGATATATGAAAACCTCTATCCTAGATAGGGCTTCCCTGGTGGGTCAGATGATAAAGAATCTGCCTTCTGTGCAAGAGACCCGGGTTTGATCCGTGAGTCGGGAAGATCCCCTGGAGAAGGGAATGGCTACCCACTCCAGTATTCTTGCCTGGAGAATTCCATGGACAGAGGAGCCTGGCTGGCTACAGTCCAGGTGGTCGCAGAGTCGGACAAGACTGAGCAGCTAACACTTTCATAACACTTTCATCAGGATAACGATGGTTTTCCTTATGTAACTATTTCTTCACCAGGGATGAGTTCAACCTGAAATTGACCCTTCTCAGTAATCAGTGGCAGGGGGTGATCCGCCGGGCCCAGCAGAGGCGAGGCATCATCGACAGCCAGATCCGCCAGTGGCAGCGCTACAGGGAGATGGCAGAAAAGCTCCGTAAGTGGCTGGCGGAAGTTTCCTGTCTGCCCGTGAGTGGTCTGGGGAGTGTCCCGACACCACTGCAGCAAGCAAGAGCCCTCTTTGATCAAGTGCAGGTAAGGTGCAAAGCAGACTGTTTTTAAACCTCTTCTGCATTTTTGCTGCGTGCTTTACCCTAACCCTGGTTCTTCAGGATTCTAGAGTGACCCTGGAATGATGACAAGCTTTGTACTCAAATGTCCGCAGAAATGTACAAAATGATCCATTACAGAGTCCATATTTAACGGTGAAAGTCCCAGCTTCTTCAAAGACTGCCTGCACTTCACCCCCAAAGCCCTCTCGGCAGCTCAGTGAGTCCCAGCCTGGATGGAAATACAATGGCAAGCAGAGGAAAGCCTGGTGTTGATAATACATGTTTTACTCATGAGCCATTTAAACATATTCCCTAAATATTCCAGGAAAGGTGAAAGGGTCAGTCCTGGGTGGGCTGTTTGTCCATTCCCCTTACTTTCACCGCTTGGGAGTTTGGGACTCCAGCCTCTTAAATAGAGACCTCCTCATCCTGTCATCGGTCCCTCCCAGTATATTTCGTGGGCTCCTCTTTCTTAAAGGTCATTCTCTGCTTCCTGTCTTCCCCTCACTTCTCTGGGAAACCTCATCTCTACACATGGCTTCCGCTACTCCCTACCAGCAGAGAAGGGTCACTTTGGATCTTCCGGTCACATTCACTTCCTGAGCCTCCAACTCATGTGACCAGCCGCCTTTTAGCTTTATCTGCATCACAGACATAATATACTTGGTGGGTTCCAATAGTGCCTGTGATCCCTGAACCAACCATTCTCCATCCATCCATCCCATGTGCCCCACCCAAGGAAATGTCATCACTGGTCTATATCCATGGTCTATATCCATCAGCAACACGAGAGTCCTTCTAGACCTCTACTCTGCTTTTTTCTCATGCTTCTTGCATCTTATATCCCTCGAGTCTTCATCCCCACTGCTGCTGCCTTAGATTAGATAATCATGATTTCTTCCCTAGATAGGCAAGCACTCCCTTACCTGTCTCTGTTGTTGTTGTTTAGTCTCTAAATCACGTCTGACTCACTCTTGGACTCCATGTCCTGTGGTTCACCAGGCTCCTCTGTCCTTGGAATTCTCAGGCAAGAATACTGGAGTGGATTGCCATTTCCTTCTCCAGGGGATCTTCCTGACCCAGGGATCAAACCCACATCTCCTGCATTGGCAGGCACTTTCTTCACCACGGAGCCACCAGAGAAACCCTAACGTGTCTTAGGGTATCCGATATATGACCTTCTTCCACTCCATTTTCTACCTGATGGCTTAATACTCTTCCATGAATCTCAGTCACTTTTACTATAAAAATCGGTCTCCTCTTTAAGGCCTGGTCTTGCCTCATCTTACACCACTCACTTATAGACATTCTATACTGCAGCCACTGACGGGTGAGTCCAGTGTCCTGAACTCCTCATGATTTATCCCGTCGAGCGAGTTTGCCCGTCCTCGTTTCTCTGTGCGGAAGGTATTCTCTCCCTGACTCCTGGTCCTCATCACACCAGATCCTTCTTCATCTGTTTGTGTCCCTCTGTCTTTCAAGACTCATGAAGCTTTTGCCTCTTGAAGAAGGCTTGCTGTGCCCTCCACGTGGGTCAGACGGCCCTCTGTGTCTCTTTGCATCAGTCTCATAGAGAAGTCTTCCTGTTGCATCATGACTGTGTTTAAAGGTTGGCAACAGAAACTAAGCCCTGTCTGGAATTCTCATTTATTTATATGTTGCTTCACTCGGGCCCACAATATAGGGTCAGTAAAGCTTTAAGAAAGAAGGCATGTTATGGATGCAGAAATTTAGGATTATTTAAAAGCACTTATAATGGGGATATGGTGAAGAGAAGAAGGAGAAAGTAAAAAATCTCCGGTTCCTTTCAGTTCAAAGAAAAAGTGTTCCTGCGGCAACAAGGCAGCTACATCCTCACCGTGGAGGCTGGCAAGCAGCTTCTGCTTTCAGCCGACAGCGAGGCCGAGGCCGCCCTGCAGGCCGAACTCGCTGAGATCCAAGAGAAATGGAAGTCAGCAAGTGTGTGTCTGGAGGAGCAGAAGAAAAACCTGGCCGGCTTGCTGCAGGTAAGTTCAGCTCTTCCCTCCTATGGGTCTCATGTGGTTTAAAATGCCCTCATAATAGTTGTGCTGCTTCCTCAATGTTGTTATCCTATGAATCAAATAACACTGATCATTATATCAGACCTTGCAGTAGTTTGATCCCCTGTGTCTCATTTAAGGCTTTGTCCTGTCTTGCCTGAACGGAAAAGTTTCCCAATCTTCAGCAGTTTGTCTTTCAGGAAAATCCCCCAACAAAGTAGTTTTAAAACTAAAAAGACTGTCCAAGTGATGAACTCTTGATTCATGGCCAGTGCTAAGCCAGAAGCCATGAGATGACTTTATAAATCCAGACAAGAATGCAAAGAGCAGATTCCTCTCCCTAATCTAAGACCCTAAACTGGCTTTTGAGATTGATATCTCTTATTTTATAACAGGGGAAAACTATCCAAAAAGACACTCCTGATTTGTTCTTAGCTTATCCAAGCAAGTTGCTACAAAGATAAAATCTCCAGGAGGTATATTAAGCCTTTAGTTGGATACAGACAGCATGCTGATCATACAGAAAGTTTAGGGAAATGTAGCTGTATCAGACCTCCCACAATGTGCTTTTCTCCCTCACTTTCCAATTCTTTGCATAAGACACAATTAAGTCAGCAGTTGAATGAAGGTATGGGGCTCTAAACTCAGATAAACCCAAGTTAAAACCATAAGAAATGAGGTAACCTGGCGAACTCAACCTATGAAAGCCTCAGTTTCCTAATCTGTAGAGTGGGTATGATCACATCTCTTTCATAAGACATTGTGAAGATTTAATGAAATAATGAAAGTGAATTATATATCAAAGTACTTGGTACATACTGAGTACTCAACAAATGATGGCAATTACTGTTGATATTATTAACATTTTGAAACCAAACATGACTAAATACCAAAGTTTTATATACACTGATAATCACCAACACTTTATTTAATGAGATCATTTATTAAATTTGGCCTGTCCTTTTTTGGATCAAAGGTAATAATAATAAAGTTAATAAAACACATTTTGCTTTTTTTCTCTGAATACTTAATGTTTGCACACTCATTTTTTTTTTCTGCTGAATTTTATTGAATAATATACTACCTTCTATGCAGGAAGCAATGAATCAAAAATGCCACCCAACATATGTTAGAGAATCATTATTTGCACACAACACAATTCATCAGTAATACAATATGCCTAATTCTTTTTTCTTCTTTTTTGGCTTTCAGGAAAGGATTAAAAACACTATAAATCATTCTGTAGAGAGCATGTTAATCATATATTTTTTCTTTATTTGTGATTGACTTTTGGACACATTTCTAAGACTTACTGAGATGAGATGGCTGAGTCATTTCATTTGCTTTCCTTGCCTGTCTTGTTCATTGGCATATAAAATATCTGCTTTGATAAATGTTTGCAGACCATAACATTTAGTTATTTCCTTATAATTCATTTAGTAAAACTCTCGGTTATAGCTTTAGAATCTAATCCATCTTTGGAAAGGGGAATCCTTATTCTCTTGTTAAAGTTGTATTTTTTATTTGTGGATCATACATTAGATCCTATTTACCTAAGAAAGAATTTATGGAGCTAAATTTTAATGTTTATACAGTCTCATTTTACTGTGTCTTTTCACCACAGCTATGATGCTTACCTATTTTCACTTTTAATTGAATGCTGAGTAAATACGCCAAAAATACAGTCATCATAATTCTATGCCTTGTATGTTTAGCACCTTCACTATTATCTCTTAATTCTGTTATGAAGAATAAAAAGCTGCCCTTTTCTCTTTTTAGGTCAATGAACATTTCTTGTCTACATATTGAGAGATTTCAGTGTGTGAGATGATTTAATTGAGAATGTTGTTCAGCTTAAGCAGAAAGAGGGTCTGTTATCTGCCCTGACTATGCTTAGCGTTGATGAACTAAGCATAGCTTGGGAGATATTTTAATAAAGGGAAATTGGAACAATTCTGTCCAAAACAGACAGCTGGGACTTTTGGGTTTTGTTTTTGTCCTTTCTGGTGAATGGGAAGAAAGAATGTGGTTATATACTCTAAGAAGTTCCCCGAAGGAATTTTTTTAAAAAATGAAAATGTTGGGCCAAACTGTCAGTTTATTTAGAAACCAAAAGACATTATGAGCAAGGAGGTAAGGTGGCCATTATGTCTCAGAGAAGACAGTTGAAATAGCAACTGTGTGTTGCTATGGTGAAAATAAGGCATCAGGAGAAAAGATAGAAAGAACTCAGACAGGAAAAGACTGGTGATGAAAGATAATCAAAAGGATAATGTGAAGAGAAATGTAGCAGGATTTGGCACTAGGCTGATGACTAAAAACAACTCAAGTTGTCTCTGGAGCTCAGTAATTTAAGTTGTGGGAGGAGAACAGGAGGCCAGGAGTGTGGCATATCAGACAAACTGAAGGAGATTTGTTGAGTTGAATTTAACTGGCACAGAGACCCCAGATGTGGGCTATTTGTAGATAGGGTGCTATAAAGAATCAGGTCTCCATCATGGTTGCTCTCTCTCTCTCTCTTTTTTTTTTCTTTTACTCTTTTTTTTTAATCACCCAAGAAGTCATGTGTCTGAAAAAAAATTCAGATAAGAATTGAAGTACAGAGAGTTAAAAAAAAAATGAAATTTCCCGTACATGACCCCACCACTCAAATCCAAATCCTAGTACCTTTCCTAGAGGTAACCTTTGTTACCTTTGGTGTGTAATATTCTGAAACACAACCACAGCATGTATGCTTTCTTTTGTCAGCATCTAGAGATCTACCACATTCGTTACCACCATGCTCTTACGTCTTTTTTTTTTAATTAATTAATTAATTTGGTTGCTCTGGGTCTTAGTTGCTAGACCTTCAATCTTTGTTGCAGCATGCAGACCTTTAACTGTGGCATGCAGGATCTAGTTCCTGACCAGGAATCAAACCTGAGCCCCCTGCATTGGGAGCATAGTCTTAGCCCCTAGACCACCAGGGAAGTCCCAATACTCTACCTCTTTACCTGTTACATTCTCCTTCAGAGTACTGATCAGTACTGACATATAAGATGTACATTTAAAAATTCTGAATTCTCTTTCTTCTACTTTTTTTGCTTTTAATTCATACTGTTTATGTATTGAATTGAATCAGAGCCAGGTTTATATTACTTTTACATTTCATATCAAATTCTCTTACCTACTATGTATTTTCACTCTGAAAGAGATTCCATATCCTCTTTTCTATCCCTTATAGTGTGTTGAGATAATGGAGACTTGAGTGCAGTAATGGGTGGATTTAGGAGAGAGGCAAAGTTGTGTGTTTATACTCTTACATCTGCAGACAGATTTGGATCCAGAACACATTTTTGAAAACTCGTAATATTCTGGGCATTGTCCTTGACATCTTGACACCAATCATTTCCTTGCATTCTCCCGCAATTTTTGAGAGTTTGTGTTATTTCGGTTTTCGTAAGGAACACTGAGACATAGCGCCTCACCTACTTGAAGTCATGCAGATAATGAGAAAAGTTTAGAACTCAGCTCTCCTGCTGCTGACTCCCATGGCTATGGATATGGACGCCTTCGCAATAATCATTCTCAGGGAGTTGAGAAGAGTTTTTCTTGTTTTCTGACTCCCTCTTCCTTAAAATTTCTTTCTCTGCCCATTCTAGGACTGGGAAAAATGTGAGAACGGAATAGCTGATTCTCTGGAGAAACTACGAACTTTCAAAAAGAGGCTTTCCCAGCCTCTCCCAGATCATCACGAAGAGCTCCACGCGGAGCAGATGTGCTGCAAGGTAAACCATTGGACTAAGCTTTTAACTGTCACCTACCTGTGCTTCTGGGCTTCCCTGGTGGCTCAGATGTTAAAGAATCTGCCTGCAATGCACGAGACCAGGGTTCGATCCCTGCATCGGGAAGATCTCCCGGAGAAGCAAATGGCTACCCACTCCAGTATTCTTGCCTAGAGAATTCCATGGACAGAGCCTGGCAGGCTATGATCCATGGGGTCACGAAGAGTCAGACACAACTGAGTGACTAACACTTCCACTTTCTTGTGCTTCTAGTGTGATGCCTTTGAAAGCATAATTCAATTGAGCTCCTGTAATTGTCTACATGTAGGTTCAAGTTTCTGTTATCTTGCATTAGGACAGGCAGCTCTGATGAAACTTGCTTATTGATTCATTGCAGTTGATGAAATTAGACTAGTTGATGGATTACCATGAGTGAGTCAATGAAAATATAAAACACAACATTAAAAGACATTTAAAACCTAGATTAAGAGCAATAAAGATAATCCTTCTAAACCGTTCACACTGGACAGTCATTCAGCAGAAGAGTCTAGTTCACATATAAAAGAGTGAGGCTCGGCAACATGGAAATTCTGTAGACCATGGTCCTTGGAGAAGCACAACCTGCTCTCTAGGCTCTTATCTATAAGAAAAATAGGAACTCTAAGTAGCTGATTGCACTTACTGTGTTGAGACACATAGTCCTTTGTATCTTCAGGGCCCTATCAATTTAAAGATTATGATCAACACCTCAAATGGCACTTGGAAGCCAATCAGTAGCTAATACAGACCACTCCCTGAACAGGGGGCTCACTGAGACTGACATGATTTAATGTCTGTAGGATTTGTTCCATTCACTCCTGGGTAGCAAAGTCAAGTGCCAAGACAGCAGTTCTCTGCTGAGCAATATGCAGATCAAAACCAAGTTATCTTTAAAGATGCTTTTTCCCTCCAATGAAACATGTCCTCATGTTCTCCAAATCATTTGTAAATTACTGCATTGGAGTGACTTTGTTTAAAACTTCACACAGACATAAATGATTTGGATTTTGATCAGAAATTCTCTGCTTCATTTTGTCTAAGAAGTCATAAGCCTTTAAGAAAGATTAATTTTTAAAAAATTTATATATTTATTTGGCTGCACCAGATCTTAGTTGCAGCACATGGGATCTCTAATTGAGGCATGTAGAATCTATTTCCCTGACCGGGGATTGAACGCACGTCCCCTGTATTTGGAGCTCAGAGTCTTAGCCACTGGACCACCAGGGAAGTCCCAAGAAAGATTAATTTTTAAAGAAGTCCAAAAATCATTAAAAGAGTAGATATAAGAATTTTTCTTCAGTATTAAAATGTGAGGACGATCTTTGAAAAGAGGCAGATTTAAGAAAAACAAAGGAAGTATACTTTATGTCATGGATGATAAGGGAGTGAAATATTACCTAGAGATGTAAAGTCAGTAGTGTGCAAAGATTAAAGAAAATTTAAGTCTGTGACTGTAAATCTATGACAAATGATTAAAGAAAACTTTCAACAGGCAGGAGTGGGCATTTAGTAGGCTCTTGTGTGCCCATGACTGACCAGTGTTATCTCAGTTGGCATGAACGCAAGCTTCTGAGGACAGTCTGTTATTTCCCTTCTACAGATGTGGAAAATGAAGCAGCTAAAAGTTTCATAACTTTTCAAAGTTGGTAATTATCAGAGTTTCCAGAATCCAAGAGCTATATTTTTATCACACAAACATCTAAAATGGAGTCCGAGAGTTTGTGAGAGTTGGTCCCTGGTGGTGGTATTTCTTTTTTAAACCCATACACCAAATCTGATATTTGAGTTTGGGGTGGAGTTGAAAATTGGTATAAAAAGAATAAAATCTTTACATTGATATGGCAGTTTAATATGACTACAGATATAAACAGAAATGCTGCATATTTAATACTCCCGGATGGTTTGGTCTTTCAGCCAAACACTGTTACCATGAGACCTTGTGTCCCAAAATACACAACAGTTACAAACACGCCCTGCTATTAAGTTTGGAGATTAGAAGGATGCAGTCCGGTCCAGCTTTCTGCTACTCTTTCCCCCAAACCACCTTAGCAGCAAAACAAAGCAATTACCTAGAAAATTCTGGCTAAAACCTAGTTTGCTTAAATTGCCTGAGAAGTTAGCCTCAGGCTACCGTTAATTGCCTTTGCCTTTGGAAACTTGTCTCCGGTTTGATGAGGCAGAAGAGAAGGTAAAAGCCATGTGAAATATTCTATTCATGAACAAAATTAGCTGGAATCTAAAAACATCAACAGCTGGCAAATAGCAAGAGCTATACAAATTGTAAAACTAGTCATCTGTTCAAAGCATTGCAAAAACTGTTGAAAAAACATTCAAATATGGATTTTCTTTCCTGAAATTATTCCCCCAAAAGACAAAATACATATTTTACCAGTAACTGAACAATCTCTCTTCTTCTGCAGTAAACATATTCAGTCCATTATTTTAAATCAAGTAATACACCATGGTTGGATGGTATCACCGACTCGATGGACATCGGTTTGGGTGGACTCCGGGAGCTGGTGATGGACAGGGAGGCCTGGTGTGCTGCGGTTCATAGGGTTGCAGAGAGTCGGACACAACTGAGCGACTGAACTGAACTGAACTGAAATACCAGCCACACATCTTTTTAGCTACAGTGTATCAATAAGTCTGTAGCAATTGATAGTGTTAGAAGATGAGAATTAAATCTAGTAGTTTGGATTTTTAAAAAGTATTTCACAAACATGATTGGTCACTTGAGACAAAGGTAAAGGATTTTATGAAGCTGATTTAAAAGTAAGTAAGATCAATGCAGTGATGAAACTTGAACTAGGAAAGACAATCAGAAGCCGTCAGTGAAGTGGAAAATAGATCTTTATTTCCAGTTAGGAAAGATTCTGTAAGCAACCTGGTACTATATCAGAAGAACTTGGCAAATTATCAGATTATGTAGGAAGCAAATAAAGTGTTGAGTTGGCCAAAAAGTTCATTCAGGTTTTTTCATAACATCTGATGGAAAAACCTGAATGAACTTTTTGACCAACCCAATAGATACCAGTTTGGGTGTTCAAATAGAATGGAATGGAAAGGTAATGACATCAAGTGCCAGTAACAGGTCACTTTAGTTGTGTCCAACTCTTTGAGACTCTATGGGCTGTAGCCCACCAGACTCCTCTGTCCTTGGGATTCTCCAGGCAAGAATACAGGGTTGACATGCCCTCCTCCAGGGGAATCTTTCTGACCCAGAGATCAAACCCAAGCCTCATGTCTGCTGCATTCCCAGGTGCCACCTGGAAGCACAGAGACATCAAGAGGGGATTTCAAATACACTTGAGAAATTGGTGATGACAGATGCCCATGGGTATTCAAGTTTTGTGCTTTTCTTTTTTTTTTTAAATCTAGGAATTAGAAAACGCAGTTGGGAGCTGGACAGATGACTTGGCACAGCTGACAGTGCTGAAGAAGGCTCTCTGTGCTTACATCAGTGAAGATGATATCTCCATCCTTAACGAACGCATGGAGCTTCTGCAGAGGCAGTGGGAAGAACTATGCCATCAGGTGAGACAAACTCTAGACACTCAGCATCTGCTCAGAAAGGCTGAGAATTAGAAGATGATTTGAAATGTCTGTGGCTGTATCCACATTTGGACCTGTCCCATTTGGATAGAGGAAAACTCTGGGCTTATTATGACAATGCTTCAAATTTAGACAATTATATCTTAACACTCTATTTTAAATGCATCCAAACTGGATTCTCTTGCTTTCTTTTACTGGCTGTCAAAATATTTTTAAAAGGAAGCACAGTTATGTGGTTCATAGATGTGGTTTTGCTAGGTAGATATTGGTGGTCTCTTTCATACTTAAAACAGGTAAGAAAGCATGGTTTTATTTGCAGTTTTAGCTGATGCTATGAGTGGTTTGTATGTGTATGCATGCTCAGTCACTTCAGTTGTGTCCAACTCTTTGCAACCCCAGGGATCATAGCCCACCAGGCTCCTCTGTCCATGGGATTTTTCCTGGCAAGAATACTGGAGTGGGTTTCCATGTCCTCCTCCAGGCGATATTCCTGACCCAGAGATCAAACCCATATCTCCTGCATACAGGAAGATTCTTTACTGCTGAGCCACTGGGGAAGCCTGGTTTTGTACATTTAACATTTCTTATTGCTCTTGATTTATGATAGTTGTTTCCAAATAATTCATGGGTGTATGATATTTTTAGCTATACTTTACTCATTTAGTAAGTGCATTCTAAGTACATGCGGGGTAAGTCACTTCAGTTGTGTCCCACTCTTTGCAACCCTATGGACTGTCACTCATCAGGCTCCTCTGTCCATGGAGTTCTCCAGGCAAGAACACTGGAGTGGGCTGCCATGCCCTCCTCCAGGGGATCTTCCTGACCCAGGGATCAAACCTGCATGTTCTACATCTGCTGCATTGGCAAGCGGGTTCTTTCCCACTAGTGCCCCTGGGAAGCCCACATTCTATGCGCACGATATTTTAAAAGAGATCCTGAATTGGGTTTTGATTTGGAAATGAAAGAGAAAGATTGCTGAAGTGACAAGGAGTGGACACTCAACGAAATAGGAATAATAGGGCCTATAAGTAAAGAATGGCTCTGACTTATGGCCTTGAGATCATACGTTTCAGGAAGCAGGAACCATGTCTGTAAGGTTTCTTACTGTACCTTCATTGCCTTGCCTGGCACAAAATAGGTTATGATGCATATTTGTTAAATGAATCAGTCATATTAATTATTGTAAATTTCACAAGCTATAGTAAATGTCCCTACTGTGTAGTTTACCATTGAGCCGAGACTAAAATCTGTTAAAAAGAACTTATACAGTGAAGAGGAAAACCAGGTCTAAGTAAAACAATATACAAAAGTATAAGCAAACTAAGGACAGTGTGGACTGCAGAGAATAAAGGAAGTGCTTATTGAACTGGATAAATCTTGAATTGAATGCTGAGATCAGAGTGGGAAAGATGGTTTGTTGTAGGGGGAAAAGTGGATGTGTTAGACAAGGTTGCAGCTTGAAAAAGGTACAAGAATAGAGCAGAGAGAGAACCTGGCTGGAGAAAAGTAGCTTTTGGAAGGATGAACTGGAGAAAAATTCTGGAGCACACTTGGCAAATGCGTGTCCTTTTAAAAGAAAGAATTGTAAGAGATGATTTTCATTAAGCATGTTAATGATTTGCATTCAGAATTCATTTAGCCAACTTTTCCCAGGGCTGTACATTCTCAGTGAACCCAGTGAGAAACTTAAATGGAGTGTGTTGATATTCGTCCGATTTTATTCTTTTCTGAGTCTTCAATCCAGAATCTATACTTAGTATATTAGTGTATTAGTAAATTAGTGTATACTTTTTAATGTCAAGATTTTATCATAGCATATATAAATAAAAGATATTTGGTGGATATCGTCATTCAAGAATGATCACAGAAATCTTAAGTTACCCTTTTGAGCTTTGTCATCCGTTTTTCTTAAAACTGAGACAAGTCTAGCACTGCTTGCTGACTCAGTACTTTTTAGTAGATCATGTGAAATGAATTATACTAGATCCAATTCTCTAGCTAATCGAGGTCGGTGAAACTTTCAGGGAGATAACCCTTTAAATACTGGCTCCCATCATCTTCCCAAACCTACCATGAAATTCTCTACCCCAAGATCTTGCTCAGGCCATTCTTCTTGCCTAAACTTCCTGCCTAGACTATTCATTCCTTCTTTTTTGATTTTCTAATCTATCCTCTTCTCTTGAATTTCACCATTCCTGTGATGCCACTGTTTGAGATGCTCAGACCTCTGTGTTTTCCTGCTCCTCTGAACTCCCAACTAAGTTTTTGTCTGTGCCATTGTGTGACAGTACTCTGTTCCTTCCTTCTTCTCCTCCTTCTTTTTATGTTTGCAACTTGATTTGAAGACTATGAAGCTCTTGTGGACAAATGTTTTCTTTGCATCTCCAGTACCTAGAACAGCTGAGGGTTCATTTATACTGTTGATCATTAAGATAGGACTTTAGGACATTTATTTTATTTCTTACGTTCCTCTAAATGTAAAATAATGACAAGGTTTCTGAATATTTTGGAGGGTGAGAAGATTATGAGTATGTAATACTTTTTGGCTTAGGAAGATTAGTACTATGTAAGAAAACCATTGTGTATAGAGGATGCTCACTTCTAGTTACAAGCTGAACAAGTTCCTGGGATTTAATGTCCAGCACGGGGCCTATAGTCAACAGACCAGATTATATACTTTGAAGTTGCTAACAGAGCATATCTTAAATGTTCTCACCACACATCAAATAATGGTAATTATGTGAAGTACTAGAGAGGTTGATTAACCTTGTGGTAATCATTTCACAGTGTATATGAGTATCAAATCATCGCATTGTACATCTTAAATTTTCGCAATGTTATATGTCATCTATATCTCACTAAAGCTAGAAAAGGAAAAAATGTTACATTGTAAAATTGCTCAGCAGACTTACATATAGCTAGGCCACAGTCTGTTTAGAAATACGTTTTGAAAGCACCTATTGATCATATCTCATTCTGTGAAGAGATTAATACCTTGCACCTGTGAGTAGACCAAGACAAGTTAAAAAAAAAAAAAAGGAAGCAGAAACAGTGTTTCTAGAAACCTTCTATATTGAGTGTCTTAAGGCCTGAAGCTGAAACATACCCATCCTCACATTGCTTCAGTCTAAAGATTTGCTTGTAGCTCAGTCCGTTAAGAGTCGGCTTGCAATGCAGGAGACCCAGGTTTGATTCTTGGGTTGGGAAGATCCCCTGGAGAAGGAAATGGCTACCCATTCCAGTATTCTTGCCTGGAGAATCCCATGGACAGACGAGCCTCGTAGCCTGGCAGTCTATGGGTTTGCAAGAGTCAGTCACAACTGAGTGACTAGCTAAGCACAGCGCACAAACAAATCAGCAAGAGTTTAGTCATGTGGATTCATACCAAAGTTGCCAGGATATAACCGGAAGGAGAAGTATAGACCAGTTACTACTTTTTGAGTTAGTGTTTCCGGAGAACTTCTCTCAAGCATGAAACCACAAAAGGAAATGAGCTGGTGCCTATGTCTCATTTTAAAAAGTTAAAAACTTTAGCGAAACAAGGCATAATCCCCTTGTTAAAGACCGAGTAGTGTGTTCATATTCCAATGAAGGCAGCTGGTGAGAAGGATGAACTGACTGGGGCTCCAGACGAGGAGGAGAGGGCCGCCCTGTGCCTGAACTCTGCAGAGTTGAGGTAACGGAAATGTGTCCTGCCTTCAGGTAGAACCCCTGAAAGGATTGTTGTGCCTGCGGATAGTCAACGCTTCTATTTGCTTTCATTCCTGCTTTGGTTAGTAGAGCTGTGTGTAATTCCAGCTGAGATATAAATATATCATCATTGTAATTGCTCGGTGTTCTTTCAGATTGTCATGGTAAAAATATTTGAAGCAAAAGAGGATGTGTTTCCTGTTCAGCTGCCTCACACTCTGGAGGTTTTCGCTGGTGTTTGTCAGCTGTTGGCAGTGCAATGTGTTTAAACCCTTGAGAAAATATAAATATGTGCTAAACTGATAAGTAAGTTGGGGGCTTCCACTGAACTCAAAGAACACACCAAGAGGAAAGTGCTGTCCCCATTACTAATTTAAATCTTTTGAAAAGCTTTTGGTACCAGTTCGTAACCACCGATTATGGCCTACCTGTTCCTTCTTTCAACTGCTGCTCTGCGTAAGCAAGTAAAATGAAAATAACAGTTGCATGGTGTGTGAAAAAGACTAGAAATGTGTATTCAAGCTGCTTCATGAACACATGAGTGTCAAAGAGAAAAAAGTATTAAAAACGCAAATTTTGTATGTAGTTGTACTGGTCTACTAGTAGTAATAGCAGCTAAGTAGACTTAACTTTTGTTGGACTTCCCTGATAGCTCAGGTGGTGAAGTATCCACCTGCAATGCAGGAGACACAGGAGACCTAGGTTCCATCCCAGGATTGGGAAGATCTCCCAGAGGAGGGCATGGCAACCCAGTCCAGTATTCTTGCTCGGAAAATCTCATGGACAGAGGAGCCTGGTGGTCTATGATCCATGATGTTGCAAAGAATCGGACATGACTGAAGTGACTGAGCATTTACCTTTTGTTAGCTCTTTAGGATGTACTGGTCACTTTCTCGAATTGTTTTCTTGGTTGAAGAATATATTCTATCATGAGCCTACAGTGTTCCAGTGCATAAGACATTTCGTATAGCAGACACATGTTTACTGCAAGCCATAAACATTTGTTTAATGAAATTTGGGACAAATGGAAGATTAATTTACAAACAATGAAAATAAAGCTTAAGAAAGATGAGTAATCTTGCCCTGGTCATAATCAGTAGTAAGTGATAGAGGTTATTTTTGAATCTCATCTGCCTCCAGTATTTGATCATAACATTATATTGCAACGTGTATCAAAAACTCAAGCTTTGCTGGTCAACGTGGCCCTCAAATGTGTCTGACCTCCTCTCTCCCTGTCTCTGAAAAGAGGGTAATACCTACCTCTCAAAGGAGTAGATAATATTTTCTGTTGTGTGGTTGTCTTCCCTGCAGTGTTGTTGCTAAAAGCCCTTGAATTTATTCTTGCTTATGGCCGGGATTTGAGGGAAGACTCAGAGGTACCACACATAGCAGAACTATACATCATCTGAAGTCTGAAGGGCAGGGCTTTCTAACTTTGTATGGAAAACAGTTGTTTTGGGCAATTTCAACTATGAAAATATAGTTTCAGCTTGGATAGCAGTCAAAGCGAAGATTGTAATATTAGAGTGATTCTGATATTCTGTGAATGAAAAAGAAAGTTATATCCACCAGACAGTTCAAAATCTTAGCATTCCAGCAGATGGAAATATACTCTGCCGTCAGAGGTTGAGAGGAAAGTGGTGCTGGAGGAATCATGCTCTTCAGGACTGTCTTGGTAGAGCTTAATATAGGTGAGATTTGTCTCTAAAACTTTTAATCTGTGTTTTTTTTTTTCATTCCCATCAATACCCACAATAAGTAAATGCACTATTGTTCTTCCTTGAAGAAAAATTAATGGTAAACTGAATTACACCAATGGGGAAATACTTAATGGATTCCTAAGTGTCACCTCTACCCAGAGAAATTTTTATTTTAAAATATCATATTAACTCAAAAGAGTGAATTTCTAATGGTAACATTTCAAAATTTATGGCAGGATGTAGGGTTTGCTCTCTAGGCAGTTCAGTAAGCTGGACCTGGCAAGAATATCCTGGGCTTATAGTCTAATTTCCAACTTTGGTTTGTTTTTTTTTTTGAGAAAATTTCTTCAGTATCTTTTTTTCAACTTTTTTAAATGGAAATATAGTTAATTTACAATGTTGTGTTCGTTTCAGGTTTTTAGAACAGTGATTCAGAATATATGTATGTCTGTGTGTGTGTATATATATATATATATATATATATACACAATTTTTCAGATTATTTTCCATTTTCAGTTATTATAAGATTGAATATTGTTCTGTGTGCTATATAGTAGGGCATTGTCAGTTATCTATTTTATGTATAGTAGTATATATATGATAATTCCCTCCCCTCAGCCACTGTTTCTTGTGGTAACCATAAGTTTGTTTTCTATGTCTGTTAATCTATTTTCTATTCTGTAAATAAGATCATTTATATAATTTTTTTTTAGATTCCACACGTAAGCGGTATCATATAATATTTTCCTTTCTGTGACTTACTTCACTTAATATGATAATCTCTAAAGCCATTCATGTTACTTCAAAGTCATTATTTTGTTATCTTTTATGGCTAAGAATAATTCATCTGTTGATGAACACTTAGGTTGCTTCCATGTCT
Source organism: Odocoileus virginianus (assembly GCF_023699985.2). Lineage (NCBI taxonomy): Eukaryota > Metazoa > Chordata > Mammalia > Artiodactyla > Cervidae > Odocoileus > Odocoileus virginianus. The sequence continues at coordinate 14,114,577 of NC_069707.1, forward strand.
TGGCTATTCTAAATAGTGCTGCTCTGGACATAGGGGTACATTTATCTTTTCAAATTACATCTATGCCCAGGAGTGAAGCTGCAGGACCATACAGCAATTCTATTTTTAGTTTTGAAAGAACCTCCATAATGTTCTCCATAGTGGCTACACCAGCTTACATTCCCACCAACAGTGTAGGAAGGGTCCTTTTCCATACTTTCTCTAACATTTATTATTTGTAGACTTTTTGATGATAGTCATTCTGACAAGTGTGTTGATACCTCATTGCAGTTCTGATTTGCCTTTCTCTAACAATTAGTTATATTGAACATTTTTCATATGCCTGTCAGCCATCTGTATGTCTTCTTTAGAGAAATGTCTATTTAGATCTTCTGTTTATTTGTTGATTGAGTTTCTTTCTTTTTTTTTTTATTGAGCTGTGTGAGCTGGTCATATATTTTGGAAATTAACCCCTTGTCAGTTGCATTGTTTACAAATATGTTCTCCTATTCCGTAGGTTGCCTTTCATTTCATTTATGGTTTCCTTTGCTGTGCAAAAGTTCTTAAATTTAGTTCGGTCCCATTTGTTTATTTTTGTTTTTATTTCCATTACTCCTATGAGATGGATCAAAAAAGATATTGCTAGAATTTATGTCAGAAAGTGTTCCACCTGTGTTTTCCTCCAGGTGTTTTTATAGTATTCAGTTTTACATTTAGGTCTTAAATCCATTTTGAGTTCATTTTTGTAGATGGTATTAGAGAATGTTCTAATTTCATTCCATGTAGCTGCCCAGTTTTCCCATCAACATGTATTGAAGAGACTGTCCTTTCTCCATTGCATATTCTTGCCTCCTGTGTTGTGGATTAATTGACCACAGGTGCATGGGTTTATTTCTGGGCTTTCACTGAACCATGTGCCTGTTTCTGTGCAAGAACCATACTGTTTTCATTACTGTAGCTTTGTAGTGTAGTCTGAAGCCAGAGAGCCTGATTCTTCCAGCTTTGTTTTTCTTTCTCAAGATGTCTTTGACTGTTCAGTCTTTTGTGTTTCTATACAAATTTTGACTTTTTTTTATCCCAGTTGTGTAAAAACTTCCATTGGTGATTTGATAGGGATTACACTGACTCTGTAGATTGTGTTGGATAGTATGGTCATTTTAACAATATTGATTCTTCCAATCCAAAAACACAGTATTTTTCCCATCTCTTTGTGTAGTCTTCAGTTTCCTTCATCAGCATCTTACAGTTTTCAGAGTACAGATCTTTTCCTTCCTTATGAAGTTTTATTCTTTTTTTTGTTTTGTTTTTTTCATACGTTGAAATGAATTAGCCATGGATTTACATGTATTCCCCATCCCTGTCCCCTCTCCCAGCTCCCTCTCCACCCAATCCCTCTGGGTCTTCCCAGTGCACCATGAGCACTTGTCTCATGCATCCAACCTGGGCTGGTGATCTGTTTCACCCTAGATAATATACATGTTTTGATGCTGTTCTCTTGAAACATCCCACCCTCGCCTTCTCCCACAGAGTCCACTAGTCTGTTCTATACATCTGAGTCTCTTTTTCTGTTTTGCATATAGGGTTATCGTTACCATCTTTCTAAATTCCATATATATGTGTTAGTATACTGTAATGGTCTTTATCTTTCTGGCTTACTTCGCTCTGTATAATGGGCTCCAGTTTCATCCATCTCATTAGAACTGATTCAAATGAATTCTTTTTAATGGCTGAGTAATATTCCATGGTGTATATGTACCACAGCTTCCTTATCCATTCGTCTGCTGATGGGCATCTAGGCTGCTTCCATGTCCTGGCTATTATAAACAGTGCTGCGATGAACATTGGGGTGCACGTGTCTCTTTCAGATCTGGTTTCCTTGGTGTGTATGCCCAGAAGTGGGATTGCTGGGTCATAAGGCAGTTCTATTTCCAGCTTTTTAAGAAATCTCCACACTGTTTTCCATAGGTGGCTGTACTAGTTTGCATTCCCACCAACAGTGTAAGAGGGTTCCCTTTTCTCCACACCCTCTCCAGCATTTATTGCTTGTAGACTTTTGGATAGCAGCCATCCTGACTGGCGTGTAATGGTACCTCATTGTGGTTTTGATTTACATTTCTCTGATAATGAGTGATGTTGAGCATGTTTTCATGTGTTTTTTTGCCATCTGTTTGTCTTCCTTGGAAAAATGTCTGTTTAGTTCTTTGGCCCATTTTTTGATTGGGTCATTTATTTTTCTGGAATTGAGCTGGAGGAGTTGCTTGTATATTTTTGAGATTAATCCTTTGTCTGTTGCTTCGTTTGCTATTATTTTCTCCCAATCTGAGGGCTGTCTTTTCACCTTGCTTATAGTTTCCTTTGTTGTGCAAAAGCTTTTAAGTTTCATTAGGTCCCATTTGTTTATTTTTGCTTTTGTTTCTAAAATTCTGGGATGTGGGTCATAGAGGATCCTGCTGTGATTTATGTCGGAGAGTGTTTTGCCTATGTTCTCCTCTAGGAGTTTGATAGTTTCTGGTCTTACGTTTAGATCTTTAATCCATTTTGAGTTTATTTTTGTGTATGGTGTTAGAAAGTGTTCTAGTTTCATTCTTTTACAGGTGGTTGACCAGTTTTCCCAGCACCACTTGTTAAAGAGGTTGTCTTTTTTCCATTGTATATCCTTGCCTCCTTTGTCGAAGATAAGGTGACCATAGGTTCGTGGATTTATCTCTGGGCTTTCTATTCTGTTCCATTGATCTATATTTCTGTCTTTGTGCCAGTACCATACTGTCTTGATGACTGTGGCTTTGTAGTATAGTCTGAGGTCAGGCAGGTTGATTCCTCCAGTTCCATTCTTCTTTCTCAAGGTTACTTTGGCTATTCAAGGTTTTTTGTATTTCCATACAAATTGTGAAATTATTTGTTTTAGTTCTGTGAAAAATACCGTTGGTAGTTTGATAGGGATTGCATTGAATCTATAGATTGCTTTGGGTAGTATAGCCATTTTGACAATATTGATTCTTCCAATCCATGAACACGGTATATTTCTCCATCTGTTTGTGTTCTCTTTGATTTCTTTCATCAGTGTTTGAAGGTTTATTCTTAGGTATTATATTCTTTTTCATGTGATTAGCTCCCATTCTTTTCTAAGATGCAGAATCACAGAGATTTGGGGCTGTGAGGGACCTTGAATATTATTTACCTAATCAATAACAGAGCCAACCCTAGACAGAATTGCTAACTAGGAAGTATATGACACTTTAGAAATATTTTCACATTCGTTTGAAAAAGAAAATTCATTCAAAAATCATTGAAAAGTAAAATAGATCTATGGAAAAAAAGAATATATTTATTAAATCAAAATGTAGCAAAATGTTAACAGTTTTAGTCTAGGGAGTATGTCATAGCTGTTTACCACACGATTCCTTCACCTTTCTTGTATGTCTGATGTTTTTCATAATTAAATGTTAGTGTAAAAAGGAAAATTGAGAGATAAGTATTTAATGCAGTGAGATGAATGTCAGAAGTCTAGCATTATCAACTTGACTGTACAGAATGTCTGCAAAAGTGGATCATCTTCTTGCCACTCAAATAACATTGTATTTTACTAACATGCAGTTTAACTCAACTAGAAGCATTCTGTAGTATCTCAACCAGTAATGCAAAGACAAGAGTATTATGAAGTCAGAAAAGTTTAGAATTCTCAAAAGGATCATTCCAGACCTAGAAATAAGAAAATAACTCCATTGTATCTACAATGTATAACAACAAAGAAAAGTCAGTAATAAAAAAAGAAATTAACAAATGAACATGGCATTTGACCAGACAGTTCTCCAAAGAAGTCAGACAGATGGTTAAGAAAATGAAAAGATTCTCAATATCATTAGCCTTCAGGGAAATGCAAATCAAAACCACAGTGAAATATGAGTTTATATACACTAGGATGACTGCAATCCAAAGACAGATAATGACAGGTATTGGTGAGGATATGAAGAAATTGGAACCCTACTGCTAGTGGGAATGTAAAATGGTATAGGCATTTAGAAAACAATCTATAGTGTTACTGTAAAACTCAGCAAGTCTACTCCTGGGTATACACCCCAAGAAAAATGAAATTTATGTCCACACAAACACTTGCACTCAAATGTTCATAGCAGCATTATTCATAACAGCCCCAGAGTGGACACAATTCACATCTTCATTGGTAGATGAACTGATAAATAAAATGTGCTATGTGCTGTGCTTAGTCACTCAGTCGTGTCCAACTCTTTGTGACCCCATGGACTGTAGCCCGCCAGGCTCCCCTGTCCATGGGGGTTCTCCAGGCAAGAATACTCGAGTGGGTTGCCATGGCCTCCTCCAAGGAATCTTCCCAACCCAGGGATCAAACCCAGGTCTCCTGCATTGCAGGCAGATTCTTTACCAGCTGAGCCACAAGGGAATCCCCCAAAATGTGCTATACCCATTTGAAAAAAATATATTCAGCAATTAAAAGGAATGAAGTACTGATGCATGCTCCAGTGGATGAACCTTAAAAACATTATGCAAAGTGAAAGGAGCAGTCATGAAGATCACATATCAATTGATTCTGATTATGTGAAATGTCCAGAATAGATAAATGCATAGAGATAGAAAGTAGATTAAGGTTGGGAGGATGATGCTGGGGTAGGCAAGGGAGTGAGTTCTAGGGTGGGGCAGGGGCTGGGTGTTGTATTAATGAAAATGTTACAACACTGATTGTGCTGGTAGTTGTAAAACTCTGTTAATATTCCAAAAAACCACTGAGTTGTACACTTTATAAACAGACAAATTGTATGGTGTGGAAATTACATCTCAGTAAGGCTGTTATATGAAAAAGAAAAGAAACAAGGGTACATAAATGGAAAACAAACAGTGGTATAACTGAATTTGCTCAAAGTAAAGTGATCAGGATAGAGTTGATCAGGAACTGAGCCTCTCCTGCTCTGTCCCTTGGTCCACCCTCTCCAGACACCCGACGCTCAACTAATTCTGCCTTCTTTCCTTCCTTCCTTTCTTCCCCATTTTTCTTTCTTTTCCCTTTTCCTTCCTTCTTTTGTCTTTTCTTTTTTTCCTGCCCATTCCCTTCCCCCTTTCCTTATTCTCCTCTTGTTTCTTGTTTATATATTTTTTAGTTAAAGTACATTCAGTGATCCCGTATCATAGCTGCAGAACCAATTGTAGTGAGAAGCTGGATTGTTGAGAACCTTTTATAAGAGAACATGCCTGTGGCTCTTGGGAGGGAAGTAGAGGATTCAGTGTCTCCCACTCACACTTAATAGCAAATCCTGGTTGTGAAACTCACTAGGCTAGTAACAGTACCCTGGGACTGAGCCTCCGGGAACAGCGGCCTAAAGAGATCCACAACCACTGCTTGTCTTAGTCCACCCAACAGACTTCATTTGCTTCGTCCCTCAGGCTCTGAGTTCCACTCTGATTATCCTGTTGCGTTTTCTCCCACTTTGAACTTTTCAGCTCTCCTTAAGGCGACAGCAAGTAAGTGAGAGATTGAATGAGTGGGCCGTCTTCAGTGAAAAGAACAAGGAGCTTTGCGAATGGCTGACTCAGATGGAAAGCAAGGTTTCTCAGAATGGAGACATTCTCATTGAAGAAATGATTGAGAAGCTCAGGAAGGTAACAGATGTGTGGCTACATGTGTTTCACTCTTTGTAGTGTTTAGGCATTGGTACGGAAGATGACCTTACTCCTAGTTATTTTCCTGACAAAGGAGCACTCTTACAAACACTTCATCTTTTTAATATGAAATCAATGTGCCTGGAAAGGCCTCCTTGACATATAAATCATATGGAATATTTTCAATTTGTGATGAAATAGATTGTCTGCTGATAGATAACATTCAGTTTTTTTGGATTTTATCTGCCTGTTCAGTAGGAATTATTTATGTGTGTCAGTTTTCTTTGTTTTTAATCAGAGTATAATTGATTTATTGTTTGCTTTTAAAGAGGTAAAAATCACTAGAGAGGAACTAAAAGAAAAAATTCCTAGGATCCATTAAGCTGACATTTTCTCTATAAAACATGATTTATAGACAGTTACAGGAATGAGGACTCTTCTGGGAATTTTAGCTTCATATTAATTTCAAGTTATATATGATGATGAAAGTATTTTTTTATGTTCAAATGGATCCAAAATGTTTTTCATGTCTGTATAGGATTGGTCAGTTTTAATAGCATTTTAAAGTGGTTTTTTTGGTTCCAGTGATGTTTCCACACTGCATTTGAACAATTAATCATTTAAATTTTATATTTCTCTTAAGCACATATTGCCATCTGAAATACAGTGCATGTTCCTGATTTGTTTGTTATCTGTCTACACTGGAAGCCCCACTGGACTGTAAGCTTTATGGGAACAGGAACTTCGTCAGTTTTGTTCACTGCTGTAGCTCCTGAGTTCTCAGAAGTACTCAACCATTATTTATTGAATAAATAAGCAATAGCTTCACTCATTCTGAAAAGAAATATAAATAAGTATTAGGAAAAATTATCTTTGTCTATGAAGTTATTTATATTATATGTTGGCTTTGGGAATTGTATTTTTTTTTTCCTCTATGGGTGTGCACAGGCACATACACAGAAAAACAAAAACTTTGAAGCCAAGATGTGATATTAATAACTTTATAGGTTTACACTTAAAAGTGCAAGTTCTAAGCATCAGCGTTTCTGTTGGGTCCGAATAACCCAATAGAACATCTTATGGAAAACCCAGATGAACTTTTTGATTAACCCAATGTATTTAATATTGTAAAGCTTTAAAATGTGGACTGAAACAATACATATTTCATTTAAACATCTGTAACAGTTCTGCCCTTTGCTGGTTTATGGGTGTCAGAGACTGTTCTCTTAGACATGATTAATGTAATAGGTTTTATAGTAAAATTTGCTATAGAATAAATTTTGACCAAGCGTATTTATACTCCAATTGATTTTATCATGAAATTTAAGATCCATGTTTTGGGGGTGTGGAAAAAACTGTCTCTTGAGCAAAATGCAATCATAATTTAAAATTTAGAAAACTGTACCTTGACACACAGATAATTTTGTTATATTGTTTAGTAACATTTAAAATATCAACTATACCATTTTGTATATATATAAAATAAGTTATGGACTCTAAAAAAATGTTCATGAGCTTGCACCATGTGGTGTCTCTTTTGTAGAGAAAAAGAATAATCTTGGTAATTTTTTCAACTTAGGATAAAGAAATTAATAAACAGACTGTAACTATGATATGGGTACTTCCTGGCATTGACACTCAGCATTTTGCTTTAAAAGACAACCTAGGCAGATTATTTTACTATAAATACTGTTCTAGGGTTGGAGTAATTCCATTGACATTGAACATTTCTCAGTAAAATGATCTCAAATTTGTAATGCCATATTGTAACTATTAATAAGCATTCATTTCATTGGTCTTTCACTCCCATGGGGTTGAAGTAACATAGAAGGGTGAGTGGGTGAGGTACTGAGCCTGAGGACAGCATTCAACCCTGAATAGAATGAAATTTCACTGGCTCCTCCCATTCCTTGGGGGCCCTTTTTACTGACTTGAAAAGGTAGCACTGTTCCCAAGGGAATTTTAGAGCCATAGAAGGTTAAAATACCCATATCCTTATAATACCTGTGTTTGTATATTATTTTGCTGAGAAAATATTTGCTGCCTGCCTAACAAAAGCTTAAGCCAAAAATGAAAAAGTTGATTCTAAATTTTGGATGCTGTCACTATGGCAGGGAAGTAAGAGGACCATTGGTCCAGAGGCAGGGTGGAGGGAAGAGGGGGACAGATAGGGGTCAAGAGGAGATGGCCTTTATCATCCCTTAAATCATACTGTTCAGTGGTCTATCTCAGTGACCTTACTACAGACCGTATTGAGAGCCTGTCCTGCTTACCTAAAACAGTCTTTAGGAGGAGCTCCTATAGAAACTGGGTAAATGAGGGAGATTTGAGGCCCATTGATCCTCTAAGACTAAAGGTCATTATTCTTGAGACTTATGTCAATGATTTATGGTGTTGTAAAATCAGTATTTTACACTGTATAAAGGATAGCTCCTTAAAATGAAAGTAATCTTTTAAAACATTCTGTGCAAGTAACAATTGAAATTCACACACACACGCACACAAACATATATATTTAGATATACATACATGCAGACACATCTTATAAGCCTCTTGGCAGTTATGTGTAGGAGGATTGAGTCTAAATATAACATGTGGTTGGTGATTACAGCAATAAGGTATAACTTCCCAGCATTGAAATTCTTCAACTTTTGTCTTTTGTTTCTATGTATATACTTACATTGTTTTTTTTATTTTTAATGCCTATTTTAAGTAAAAAGAAAGCCCCCCCCCCCTCATTCCCTTTAAGAACATCTGTATAAAAATTGAATCTGGACTTTGCCTACGTACTGAAAATCTGGACTTTGCCTAAATACTGAAAATAGCAGGTACCATTAATTCCTGTTTACTAGGATTCATATTCACATAGTGTTCCCTATGCTCAAACTATTTCCAAGCCGTAGAAAACTGTAATTACCCTGTTTCTAGTAGAGCGAAGCTGAATGCATCAAGAATATGCTTTCTGACCTCTGTGATTGCTATTTATTACACAGGATTATCAAGAGGAAATTGCAATTGCCCAGGAGAACAAAATACAGCTCCAGCAAATGGGAGAACGACTGGCTCAAGCCAGTCATGAAAGCAAAGCATCTGAGATTGAGTACAAGCTTGGCAAGATCAATGACCGGTGGCAGCACCTTCTGGACCTCATGGCAGCCAGGTAAAAAGGACCCCCATCAGCAGGACACATGTGCAGAATCTCAGCACATTCAGGCCACCTTCCATTTCAGCTGCAAGTCGTCCAATAAATCTCTGCGTTCCTCATCCCACCACTTTAGTTCATGCTTGTCTCCTAAGTGTCATTTTCATTAACTTTAAAATTCTGTGCTTCACAGATTCAGTGGTGTTTTCATTTAACTAAAAGAGAGAAAGTCATATCCAAACAAAATCCGTTCCCGAGGGAAAAGTCTTTATTCTGAGGCTTCATAGTACTCAACTTCCTATAAGAAAGAGAGTGAAACTGCTGACAAGCATCTGTGAAGGATGTGTTTGTCTGAAGTGGCAAAAAATATATATACATATATATATTATATTGTATTATGTTATACATACAAAGTGTATTTATATATTATATATATTTATAAAATATATAAAATCATATTCCTACTGTATTTTTTATTAGTAAGATATCAGAATGAAGCTAATTATTGTCACTTTGCTTTGATGTAAAGATAACCTGCTGGATTACTGTATTTTGTACTTAGCTTTAGTGATATCTGTAAGTGTCTGCTTCGTGCCTTAGAGGAATATTACATCAATTTCTGTTGCGGAAATGTTGCTGAAAGGATGAGGTGGGGTACAGCTGCTCGTTGCTCAAAAGCCAATAAACAGGCCAGATCGGTGGAAAGGAAAGTTTGTTTTATTTCAGATGCCACCAACTTGGGGAGGTGGGGTGGACATCTGTCCAAAGGCTGACTCCCCCCACCGCCCTCCCCCCCACACACATGGCAACCAGTGGGGCAAGAGCTTTTATAGCCAGAAGGAGGGGACTCCATGCAGAAACAGCACTGCCGGCTCTGACAGTCATCTTCAGATTGCTCATCAGTGGTCTGACCAGTGTCATTTTCATTGTTTTAGGTACAGTTAGTCTTCAGTTCCAAGGTCCATTTGTTCCCATTTCTTTGTGGCCAGTTCTCAGAATTGTGACAGCTCGTGTTCTTGATACAGTGTGGTCATCGTGTAGTTAACTTTTCCACCTGTGTTTTGGAATCTACAAGACAGCTCACAGGCTATGGCTCAGAATGTTATCCACAGCCCCTGAGAAAGGACTAAAGGTCCTTGACCACACTTCATGACTACATTATCATTATTAGTCTCCTCTGACTGTTTTCCTTTGATTCTATGTTTCTTACTTCTCTGATTAAACTTATTCTTTGACTAAGGTTTTCCAAAGACGAAAGGCAGGCAGAGGACACGGTTTGGGGGTGGGGGCTGGAAAGACCATAGGGTTCTGCTCCATTTCAGAAGGCAGAGTGAGAGAAATATAAAAGTCAAAAAGAAAAAAATATCTGAGGAACTTTACTAGCAATATAAAAGCCTGATATGCTTGAATGAACCATTATGCTATTTGACATAAGGGTTATTTTTAAAGGGAAATGCTGGATAGATGCTTTATTTGAAGTGAGCTTTGCTTCGTGTTGGACTGTAGCCTCCATGAGGGCAGGCGTCTTTGTCCATTTTGTTCATTTTATATCACTAGTACCTGTGCCTGAACACAGTTTGGACTCAGTAAATATTTGCATGAATGTATGAATGAATATTTGAATAGACAGTCTTCTTTATCACAGTTAGGAGAGTTAGGATGTCACAAATGCTTCTGATTCACCGTTGTTTTGGAGCCATCCCACAATACACTTTATAAAAAATCTGGATTATTTTCCCTAGCCATGAAGGTAGATGTGAAATAGTGCCTTTTGAATACTGTGTGCCCGTAAAAACTGCATATGGGCATGACAATTCCATATGTTGATTTTGAAAACATTTAGTATGGGCTTTTTTTCTATCAGGGAGTTATCAAACAGGGTCTAATTTATGAAGCAGATGAGCTATAATTTCAGTAAGAATATGATAAAAAGGGAACAAGTGATAACCAGGTTTTAAAACGTTAGACAGTAGGACTGTAATAGCTAACACTTGCTGAACCTTTAGCTTGCACCAGTGACCATGCTACAGGCTTCATGTGCATCTTCCTGTGTGTTTACAACATCCTTTGAGATGGGTATTATTGTTATACCCATTTTCCAGATATGGAATGCTGAGGTTCAGGCTTGCTCCTGGTCGTGCACATACTGAGTGGCAGATTCTGCATTCTTTGACTCTACAGCTCATGCCCTGAACAATTCTGCCTGCCAAGTTTGTGACTTCTTTGTCCCTGTTCTAGATAATGCAATTAAAAGGAAATTAGGTTGTTACTTATTTCTATAGTCTTTCCTGGTGCCTTAGTGAGAAAGAACCCACCTGCCAAGGCAGGAGATGTGAGTTTGATCCCTGGGTCAGGAAGATCCCCTGAAGAAGAAATGGCAACCCACTCCAGTATTCTTGCATGGGACATCCCATGGACAGAGGAGCCTGGCAGGCTACAGTCCACAGGGTCTCAAGAGTCAGACTGATGTAGTGGCTGAACAATGACAACAGCAATTATTTCTATAACCGAACTTCCCAGTTCTATTTGTAAAGGACTGATAGTGACGGTGAAAGATTTCGGGGATACAAAGACAGAGGCCCCTTTTTTCAAGTGGGCATATAGACATGCAAAGAAATCAAGTAAAATGACTCACTAAATGCCCTGATAAAGTATATAAAGAGATGGAAACTTAATGATTCAGCTTAAACTACTTGAAGTATTTAGGCATATGTAGGTTTTAGAACCTTAATACCATGTTTAGCCTCACTTCTCAGGCACTGATAACCAAACCTTATTTCAGAGGGAGGACCTGAAGCCTTTGTGCTAAAAAATACCCTTCTTTGGGAAGCCGCCCACTTGGTAAACATCCCTGGATTTTTTTCGGTCAGATTATGACTCACAGATTGGTTTGCATTGCCATGTAATCCAGTTAAAGTAGTTAATATTCTTTTCCAATTTTTAGTGCTTCAATGCTGTGAAATATGGGGTTGCATGAAATCAAAATTTTTTTAAATTTAATATATTGAATCACAAGCAATTATTTAGCATATGCCCAGCTATTAGCCAACATTATATAAAATGAACTAGGTGTTTACTCCTCAAAGTCATGCTTATTTATAACTTTTCTGTCTAGTTTTTGTTTGTTCATTTGTGTTTTGGGGGGTATATTTGGCCACATGACATGACCTGTGGGATCTTAGTTCCCCTACCAGGAATTGACCCTTCACCCCTGCATTAGAAGGGAAGAGTCTTTTGTGTGTGTGTGTGTGTGTAATAAAGTTTTATTAAAGTATAAAGGAGATAGAGAAAGCTTCTGACATAGGCATCAGAAGGGGGCAAAAGAGTACCCCTTTTGCTAGTGTTAGCAATGGAGTTATATACTCTCCAATGAATGTCTGGAGGTTAGAAGGGAAGAGTCTTAACCACTGGACCACTTAGGAACTCCTCTGTATAGTTTATTCAGTCAATAATTTTTTAGATATTACTTAGTTTATTCTTCCAAAGACATTAGTAAATTTGAATCAATTAAATACAGGGTATACAGGCTTCCTAGGTGGCCTGGTAAAGTATCCACCTGTGATGCAGGAGACTCAAGAGACATGGGTTCGATCCCTGGGTTGGAAAGATCTCCTAGGGTAGGAAATGGCAACCTACTTCAGTAATCTTGCCTGGAGAACCTCATGGACAGAGGAGCCTGGTGGGCTACAGTCCATGGGGTCACTAAGAGTCAGACATGACTAAGTGACTGAGCAGAGAACACACACACAGTCTGGCGTTTTACACTAAAATGCTCATGTTTCTAGTTTTGTAGTTTCATTGTACACAGATGTATACATATTGTCCATTTCTAATGGTCTCTTTCCAACATGGACGGTATGACATACTGACTGTTGGTTTGTCCTGAGGTTTAATGCCACGCTGAATTCATAGTTCTTGGAGTGTCTCCTAAATGGCTCTCAGCCATCACATTTGCTTTCTTTCCATTGTTTGGTTTATTGGCATTTCGCTAATGCACAGGCTAGCCGCCCATCTCCCACACCCGTCTTCAACTGTGACCTGCCAGTTGAAATACTGAGTTTCTATGATTCAGCCTCATTCGGTCCGCCTCCCTCTTCCAAAAAATTTTTTTAACATTGATTCATTAAAGCAGAACATAATTTGTCTTTTGATATTTTTATGTTGTTTTGGTGCTTTGGGGGGAGTAGAGAAGTTGTTACTGAAGATGATCATATTTTCAGGTGAACATCTTTGCGGCTAACTGGAAATGGGGGGAAAAAAGAAAGAAGATTCACAGATAATAACCTGTTATGTACGAACAGAATGCATAACTTTGAGTCAGCTTCCTATTACTAGTTGATTAGCTAGCTTAGACCATTCTAAGTGCACAGTAGATGTGTTTTGCATTGAATTTTTAAACTGTCACCAAGCATTGTCAGCTTTTTAAGATAACAAAAAAATTTGCAGTTATTTTTAGGGCTCAATGGATAATGTTCCAGTATACTTTCTAGTCCTACTTAGTCCAATGTAACAGAGACTGGTTTACATGCTATATAATGGCTATTTAAATGAGCTGAAATGGAATATGACTCATCTAATTGAATATAATTCAATTAGAATTTAATTTTAATTATGGTCAGTTGCACAAGGCACATTTCCAGTGCTCAGAAACCACACAAGGATAGCGGCTACCTTATTGGATGCTACAGACACAGGACATTTTCGTCATCCCAGAAAACTCTGTTGGTCAGTGCTAGCCTAGACAAAGGCATTTCTGAGCTTTCACCCTTAATTAAGAGTCAACATAATTAACAGTCGTCAGTGTAACTGATAATTTCTGTAATACTGTCTTCAAGGATTCTAGCTCTCATTTCTGAACCCTGTGCAAAAACCCAATGGCATTTTCCCAGAGCCTGGACTGACAGAAAATGTCCTGTAGCCTTAGTTGTTCAGAGCTTTTAATAAATAGAGACTGCTTTGTTCAACGCTTCCCATCTTGGTATCTAGGAAGGTCAGATTCAAGTTGTTTACTCTTGTGATGACTTTTCTTGTTTTAGTTAACTGGACTCTCTAATAGAGGCTATTCTTCTTTCCTCACCAAACCTAAAATAGTCATTACCAAAATGAAGCACACATTAGTTATGTGTTACTTTAATAATGAAATTATTAGTCCCCCGACTCTTTGAGATCCCATGGACAGTTGCCCTCCAGGCTCCTCTGTCCATGGGATTTCCCAGGCAAGAATACTGGATTGAGTTGCCATTTCCTACTTCAGGAGATCTTCCCAACCTAGGGATCGAACCCAGGTCTCCTGCTGCAGACAGATTCGTTACCATCCAAGTTACCAGGGAACCCAATTAAGTTATTATTTTAATAATAGCTTTATTGAGATATAATTCACATAACATACAACTTATCTATCAAAAGTATACAATTCAGTGACTTTTAGTATATTCCCAGAACTGTGCATCTTTCATCATTGTTATTGTTGCTCAGTCACTAAGTTGTGTCCAACTCTTTGTGACCCCGTGAACTGCAACACACCCGATAGTCCTTCACTATCTCCCTGAGTTTGCTCAAATTCACATCCATTGAGTCGGTGACGCCATCCAACTATCTTATCCTCTGTCGCTTGCTTCTCCTCTTGCCGTCAATCTTTCCCAACATCAAGGTCCTTTCCAATGAGTTGGCTTTTCGAATCAGGAAGCCAAAGGATTGGAGCTTCAGCTGCAGCATCAGTCCTTCCAGTGAATATTCAGGGTTGATTTCATTTAGTATTGATTGGTTTTATTTCCTTGCTGTCCAAGGGACTCTCAAGAGTCTTCTCCAGCACCACAGTTCCTAAGCATTAAATTCTTCAGTGCTCAGCCTTCTTTATTGTCCAACTCTCACATGTGTACATCACTACTGGAAAACAAGTCTCTTGAGTTCCTCTTCACTTTCTGTTATTAGAGTGGTATCATCTGCATGTCTGAGGTTGTTGATATTTCTCCTGGAAATCTTAATTCCATTTTGTGATTCATCCAGCCTAGCATTTCACATGATGTACTCTGCACGTAAGTTAAATAAGCAGGACAACAATATACAGCCTTGTCATACACCTTTCCCAGTTTTGAACCAGTCCATTGTTCCATGTCCAGTTTTAACTGTTGCTTCTTGTCCTGCATACTGATTTCTCAGGAGACAGGTGAGGTGGTCTGGTATCCCATCTCTTTAAGAATTTTCCACAGTTTGTTGTGACCCACACCGTTAAAGGCTTTAATGTAGTCAATGAAGTGGAAGTAAATGTTTTTCTGGAATTCCCCTGATTTCCCTATGATCCAGCAGATGTTGGCAATTTGATCTCTGGTTTCTCTGCCTTTTCTAAACCCAGCTTGTACATCTGGAAGTTCTCGGTTCATGTAATGCTGAAGCCCAACTTGAAGGATTTTGAGCATAACCTTACTAGCTTGTGAAATGAGCACAATTGTTCAGTAGTTAGAACATTCTTTGGCACTGCCATTCTTTGAGATTAGAATGCAAACTGACCTTTTCCAGTCCTGTGGCCACTCATTGCTGAGTTTTCCAAATTTGCTTGCATATCGAATGCAGCACTTTTACAGCATTCTATTTTAGAAGTTTAAATAGCTCAGCTGGAATTCCTCACCTCCACTAGCCTTATTTGTAGTGATGCTTCCTAAGGCCCATTTGACTTCAGACTCCAGGATGTCTGGCTCTAGGTGAGTGACCACACCTTCATGGTTATCTGGGTCATTAGGATCTTTTTTGTAAATTTCTTCTGTGTATTCTTACCACCTCTTCCTAAGCTCTTTTGCTTTTGTTAGGTTCATACCGTTTCTGTCCTTTGTTGCACCCGTCCTTGCATGAAGTGTTCCCTTGATACCTCCAGTTTTCTAGAAGAGACTGCTAGTTTCCTTTTCTGTTGTTTTCCTCTACTTCTTTGCACTGTTCATTTAAGAAGACCTTCTTATCTCTCCTTGCTATTCTCTGGAACTCTGCATTCAGTTGGGTATATCTTTCCCTTTTTCCTTTGCCTTTTGTGTCTCTTCTTTTTCCAGTTGTTTGTAAGACCTCCACTTTGCTTTGCATTTCTTTTTCTCTGGGATCATTTTGATCACCTCCTTTATAATGTCACGAACCTCTGTCCATAATTCTTCAGGCACTCTTTCTATCAGATCTAATCCCTTGAATCTATTTGTTGCCTCCACTGTATAATCATAAAGAATTTGATTTAGATCATACCTGAGTCACATAGTGGTTTTTCCTACTTTTTTCAATTTAAGCCTGAATTTTGCAATAAGAAGCTGAGCCCCAGTCAGCTCTGGGTCTTGTTCTTGCTGACTATATAGAATTTCTCCATCTTTAACTGCAAAGAATATAGTCAGTCTCATTTTGGTATTGACCATCTGGTGATACCATGTGTAGAGACTTCTGTTGTGTTGTTGGAAGAGGATGTTTGCTATGACCAGTGTGTTCTCTTGACAAAACTCTGTTAGCCTTTGCCCTGCTTCATTTTGTACTCTAAGACCAAACTTGCCTGTTGCTCCAGGTATCTTTGACTTCCTACTTTTGCATTCCAATCCCCTGTGATGAAAACAACATTGGTTTTGGTGTTATTCTAGAAGATCTTGTAGGTCTTCACAGAACCGGTCAACTTCAGCATGTTTGGCAGTAGTGTTTGGGGATAGACTAGGATTACTGTGATATTGAATGGTTTGCCTTGGAACCAAACTGAAATGATTCTGTTGTTTTTGAGATTGCACCCAAGCACTGAATTTTGGTCTCTTTTGTTGACTTATGAGGGCTACTCCATTTTTTCCAGAGGATTCTTGCCCATAGTAATGGATGTAATGGTCATCTGAATTCAATTCACCTGTTCCCATCCATTTTAGTTTATTGATTCCTAAAATGTCGATGTTCACTCTTCCCATCTCGTGCTTGATCATGTCCACTTTACCATAATTCATGGATCTCAAAAACAGGAAAAACAAATACAATTTTTAAAAACTATGGAATGCCCCCTGTAGACAAAAGTGTATGAAGTATTAATACTTTCTCTGCATATTGCTACATGACAGAAGCTGGCAAACTCTCTTAGGGCTGGGTTACTATATGACTAATATTCGAGGCTTTGTGGGCTGAAGAGCCTCTGACAAAGCCCTCTGCCGAAAAATCCCAAAAGCAGCCTTAGGCAGTGTGTAGAGAAACATAATAGATTTCAGTAATATTTTATTACCAAAGCAGGTAGCCAGGCATAGTTTCCAGACACCCCTCTGGGGATGTAAAGATAAAAAAGAAAGTGAGTCCCCAAATATAAGAGTGATAAAGCAAGATTACAGGGCTCCCCACCAGAGCGTTCCCCTTCCATTTCATCTTGCTGCTCTCTCTCTCTGTCTGGACAAGCCAGCTCTTAATTCTTCTCCATGTTCTTCCTTTTCTCCAGATTAAATCAAAGTCTTCTTATCTAGGCTTTCTGTACACAGTCCTTAGCATTTCCCTTGCTTATAATAAATATCCCATTTCAAAGGTTATTGAAAGTTTCTTTCCTCTGTTGAGATATCAGTGTATCAGACTTGATGAGCACAGTAACCCCAGAACCTAATGTAGTTCTTTGCATATAGTAGTCCCTCCATTATTCGTTGAGCTTCTCAGCCTGAGACACAGCATGTGAAAAGTTCCCTACATACAGAAAGGAATATAGCAGAGCCTGGGCTTGGGGCTTCACTTGCCTGCGTTATAAAATGTTTCTGCTTCACCTGCACTGTGATATTTGACAAATTACTCATCCTCTCAGTACTTCAATTATATGGTGTAAAAGGTTATCAGGAGGATTAAATGAGGTGGTACCTGTAAACCACTTAGCACAGTGAAGCGCTCAGTCAATAAATGTCAGCTCTCATCCTAGAGGGAGTTTAGAGGCTCCTGGAGAATAAGAAGGGCTTTGCAAAGTTGAAGCAGCTGCCCTCGGTAGGGATTTCAGTCCAGTGGGAGCTCTGCCCAAACTAGAGGAAGAAGAAAAAGTAATTCTTGGAATTTGTGGCTGGTATTACCTCATGGTGATCCATTCAGAAAAGTCAAGCCAGAATCAGAAATGCTTTGATGCAGCAAGCTCAGAAATGACACCATTCTAGTTTTAGTTCGCCTTGCTCTGGCTGTGTGACCTGGGGCTTCCTGTATAACCTCTCTGAGTCCCGGATTCCTCATTTTCAAAATGTTCATTAAAATAACTGCCACTTCTCCAGTGAGACAACACAGGGGAAAGGATCATGTATACTGTCATATACTATATGTGCCAATCTTATTCTTTTAGGTCATTCCATAGTTTTATATAACGTGATTTACCTAGTATTTTCCCTACTGATGAAAATTTATATTATTGCCATTTTTTGCTACTACAATAATTGTGTTTAAAGCCTTGCCTTATATTTAGTTCATTGGGATAAATATATTGTGCTAAGAATAGTGAACATGGGGAAAAAATTAGCCCATGGAAAAATGTAAATATAGTAAAAGGGAATTAAACTAAGGAAATAATGGCAATGAAAAATTTTAAAGATCTGTTTTTTTTTAATGTTGGTAGTAATCAAGAGAAAACAAACTTGCCTTCTATTATGGAATTATGACCAATATTTTCCATCTTGATGAAAATAATATATCAGTAAAGTGATTGTTTTATAAAGAATGAAAATATTATATCTTTAATTGTAGCATTTTAAAAATAATTTTATTTTTAACTAAGTTTTGTGGATTTTTTAATGTGAAAATTCAATTTTGTTTCTTTTATAGAGAAAATATACTATAAAAATTTTAAATTTTTAAAAAAATATTTTAAGAGCAATCAACTCATATAACCAGAACCAAGTGCTTTGTTTTATTTTAGTTAAAATTCATCATATTGGCCTTTTAAAAAAAAGCTTAGCAAATATTTATTGCCTATTTATTTATTTGTAAGTTATTTGTGTGTATGTATTTTAAAATCCTAAGGAGTTAAAACAGATAGCATTGTTCACATTTATTTTTTTAATTACCAGTAATGAATCACTTGGGAGCTAATTTTCTTTAAAAGTTTAAATTATGAAGTTTATATAGAATCAGTGCAGAAAACTTAGAAATTCTTGCAATTCCATCCCCCCCACCAAGTTAACTGAAATTCCACAAAGCTAATGAACACATTTTTTTAATTACCTTAAAATAAACATGTTATTTTTGTCACTTTACATCATTATTTTTAAAAGCACAAAGGTTGAGGTAAGTGGAAAATAGTATTCCTTCTTTCCTTTTCCTGCTCAAATAGTCTATTCAAAGGTGAAGACCAGTCACTTTTCAGCAGAATTTCTTGCCCGTCCCATCTTCCCAAACAACCCCTTAAACTCCTACTTACATCACTTAGCTGGCAAGCAAACTTAAGAAACATAAAAGTTGCTCCTTTTTGCTACTACAGTTTGCTGTACTTGGGGTGGTTTTGCTTGTTTGTGTTTGGGTCATTTGTCTTTTCAAATATCTTTTCCAGTTTAACAGACTGCTTGCGAGAAAAGGGGGAAGGTCCTTCCAGAATGGCGGTGTGTCTGCAGCCCGTCTTATTTCTGCTCCCTTCTTTCTTTAGACCTGGAGCCTCCCCCTCCTTCCAGATTACCCTGAGCCTTTCCCCTTCTTACCCTCGTGGCCTACATTCCAGGAGATCAAGCCTGGCACATGTTAATGAATGTAGGTTTTATTTAGAAGCATGACCACTTGTCACTTACTGCTCAGTGTCATATTATCAGGCAGAGACTTACCGACATTTGTCTGGAGGGAGCATTTTCATACTTCCATACACAGACCAGGGAACCTTTCATCCCCACGCAAGATTTAGCCTTTTGCTCTGCAAACCTCACTTTTGCAAGTGGATACTTCATGGTGGTGGCAGAAGATTCTTGTGCCCCGAGGATGGCAGAGGATGGCTGTGCGGATGCAGACCTCCCGGAGTGTAACTGCAATGTCGCAAGGCAGGCATCTCCTTGAGTTTCTTCCCGTGGGCATAGCTTTCTTGTTACGTGGGGGTGATAGGATGGATGCTGGAGCCTTAATCCATAATTGGTTTTGCCAGTGTTAAGTGGGGATGACTGGTGTTAGGAGGTTGTTGGCCATGGACTCCTAAGAGTTATTTGTCGGTTTTTCTTGTCCCTCTAACTGGCCTGTGAAGCTAGATGGAAAGGTTAATGGGCTTTGTTATGGCTCAGGATCCAGTTGTCTCCGGACTGGAATCGTCACATGAGGGGTATGGTTACAGTAGGGAGTCTGAGACACAGGAAGGGATTCAGAAAAGAGGTCCAGTGGAAAGATCCTGTCAGGCCGTCGTCTGTTATTTAAAGGACAGGCTGCTGCTGAAACTGAAGTTCAGACATGGCCAGTTAACACTTTTGTAACCGAAAGTGTTCCCTTTATGAAATTAGAAAATCTCTCATGTTTCAGCAGCCTGGAGGGTCGTGTGTATGAGAGAAAGTTGTTTCTCTTTAGGTATGTCAGTAGGTTTTGGTCACTGACTAATATAAAGGTTTTCAAACATATGTGCAAATGGGGAAGTACATGTCTAAAATGGTAATGTAGTGCATAATGCAGATATTTACTTAATGATTTTTATTCAGTTAGAATAGCATTACATCAGGAATTTTCACTTTATTTTTCAACATATTTTTTTGTACCATAGCATCCCCTGAATAAACCCCTGTTGGTGAATAGAATTATTAATGGTACCTTTCGTTCTGATATATTGAGCACATGAATTTTGTTTGTTTGTTTGTTTTGGTTTATGTATCTACTAAACTTGTCTGAAGGAAAGTAGTGAGGTATATATGAAATGTGTATGTATATATGCATATATGTGTATATTCATGTGGCAATATTAAGAAGCCGTACAACTGGAATTAGTATTAGAGCCCTTCTCAAGAAAGATCAAATACTCGGGAAGCACAGGAGACTCTGAAAGAGGAACCAGGTGTAGGGACTTACAGATAGACCAGGTTTGCTAAACTTACCCGGACAAGTGACATCTGTAAACACTTAATTTGAATTATAATCCTGGATGCTACCAAAAAGAATGTTGCTCAAACTTCTTACAATGATAGATAAATAAAACTATTGTTGACACTTCAAAGTTGCCTTTAAAGAAATAATGAAAAAAAACTTAAGTGGGACATTTCTCTGAGAGAAGAATGATCCCTGTCCCACCAATATCAAATTTAATAGCTCAAGGGTGATGTATGGGGACTTTATCCCCCACCTCCTCTTAGCTTATATCAACACCCTCCCGCCCAACACTTAACATACATTGTATTTTGCTATTTGTGGTAAAGTGCACTTTTTGAAAAATGGGAAGGGAGAACCACTAAAGCGTTCACCCTCCCTGACTTTACTAAGATTTACACATTCATTTGAAAGAGGAACTTGTCCTTAATGGACTATATGAACAAGCATTTCCATGTCACGATGCCCTTGACATATTGCACTAACTGCTCTGACTACTGGAACTCCTTCAGTACTATACAGGATTACTGATCTGTAAATTATTTGGCTACTGTAGACAATATCTGGTGGAACAGTGTTTATTCATAGCCCTTTGTGTCCTGGATCATTTTTGTAAGTGAATTTTGAACCAAGAAAATCAATTAATTTTTGTCCTTAACAAATATATCATTAGCAAATGATCTAGAAGAAAATTTAAGTATACATTTAATGTCAAATAAATTAAAATATGTTAACAAAATAAAAATATTTTTGTAAGAATACCAATTATTAATGTTTGCTTGCTTGCTTAGTCACTCAGTCGTGGCCAACTCTTTGTGACCGGTTAGACAGTAGCCCACCAGACTCCTCTGTCCATGGAATTTTTCAGGCAAGAACACTAGAATGGGTTGCCATTTCCTTCTCCAGGGGATCTTCCTGACTCAAAGATTGAAATTGCATATCCTGTGTCTTCCTGCATTCCAGGCAGATTCTTTACCCTCTGAGCCATCAGGGAAAGTAGATATTTAAATAGAACCCAGCTTTGTACAAGGTACTGAGCTTAGTATGGCAGCCAAAAATGGAAAGAGAAAACTCAAAGTGGAAATTCACAGTTCTAGCTTTCCAGGGAATTTCCCATGGGAAGGAAGAACATGAGCATAAATAACACCAGAGAGTTTGGACAAGAGTAAGAAGGAAGTAGGCACAGAGTGAGGTACCCTCGAAGCCTTTAGCTCCACACAAAAGCCCGATACTTTTGTAAGTTTACTGTAAAGCCCCATCCCAAAGCATGGTCAGCATTCACATCCCACCAGATCTGAAGACAGGAAGCTAGTCCAGGAAGCTGGTCCAGACAGGAAGCTGAGAGGACATTCTTAACGGGGTTAAAACCAGGACAGACATCTCAGGTCAGTGGGCCACTCTTCAGTCCTATTCCAGTGGCTTTATTGATTGTAGACTGTCCTTTCCATGTGGGACACTGAGGCAGGATGGCCAAGGTCATGTTAAAGCCGAAGCCCGTGCCATGATCATCGTTGGTAGGATATGCACCCTGAACTTCATACCCAGTAGCTTCTCTGACTGACCTTCAAGTGGATTTTGTCTGACATGTGAGAGAAATGTGAGTTGGTTGTGTGTAAAAGTCCTTGGAATTATTGTTCTAGGCTAATGTTTTCACATGCCCTCAAGACAGGTACAAATTATACTTAGAAAGCTAATTAGAGGAGTCTTATCTTGAATGGAATTACAAGTCATGAGAAATATATTGTAATGCATGTTTTCTGTTCCGTATCAATTGAATATATTGCAGAATATTAACATAATTTTTAAATACACATTTAAAAAAATAAAAAGTTTAAAAACATGTTTAAAAAAAGTTTAAAGTAAAAATAGTTTTAAAAAAATTAAAATTAAAAAAAAGTAAGATAACACACCTTAGCATGCCTTTACACACTAGAAATGTTATTCAAACATTTATTATATTATTATATAAACATTTATTATATTTATTATATTTATTATAATTAATAAAATATAGATACTATGAAGAACTGAGCATAGTGAAAATCCTTTTAAGCATTCAAAAAGGAAAAGTGAAGGTGTCATGACTAGATTTTCATTTGCAGAGAAACATTGATTTACAGAAAATGTAACAGAAGTGATGGTATCTATTTTAAGCAATTAAAAATGAATAAAAATTCTCAACAGTTTGGTTATGAGACAGTTTCTTCAGAAAGGTGGCTCCTGACCAGAGAAGCCTATCAGAGTTATCTGGGGAGTTATGGGAGCGAGGAGGTGGGGAGAACGTTTCTCCTGCAGATACCTACCTGAAATATACCACACCCCTAGAGTTGTTCTTGCTGCTGTTTCTTTTTTCTGCTCGGCATGCGGCATCTTAGCTTCCCAACCAGAGATCGAATTTGTGGCCCCTACAGTGGAATCAAGAGTCTTAACCACTGTACTGCCAGAGAAATCCCTATCACATCTCTAGAGTTTTAAAAGACATACTACTCTTGACATTTTTTCCAAGCAGATACTTCTTTAGTCGAGCCAGATTGACACCTTGGAAATGGAAGTATTTTGCTTATATGTCATTTGTTTCTATTACAAGCAGTGTCAGTTAGGTGACTACATTTCCTGAACAAAAAAGCCTACAATGTATTTTTTAAAAGCTTATGGTTTAAAAGCAAAATTGAATTTCAAATAAGGGCTGCATCAGAAATCATTGATCATGTGCTCTTCTTCCCCATCCCCTTTCTTTTCAGAGCATTCTGTGTATGTACATGCAGCCATGTCAGGCCATCAACAGGGACTCAATAATGGTTTTTTGCTGCTATTACTTGATATTCACAGAGTTGAAAAGTCCTATCTGTGTCCCTCCCAAACTCCTGCTCACACTCTGCCCTCACTGGGAAATTCCTTTCAAAACTTACTTATCTATCCATGCTCTTGTACCCTTGACCCTGCCTCCTGTGCATCCTTGCTCCGTCATCTATATTCATGTATCATTTCCTGCCTTTTTCTTCTGTCTTCGGCTCTTATCTCATGAGTTCCTTTTTCTCTGCCTAGAAACACTCTAAAGTGATTCCAAACTTTCAACTGCATTAAACAGAACAAAAAATAAATTTTTTCTTTTAGCCAGATAATTCTACCTGTTTTGTGCCATATTTACTCAACTTCCCTGCCTGCTTTCTTAAAATAATTAACAATCCCCTTTTATCATAAGCATGTTTCTGAAGCCAAATGCCACCTGCGTTCTATTTCCATGGTGTTTGCTAAACTACTCACTTGGGGTCAGCAGACTGCTTCCGATGGTTCTTTTTAGGCCTCATTATGATGTCCTGCTCTGCCTTTGACTAAGCAGACCTGTGGTTCCACAATTTAGCACACCTAAGTCTTGCTTCTTAAAAATGGAAATTCCCTGGCCACATTCCCTGAGGTTCTGGCTCCATAGGACAGTTTTGGGGTCTAAGGAGCTGCACTTTCATGAGGGAAACCAGGTGAACTCTAATGAAGAGGGCATTTAGATCATTTCCTGACCAACACTTTCTTTTTTTAATTTTTTTCTTTCTTTTTTTTAATTTTAAGATAACTTTTAGTGACTCTAAAGTAATTTTGTAGCTAGCTTGTATAACATAAAATTTGGAAAAATGCAGACATTAACCTGCACACTAATAAATATTTCTCATCTTTTAAGATCACTTTACTGTGGCACGCCAGGTTTCTAGACACCTGATAACCATGGCCTGATACTGCTTTTTGTTTTTTAATTAGTAAATTTACAATATTATGTTAGTTTCAAGTGTAAAGTGATTCACTTGCACATATATATGACATGACTTAAAAATTATTTCTAATTGAATGTACTTAATATATAGCATTGTGTAATTCTAAGGTGTACAACATTACTTTGATACATCAATAATTTATAATGTGGTGGTCATTGTAGCAATATTTATCACAGTATGAAATTATAGTACGCTCTTGTTCTTTATCTTCATTTTACTATGCATTCAATCCGTGTGGCTTATTACTGCTCATGACAAGTTTGTACCCTTAAATACCATCAGTCTTATTCCCTGGTCCACAAGTTCTTTCTTGAAACTTTTCCCGCCTTTAGTTTTATGCTAAACTTACCTGCTTCACCTCCTTCCTTTCTAATTATTTTTTCTTCACCTATGATTCCCCCTCCTTTAACCTTTTAAAGTTCTTTCTTCTTAGTCCATCCACTTTCAGAATAAAACACATTTCATTAGGCTTCAACTCTATGCCACAGTATATAAATCAATGCAATACACTCTGTCATCTTTTCTGGACCTAAGAATTATTATTTCCATACATGTCTAGCTGATCCTTCAGACTCATCATATCCTAAACTTTGTGCCCCATTAATCCCTAGAGCTTGCTCCTCATCATGTATCCTCTAAGGTAGCAGCATCCATCTAAACATTCAATTGGAAAAAATGTCATTTCTAGCTCCTTCTGTCTCACATCATTGATTTGTGAATTTAGCAATCCAGTCCTTGCCTCTAACCCCACTGTTTGAAAGTAGGCTTTTGATGTAAACCGCTTGAACTATTCTATTTACTTCTTAAACGGACTCTTAGAACCGCCTTGCCTCAAACTTCTGCATTCAAAATCAGAACCAATCTTAACATTCCTCCACAAATAGATCTTGGAAAAAGTTCTTATTAATCTTTAAAACTACAGACAAATTCATTATCATGTCACTGTGGGAGCTTTATAATTTTACTCCCATCCACTCATCAGTCTTTTTTTTTTTTTTTTTCATTTATTTTTATTAGCTGGAGGCTAATTACTTTGCAATATTGTAGTGGTTTTTGCCATACATTGACATGAATCAGCCATGGATCTACATATGTTCCCCATCCCGATCCCCCCTCCCACCTCCCTCCCCATCCCCCCTCCCACCTCCCTCCCCATCCCATCCCTCTGGGTCTTCCTGGTGCACCAGCTCTGAGCACTTGTCTCATGCATCCAACCTGGGCTGCTGATCTGTTTCACCTTTGATAGTATACTTGTTTCAATGCTATTCTCTCAGAATATCCCACCCTCGCCTTCTCCCACAGAGTTCCAAAGTCTGTTCTATACATCACCCATCAGTCTTGTATCTTAACACGTCTCATCTCTTTTCCGCTTCTCTTCCCCATTCTTCCACCCCTAATCTCCTGGGTGCTGTGATTCTTCACCTTCAGAATCTCAACTTTTCTTCTTCATGTTTCGGAAGCCAGAAACATTCTGCTTGGCTTGTATCTGCCTCTCAAGATGCAGCTCACATATCATCTCTTCATTTTCTCTTTTTCATCAAAGTCTAAGCTCCTCAAAGGCAAGGATGAAACTTTAGTTGTCACTGTTTACCTAGCACTATACATGTTTGTAGGAGGAATAAAGAAATGAACAAGTGGTGAATGAATGAATAATTACTGAACGTGGCAAGACAGAATTGATCACTCCTTAATTATTAGCCAGAAACTTGGTTCATTTCTTTAGTTTAGCTCTTATCATATTGTTATATTTCATTGTTTCCATGCCAGATTTCTGATCAGATTGTACATTTCATTAAGAAAATAATCAAATCATTTATTTTGTCTTTCTGGCATCTTACTTCTAAAGTGTTCACACGTTATTGTTAGAGAAATGGCAGTCTTAAAGAAATGAGTTTTTACTCCTTCCAGAAAGAATGGAAAAACAGCATTTGTTATTGTTGTTTTTATGCATGCCATGCAGTGAATACTGGGCTTCCCATGGCAAAGCCATAAAGAATCCTCCTGCCAATGTAGGAGATAAAAAGAATCGGGTTCAATCCTTGAGTTGGGAATATCCCCTGGAGTAGGAAGTGGCAACCCACTCCAGTATTCTTGCCTGGAAAATTCCATGGACAGAGGGGCCTGCTGGGCTACAGTCCAAGGGGTCACAAAGAGTCAGACACAATTGAGCATGAATGCCGTCACCGCCATAGTGAATTACGTACCGAATTAGGCTCTGCAAGTGGAAGACTGGATAACAGTAGGTCTGACACCTGCCTTCTGCCCCTTGACAATCCAATATGTCCTTACTTACCTTTGACATGATCTGGCATCATGAAAACTCAAATCGCATAAGTGCATGTGGTAACTTTCTTCGTTGAACTCAGTTTCTGCTACAGTGCTGCTGAAACATCCCAGTGGAGCTGAAGTGATCAGAACCATGGATATGTGATCTGTTTAGTGACAAATCTTTGGCAATATTTCCTTTTCTCTCTTGGTAGAAGTATACATTATATTATTTGTGAGAGTATGTTGTATAGATTATATTATTTATGAAGTCACAATTTCTGTGACAACCAGGAGGTTTCTATCACTTAAATCATGATAGCTGTGTTGAGGATAACCGTGGCTGATACTCTTTTTAATGTTTCCCATGTACTGACACCTTCGTTATTCACCTAATTTGAATCTCATAAATACTGTTACTTCTCTATTTTACAGATGAGGAGATAGAGACACAGGAGGGCTATGCCACCACCCGCAGTCACACAGACAGTGGGTGGCTGAACCAGGCTGGACTCTGCGTTTAGACCCAGCGCTGGCTTCTGCTCACGAGGGAATCTTCTCCCTGAAGTTGACGTCCCTCCTTTTCTGCCTGCAGGGTAAAGAAGCTGAAGGAGACTCTGGTTGCGGTGCAGCAGCTGGATAAGAACATGAGCAGCCTGAGGACGTGGTTAGCCCACATCGAGTCAGAGCTGGCCAAGCCCATCGTCTACGATTCCTGTGACTCAGAAGAAATACAGAAAAAGCTTAATGAGCAGCAGGTAAAGTGTAAAACAGAAGGAAAGAATCAATAGATTCTTGAAAACTGGTCCTCCTGGGCAGAATAGAGACATGAGTGTGAGATGGTGAATTGGGATGTGAAATCTGGAGGAAGCTGGGCAGGATTGGTGAGAAAGGGGAGGCACTGGCTAAACAGGTGTTTGGAGCAAATACGTTTCATGTCCTCACAGAGTTGACTCTTTTTAAAAAAATATTTATTTATTTACTTGTGCTGGGTCTTAATTGCAGCATGTGGAACCTTTAGTTGTAGAATGTGGGATCTAGTTCCCTGACCAGAGATTGAAGCCAGGTGCCCCTGCACACAGAGTTTTAGCCTTTAAAATACCAGGGAAGTCCTCACAAAGTTGACTCTTAAATAGATCTGCCATCATCAGGTTAATGTCATGGGTCCTCCAAGAAGCCATCCTAAGATGGAAGCTTGGGTTGAGTGCTAGCAGTTTTATTTATTTATTTATTTATTTATTTGTGAGTCAAACATCTATTTCTGCTTTATTGACCATGCGAAAGCCTTTGACTGTGTGGATCACAATAAACTGTGGAAAATTCTGAAAGAGATGGGAATACCAGACCACTTGACCTGCCTCTTGAGAAACCTGTATGCAGGTCAGGAAGCAACAGTTAGAACTGGACATGGAACAACAGACTGGTTCCAAATAGGAAAAGGAGTACGTCAAGGCTGTATATTGTCACCCTGCTTATTTAACATATATGCAGAGTACATCATGAGAAACACTGGGCTGGAAGAAGCACAAGCTAGAATCAAGATTGCCAGGAGAAATATAAATAACCTCAGATATGCAGATGACACCACCCTTATGGCAGAAAGTGAAGAGGAACTAAAAAGACTCTTGATGAAGGTGAAAGAGTTGGCTTAAAGCTTAACATTCAGAAAACTGAGATCATGGCATCTGGTCCTATCACCTCATGGGAAATAAATGGGGAGACAGTGGAAACAGTGTCAGACTTCATTTTTTGGGCTTCAAAATCACTGTGGATGGTGACTGCAGCCATGAAATTAAAAGATGCTTACTCCTTGGAAGGAAAGTTATGACCAACCTAGATAGCATATTAAAAAGCAGAGACATTACTTTGCCAACAAAGGTCCATCTGGTCAAGGCTATGGTTTTTCCAGTGGTCATGTGTGGATGTGAGAGTTGGACTGTGAAGAAAGCTGAGTGCCGAAAAATTGATGCTTTTGAACTATGATGTTGGAGAAGACTCTTGAGAGTCCCTTGGACTGCAAGGAGATCCAACCAGTCTATCCTGAAGGAGATAAGTCCTGGGTGTTCATTGGAAGGACTGATGCTGAAGCTGAAACTCCAGTACTTTGGCCACCTCATGCGAAGTGCTGACTCATTAGAAAAGACCGTGATGCTGGGAGGGATTGGGGGCAGGAGGAGAAGGGGGCGACAGAGGATGAGATGGCTGGATGACATCACCAACTCGATGGGCATGAGTTTGAGTAAACTCCGGGAGTTGGTGATGGACAGAGAGGCCTGGCGTGCTGCAATTCATGGGGTCGCAAAGAGTCGTACACGACTAAGCGACTGAACTGAACTGAACTGAACTGAACCCACAGCCATAGTCTTAGGAGCCCTTTTCTGTGTTCTGCACACAGTGTTTTTGAGAGAGATCACAGTGCATACTTATCTAGTTTCTAGAGTCTAAATAATTTAGTTTTGCAAGGAGGATTGCATGACCTACAGACCACAGACTATAATGTCACTTTCACATGTGTAGCAAACACAGCACCATACCCAACCCAACAAAGCAAAAGAGAGTGACCCTGAAAAATACATGCAGAAGTGATTTTCACTTCCCACTCTCCTTGCAGATTCTTATTCAGCATGCTAGATTCCAGCTGTCAGTAATCAGCGCCATACATTCCCCCATAAGATATATTGCTATTTCATGCTTTTAAATTATCTTTGAAAATTCTACTGATCTCGGTTATTTCCATTACATTAAGCCATTTTATTCAAGTTCCTTAATTTTACAAAATGTATAAACAGACCTATTTCTTCAGTCCTATGAAATGTTTTACGTACTTTATAAACTATTTAAATCAAAGAGAACAGATATTAAAATACAGTTTTTAGGATCTGGGGTTACTTTGATATTTAAATTAACATTTCTTTTGTAAGAAATTGTTAGCAGGATATTTTTCACTTTTTGTAAGATTAAAACCCTCTAAAGGACTCTGATAAGTAACTCTGGGGGTTGTGGTTTGCCTCATGTTTCCCATATTTTCCTGGAGAACGTGGTAATGATATGGACAAGTGATAAGAGTTGAAATGCTAATGGCCACTATTGTGATTTAGCAAATGTAAGAAAACCAAAACAGTATCTAGTTAAAAATAGTAAATTGATGATATACATTTACAGTTCTACCTGTTACTAAAACTCCAATAAAATGATAGTAAAGGGGATAAAAGGTCAAAACCCACAACCTCAAAAAGAACAGAAAAGAAGATGATAGCGCTGACAGACATCCAAGAGAATTTGGAAGGTGGATAGTAGATAAACAGCGATGGTGCTAGCAGAATGGAGGAGGAAGACAGCTGCTTCCTGCTGCAGACGGCGTTCCCAAAAGTCTCACTCAGGAAGTGGAACTATCAAGTCTGCAGGGCTTTAAAGGGAAGATTGCTTGAAGGTCAGAAAAAGGAGTGGTTCAGTGAGCAGATTCCGCCTAAGCCCAGCTAGTCAGGCAAACCAGAGGGACCTTTAATTTGATAATACAGGACACCATCGGTGCTTGAACCACTCTATTAAAAATAGAGGGAATAATATCAGCCTTTAAAAATAATTCATTTGAATCAGTTCTAATGAGATGGATGAAACTGGAGCCCATTATACAGAGTGAAGTAAGCCAGAAAGATAAAGACCAATACAGTATACTAACGCATATATATGGAACTTAAAAAGATGGTAACGATAACCTTATATGCAAAACAGAAAAAGAGACACAGACATGTACAGAACAGACTTTAAGACTCGGTGGGAGAAGGCGAGGGTGGGATGTTCCAAGAGAGTAGCATTGAAACAAGTATACTATCAAGGGTGAAACAGATCACCAGCCCAGGTTGGATGCATGAGACGGGTGCTCAGGGCTGGTGCACTGGGAAGACCCAGAGGGATGGGATGGAGTGGGAGGCGGGAGGGGGGATCGGGATGGGGAACGCATGTAAATCCATGGCTAATTCATGTCAATGTATGGCAGAAACCACTACAATATTGTAAAGTGATTAGCCTCCAACTAATAAGAATAAATGAGAAAAAAAATAGTAAAAATTAAAAAAAAAATAAAGGGAATATGTGGAAGGCTCTATACCAAATGGTCTGACTCCACCACACTGCATCCCTTCCCACGATGTCACTAGCTCGGCTAATCCTGCAGCCAGGATTCATGCAAGAGTTTCAAAATCCAATTCAGTTATGGTATAAAAAGCCCTCTCCCTCTCCAAAATAAAGTGGAAAGGAAGAAATGATCAAAGGAGTAATGCAGGAAAGAAATTCCCAAAATGAAAATTAAACACGTGTAGAGCACAAACCCTACAGGCACCCCCAGAAAATTAACACAAAGCAAAGCTATTATGAAATTTCAGAAGACGGTGGATAAAGAGATTTTAAGGTTTCCAAGATGAAAAAGTTTGATTTCTTCAAAACCATGATGGCATCTAGTATACAATGGCAGAATGCCTTCTAAAAGTTAGAAGGTTGTTTATGATTTAGAATATTACATCTGCCACTTAGTGTATAAAATAGTTAATCTTCTCTGCATACATTCACAAGAATCTAATGAAAGCTATTCTATGTATAGTGAAATGAGAGCAAAAATGATATTCAGGAGAGAAAGAAGGAAGTCCCCAGGATGATGGTAAAGGAAAGTCCCAGATGACAGTCATTCTGTCATCTAGCAAGAACCTGTCCAGACAGGAGTAGGGAGTCTGGGCGCCCCAAAAGGGACGTCTCCAAGGAAGAAAACAGCTGAACCTCAGGGACCTGATGCGCTTGACCATACTGGAAGGAGCTTTTTTTCTTTTTTCTTTTTTTAATTATTTTGTATTGGGATGTAGCTGATTAACAATGTGATAGTTTCAGGTGAACAGCAAAGGGACTCAGCAATACTTATACATACATGTATTCATTCTCCCCCAAACTCCTCTCCCATCCAAGCTGCCGCATGATATTGAGCAGAGTTTCCTGTGCTATCAGTAGGTCCTTGTTGGTTACCCATTTTAAATATAGTAGTAAGTACATGTCCATCCCAAACTCCCTACCATCTTCCCATCCTTCCCCCTGGCAACTGGGAGTTCTTGGAAGGAGCTTTATTAGCACCATAATAGAAAGGAGTTCTTGGAAGGAGCTTTGTTAGCACCATGAGAGAAAGAATACAATACAAATTAGCAATACAGATTCTAAAGAGAAAAAGAGAGCAAGGGAGAGAGAGAGAGAAATGGAGAACTATTGATTTCAGAAAACAAAACGTTGTGTAAGAAAAGAAATATAACCATAGCATATTTTGTAGATCAAGTGTGAAAAATATTAAAGAACTGTAATCTTGCAAAGAAATGATTATTGCTTTAGCTGTAAGAGGTGCTAAACCAATAATTGGAGCCTGGTGAGTCATGTAGAAGTTTATTCCTTCCCTACTCTAGACGCACTGATAATGTTTAACATTTAAAAATCAAGAAATACTAATATAAACATGTTACTTAGAAAAACAGAAGTAAAAACCAGAAAACTGAGCTACAAGAGATTCTTCATGTTTCTGGTGAAGAATCTGATGTGAAAAGGGCATTACTTAATTAAAAGATCAGTAGGTTTTTAATATATTAATAAATGTTCACATAGACTTTTGAAGTTTAAAGGCAAAAAGATTAACTATACACTAACAGTTAAAAGTAAAGATTTCTAGATTCAAATATTGGCCTCACCACTTTTTTATGTGACTTGGAGCAAAGCAATGAACTCTTTTAACCCTCAACTTCCTTACATATAGAATGCTAAGAATCGGAGTACATGACTCACAGTGTTATTACAGAAGTTAGCAAGAAAAGCATTTAGCACAGTGTCCAGCACAAAGTGGGTGCTTAGCAGATTTTACTTTAATCATATCATATTTACTACTATCCTTTATGGAAAATATTTGACCATAGATTTTTTTTTTAAATTATAGCATATTGGACCCATGCTTTAAAAAAACAGAAAAAGTAATCTGTCTCCAAAGGGAAAAATTCTGACAAATATTTAAATGGACAGATTAAATTGATAAGAAATATATTTTCTTCCATTGCCCTATATGGAGTTTCTATATGTCTGTCTTGCCAATGTACTTCATTCTTACAAATTTAATTGGGCAGAAATATATAGAGACTTGAGGTGGCTTCAGAGGATTTTTTGTCAAATTTCTCTGTGTTATAAATGAAAAATAATGATTCCGGAGACACTGGGGCAATGGAGACCATTATCAATGGAAGTTAAAGCTGAGACTAAAATTGTGATCTGTGTTTAATTATAAAATCCCTCAAGCTTTATTTTTTAATGTTGATTTGAACAAAAACTTTTGAGCAGAAGCACAAGGAGACGTTTCTCCAATAGTTACTGTGGGAACCTGGCCAGGCACCTGGAAGTAAATCTCACCAAACTGTGGATGGCCCCCATGACTGGGTCGATCAGAGGTGTCAACGCTGGGCCTCCAGCCATGTGTCAGAGTCTGGGTTTCACACACCAGAGCTGGTTCCCACCGTGGTTTCCACTCTTGAGTCTCTGCTCTGAGATAGACTGAAAAACATGTAGAGGAGTGATGTCATCAATATGGTGGCCTAAGCCATTCCTGACTCAAGTCCCCGTCACAAGAAGACCAACACGCAACCATCCACAGACAGAGCACTACTGTGAGAACCCCAGAACCCAGGGGGAGGCTGCGGCACCCCCTGGACCACAGAGACTGAGACACCCCACGTTAGAAGATGACAGGAGTGGCTGTACTCTGCCCCCGTCACCCTCCCCAGGCTGGCAGAGCCCTGTACCAAGGGGACCCCCCAGGCCTGTGGTTTCTCCAGTGGGAAAAGAAAAGCCACGATGGACATCCAGCTTCCTCAGAATTGTGTGATGCTTCCCAGGAGGCCCAGTGGGGTCTCACTTCATAGGAAATCTGTAGGGTTCATCTGCAGGGGATCTGATAAGATGGAGACAGCGTTGGGGCTTAGAGCACCCACACTCAGGTCTTGGTGGAACTGCATTCCTCTTTGCAGCTGCACCCAAGGAGAGATCCTAGCCAGCACCTCTGCTCATCAGCAGAGCCCAGCCAGTGGCCCTGTCTAGCCTACAGACTCACTTGGCAACTCTGCCTGATTTGGGTCCCCAGACAACTGGCCTTGATCTTTCTCGGCCTGCACAGAGAGGCAGATGCCCGGCCCCGCCCAACAGCTGAGCACTGTCTCCACCCGACCCCACCAGGAAGCCTGGCCAGAGAACCCAGGCAGCCATGGAGCCCATCCAACAGCCTGCTTGGGCAGGAAGCCAAGCCAGTAGCCGTACCAACTGCGGGCATAGCCTCTGGCCTTGCATAGCCAGGGAGCCTGAACAGTGACCCTGGACAGCCTCTGTCCAACCTACAGCCCCAACTCAGTGGTGGAGTCCATCTGAGGGCCTTGTCTGCTTACTCAACACAGCCTGAAGCCTAGACTGTGGGCCCACCCAACAGGAAAGCCTAGACAACAACCCAGCTTGACCATGAAGCACAATCCCTAGACCCACTCACTGTGGGATTCAGCTGGAGGGCTCTCTTAATCAGAGAGTCTGGCCAGTAATCTTGCCCAACATGGGAGCACAGCCAATGGCCTACCTGATGGCAAAGCCTTGTTTATGGCCCTACCCAACTCCAAGGCTGCAGCTATGCATGATCACAGAGCATAGGCTGAGACCCCATCAAGAGCAATTGCAGAGACCAACCTATAGCCCTGCACAGTCACGAGTCCAACCAGTAGCACTGCCCTGCCAGTAAATATAGCTTGTGACCTCATACAATCAGAGGTGATTGTAGGGCCCAATAAGTAGCACACTCTGCCCCACCCTAACCTCAGAGCCTGGAACATATTCCAGGATAGATTATATGTTAGACCACAAAGCAAGTCTCAATAAATTCAAGGAAGTGTAAATTACATCAAGTATCTTTTCCAACCACAATATGAGATTAGACATCCATGGCTCGTTCGGGTTGATGTATGGCAAAAACCACCACAATATTGTAAAGTAATTAGCCTCCAATTAAAATAAATTAATTAATTAAAAAATTAATAAGAGGAAGAAAGAAAATTGACAAATACATGGAAATTAAACAACACACTCTTAAACAACCAGTGTATCAAAGAAGAAATCAAAGAGAAATTTAAAATATCTGGAGATGAACAAGAAAGGAAACACAACATACCAAAACTTAAGGGATATAGCATAAGCAGTTCTAGGAGAAAAGTTTTTAGAGATAAAAACCTATATTAAGAAAAAATAAAGATCTCAAATAAACAACCTAATTCAACTCAAGGAACTACTAAAAAATAAAATAAAATAAACAAAAACTAAGCCCAAATTTGACAGAAAAGAAGAAATAATAAAGACTATATCAGAAATAATGAAATAGAGAATAAGGAAACAATAGAAGAGATTAACAAAACTGAGTTGGTTCTCTGATACTATAAACAAAATTGACAACAAATTTTAGCTAGATTAACCAAGAAAATAAGATAGAGGACCAAAATAGATTATTTAAAAATTTATAAATGAAAATGGAAACATTACAAGAAATACCAAGGCTCATAAAAGACTACTATGAGCAATTATAATCCAACAAATTGGACAATCTAGAAAAAATGGGTAATTCCTAGAAACATACAATCTACCAAGAATGGATCTTGAAGAAATAGAAAATCTGAACAGATCAATAATGAATAAAAGAAGTGGAATCAATAATCAAAAACCTCCCAACAAAGAAATGTCCAAGACCAGATGGTATCACCGGTGAAATCTACCAGACATTTACAGCCAATTCATCTCACTTTTTCAAAAAACTGAAGGGAAGAGAATGCTCTCAAACTCATGAGTCCAGCATTACTCTGATACCAAAACCAGATAAGGACACCATATGAAAACTATCAACCCATATGCCTGATGAATATAGATGCAAAAACTCTCAATAAAGTACTGGCAAACCAAATTCAGCAGCACCTTAAAAGATTATACACTGTAATTAAGTTGGGTTCATTCCTAGAGTGCAAGAATGTTTCAACATATGCAAACCAGTAAATATAATACACTGCATTGTCAAAATGAAATAAAAATCATATAATCACCACAACAGATGCAGAGAAACCACTGACAAAATTCAAATGATAACTCTCAACAAACTGGGTATAGAAAGAATGAACGTCAACATAATAAAGGACATATGTGACATACCCAAAGCTAACATCATACTCAGTGATGAAAGGTTGAAAACAAGACAAAGGT
The DNA here is from genome assembly GCF_023699985.2 of Odocoileus virginianus. Lineage (NCBI taxonomy): Eukaryota > Metazoa > Chordata > Mammalia > Artiodactyla > Cervidae > Odocoileus > Odocoileus virginianus. The sequence continues at coordinate 14,150,622 of NC_069707.1, forward strand.
GCCCACTCTAACCAGTTCCATTCAGCATAACACAGGAAGGCCTTGTCAGAGAAATTGGTCAAGAAAAGAAATAAAAGGCATCCAGATTAGAAAGGAGGGTATAAAATTGTCTCCGTTTGCATGTGGCGTGGTCTTACATATAGAAAAATCCTGAAGACTCCACCAGAAGCCTTTTATAACTAATAAATTCAGGAAAGTTGGAGTGTACAAATTCAACATACAGAAATCATTGTGTTTCTGAACACTAACAATGAAGTATCTGGAAAATAAAGAAAAAATTCTGTTTATAATGACATCAAAAGCAATGAAATACTTGAGGAATAAATTCTACTAAGGAGGTAAAAGAAATGTACTCTGACTCTATAAGATATTAATGAAAGACACTGAATAAGACACAAATGGGAAGATATCCCTTGGATTGGAAGAATTAATATTGCTAAAATGTACATACAAAGCACATTAAATGCAATCCTTGTCAAGATTCCAGTGGCACTTTTTACAGAAATAGAAAACAAACAAAAAAATCCTGAAAGTCATTTGTAACCAAGAAAGATCCCTAATAACCAAAGTAGTCCTGAGCTAAACCTGGAGGCATCACACTTTAGGATTTCAAATTAATATTACCAAACTTTTGTAATCAAAAAAATATGGTACTGGCATAAAAACAAACACATAGATCAATGGAACAGAACAGAGAGCCCAGAAATAAACCCACACATATGCAGTCAACTAATATTTGCCTAATAAGGATTCTCAATGGTGAAAAGATAATTTCTTCGAAAAATTGTGTTGGGAAAACTGGATATTCACATTCAAAAGAGTTAAACTGGACCTCTATCTTACACGACTTAGACAAATTAAGTTGAATGGATTAAAGACTTAAATTTAAGACTTGAAACCCAGAGGAAGATATAGGGAAAAGGCTCCTTAACATTGGTCTTAGCAGTGACTTTTGGAAGTTCAACCAACAAAAGCAAAAATGAAACAGGTGAGACTAAATCAAACTCTGAAGCTTCTGCACAGTAAAAGTCATGATCAACCAAATGCAAAGGCAACCTAGGAATGAGAGAAAATATTTTCAAACCACATATCCGATCAAGAGTTAATATCTAAGATGCACAAGAAACTCATATATACACCTCAATAGCAAATAGCAATACGCAATAGTAAATAGCAATAGCAAAACGAGCAAACAAATTATCCAATTTAAAATTGAGCAAAGGACCTGAACAAGCATTTTCTAAAAGAAGATAGTCAAATTGCCAACAGGTACATGTAAAGATGCTCAACATCACTAATCTTGGTAGAAATGCAAATAAAAACACAGTGAGGTATCACCTCACACCTGTTGGATGGCTGTTATCAAAACACAAGAGATTAAAAAGTACTGGCAAGGATTTAGAGAAAATGGAACCCTTATGTACTGTTGGTGGGAATGTAAATTCGTGCAGCCACTATGGAAGAGAGTATAGTTCCTCAAAAAAGTAAAACTAGATCTACCGTATGTTCTAGCAATTCCACTTTTCTGGGTATGTATCTGAAGGAAATAAAATCACTATCTTGAAAAGATATCTCCACTCCCATGTTTATTGCAGCATTGTTTACCAGTGAATACATGTAAACAACCTAAGCAGCCTTCAACAGATGATGTTTATCTTTCTTGTTTAAGGCAATGAATTTGCCCAGAGTTCTACCATATCAAGTCTTCTATATTACCATATTAACTGCACAGAGCATAACAAAATATATATTATTTTTCTGTTGAGCTTTTAACTCAGTTTACTCAGAGTATTCCATTATTAAAAAGGAGGCCTACTGATACCATGTTTTGCTTGTCCTATTCATCCAAGTCCTCAAAGTATTTTCCTTTTCTCTTATACAGTTCTTGAATTTGCCTAACTTTTCTCTTGATAATTCCTCAACTTATTGAGGTAACTGGGATTTATATTCTTGTATGTAGATTCTTATTCCTGTTTTTCTCCTTAATACCAGATCCCAGTGTCTTCACAAATTGTAGCTTACTGTTGAATGCAAGAACAGTGGCATTAGTTAACTTTGGAGATTTCATAAACTAGACACAAGAAAATAAATTGTCAAATATTTCTGTTTCACTAAACTGTCCTTTCAAATCTCTTGCACAACCTCTTTCAGTTATATGGGCTTTATCACAGGAATTGCTGGTCCTAAAATATAGAATATTACAAGAATTAAACATTATCATCATATTTCATATCTTCCTGTTTCTGTCCTACATTTAAATTTGATCATTGAAGAAGTTGCTGATAATGGTTGTCATACATGATAGAAAACCAAGGTCCCTTAAACCGTGGTACCTTTTAATGATGGTGGAATTAACTGTTTAAAACAGTTTGCAGATCCTTGGAGACCAAAGTGCGTGCCAACTCTTAACAGGAGCACACGTACTCCTTTGACTGATCTATGGATTGGAATGGAAGTGATATATCTGTGAAGTAAAAACTGGGGCAAGATTCATATTTCAATCACCAAAGAAGCTCATTTTTACTCTGCACTTGATGTAGTCTTACTTGTGCAGTTGATATTTTGGCATGGCTCACATAGCCCAGATATTTCTAGACTCATTTTCTCATACTTTTGAGCTTGCAGTATTTCATAAAGGAAGTTAAAGAAGCTTCATGCATTCAAGGAAATGAAATACTTGTCAAGGTTTTGCCTAACCATTTCTGAGTCAGTGAATACAGCCGCGGTTTCTCCCGTCGGTAAACAAGTGTTTGAATAAAGCACATCTCCTTCCCTGCAGGAGCTTCAGAGAGACATCGAGAAACACAGCACTGGCGTGGCCTCCGTGCTTAACCTGTGTGAGGTCCTTCTGCATGACTGCGATGCCTGCGCTACAGACGCCGAGTGCGATTCCATCCAGCAGGCTACGCGAAACCTGGACCGCCGGTGGAGAAACATCTGTGCCATGTCCATGGAAAGGAGGCTCAAGTAAGTGGGGGTGTGTACACAGCTGAAACAGAGGAAGGACAAAAAAATCAATAAATAAGTTTATCCAGGGTATCTGCTGTTCACCATTTCCTTTTGGCCGCAATGCCCAAAGATAGCCTCGGTTTCCCAAACTTGTCATCTACGTTCAGTTGGAAACATAAGTAGGTATAAAGGTCACTTATAAATATAACAAGCCAAATGACACCTGACCTAACAGTTTAAATATAATCAGAAAAATTAAAATATGCCCTTGCTGAACAAGTATTATGTTACATAATCCATGGTGTGAAAAAGTAACTTTCTTTCATTAAAAAGGAAATAATAAAACAAAAGGACTTCTCTTGAAGCCATTTGAAATTCAAGGTGGTAAAAAATTAGTGATGTGTTAGAAAGTGACCATAATGACTTAAGGCGAAGAATCTTCATACTCTCTGGGGACCTCCTGAAGGCTTAATATTTGTCTTGCCGTCATTAGTTGATTTTGATGAGGGTGACTTTGACGTTCAGTGAATTTTCAAACCTTAGTTGTAGTCCAGCGAACCTCGGGATGAGCGTGCACTGAGAGCAGAGTGTTACACTTTTAAACTTCCTTGCACACACCCAGAACAGTTCACACCATGTGCTTATCAGACTCAGTTTGACTCATTCCAAACCCAGAGCTGCAGGACTTGTGTTTAAACACACACACACACACACACTCACACACACTCACACTCACAGCTGTTTCATTTTAGCTCAAACAGTTGTTTCCTTTTCAGTCTGGGCAAATTCGGCTCAAGGCACAGTTAGTTATTGTTTGGCACAGCAGTTGCTTGTTTTGGGCACTCTTAATCCTGTTGCAGGCATCAGACAGGGCTCGGGAGCATAAACAGTCTCAAACAATCAGATTCTGTTCTTTCCTTTCTGTCTCAGAATTGAAGAGACATGGCGATTGTGGCAGAAGTTTCTGGATGACTTTTCTCATTTTGAAGATTGGCTCAAGATCTCAGAAAGGACAGCTGCCTTTCCCAGCTCTTCCGGGGTGCTCTATACAGTTGCCAAGGAGGAACTAAAGAAATTTGAGGTGATTTTCAAAGCCAAATATTTCATCTTTATTTTGTTACGAGAGTAGCCAGCTGGTCTTTGGTGTCTCAAGACCCAAACAAACCGCCCACATATTATTTGTTCAGACGGCTAGGTGATGACTTTCTGGTTATCTTTCTTATTACATCGTAATAGGCAAAAAATAGAAAGGATGTTTTTACTTTATAATTATCAAGAATTACAAATAAAGCAGTAATGAAGAGAAACTCTGTTAGAAAACAGGAATTATGATTCCCCAAAAATGATCTTGGCATTCTTTTGACTTCGCAGTTCTTTATAATCAAGCTTCTAAGACTCAAATATTATGCCACTCCATACTATAACATCTATAAAATATATGTGTGTGTGTATTCAATATATTTTCTTTTTTTTTTTCACTTAACTGGAGTATATGTGTATATATACATATATATGTATATGTGTGTGTTCGTGTGCGTGTGTACATGCTAGGTTGCTTCAGTCATGTCCAATTCTTTGCGAACCTATGGACTGTTGCCCACCAGGATCCTCTTATTTTTTAATCATTGATAAATAGAATTGACTCCAGAATTGATGAAATATTTTAAATCATAAACCGTCTGTAATTATAAATGAGGAACAGTGCCATTGAGTCCCCAAGATTTTTCAAAGTTATAGAGAAAAATAGCAGCAGTATAATCATATTCATCAAGAAGGCAATTATTCAGTAACTGATTCCAGTTCCTTGCCTGTTTGGGCAGTCTCAAGTCTGCTCTATCACTGGGATAGGATGAAACCCCAGCTTCTCAACTGCCTCTCATTTTCATTAAAAGACTGGTCCCAAAAGTTGACCATTTTTTAATTTGAAGTTTATTTGCCAGTCAATGTCCATTGATTGGCAGTTGTATTCTCATATATAATAACTGTGAACAGTTCCAATGCATGTTATCTTACAAAAATCATTCTTGATTGCTGAGTCTGCCCCAAGCTCCCTGAGATATTTTAAAATAAGACTAAAAAATCCAACCAAATTCAGCTGGATTAATTTTTACCTTGTAATAGCAATTAGCCAGGCTTTTTTTTTTTTTGAGGCCTGTTATAGTAAATATGAAGTTTGGGTTTTGTTCTTGTGGGGTTTAAAATCTAGGAGTCATAGATGGGTAGCTACACAAAGCTATACAAGTGTTCAAATATTATGTGAAATAAATAAGAGTTATTCTGCTGCCTGAATATGGACCTGTATATAACTATTCCACTAAATCCTGGGGTGGGGGGGGGAGGGGAATTCCTATCTGAAAGATTTTTCCTTAGTAAAATTCTAGTAAAAGCCACAATAAACTCTGCAGTAGATTTCAGATTACCCCAGTGTGAACCAGTGCTAGGGGAAATATTCTTGTACTGCATCTTTTTACTCACAGCTTCATAAAGGTTAAACCTTCTATAATCGGCTTCCACTACAAAGAAGATTATGTAAGATCTTTTATGATGCTATTTTAGACTCAAGACTTTATGACAAAGGTTAGCCATATAGTTAAGCTTATAATGCTATTTATATAAATAGCTATTCATATAATGCTGTATAAATACATTATATGTATGCTATTTATATATATAAATGCTATTTATACAACATACAACTAGCTAGTTATAATGATTGATTTTATTATTTATCTTTTGTAGTTAATTTTCTTAAGAGGAAAATAAATTACAAAAATGAAATTTTGAGGGCGATTTTTGCCTGTTCAATTGCACAAACACTGGGGACAGATCTAGGTGTGCTGGGGTCCCCGCCTGTCATGCCCACCTTCACCTCAGTGAGAAAACATATTGTGTGACTTATAGTGATGGCAAAAGCTGAACTTCCGTTAGTATTTCCTTTTCCGGGGAAATAATTTGAAGTTTTATAAAATAGATGGTTGGATTTACTCGGTTGACGGCTCTTAAAATGACTCTCAGAAGGAAAGCCGTCTTAGAGGCAGGAGTTTGGTAGCATGTAAACAGTGTGATGAGCCAAAGGAAGCAAAAGTTTGGGATTTCGATGAGTGCAGTTCAATTAGTCACACAACTTTCTGTCCAATGCCAGAATAAAAGTCAGTCATAAATCACACACCTAAGTTTGAAATGTAAAAGTTTCATTTTATTTTGGCCAAATGACTCTTATTGCTAGGGTTAGGCTGTGTTGCAGAGAAAAAGAAGTACTTTACCTGCAGAAACTGTAAGGTGTGTATGGGGGTAACCTCCAAAGTAGATAGACACTACTCTGTAATACTCTATAAGGTGCCACATCAGCTTTAAAACATTTCATACAAACCAAATCATTCGTGGGCGCAGCAAAAAAAAAAAAACAATAGAGCATGTATGACACATTTTTCTTTGTAAGGTTACTTCTGTTTTACTCAGCTGTTGTTCTTAAAAGTCAGTAATAGCTTGCATTTAGAAGATATTCTGCAAAAAGTAGTTTATTTTTTTAAGAGGACACCAAAATTGAGGCAATTTCTGGATTTCTTAGGAAATAACGTATTTTATAAATAAAAGAAGCAGTTTTATGATAGGTAATCTTTTCTCGGTATTGACATCAGAAACTTGGAACATTTTAAACTCACGTTTCAGCACACATACATATTTTTGTGGGCTTCCCTGGTGGTAAAGGACTCACTTGCTGATGCAGGAACACAGGTTTAATCCCTGAGGTGGGAGGATCTGTGGGAAAAGGAAATGGCAACCCACTCCAGTATTCTTGCCTGAGAAATCCCCTGGACAGAGGAGCACAGTGTCCATGAGGTCGCAGGAGTCGGATATGACTTAGTGACTAAGCACCAACATATTTTTGTAATCAGTTTCCATTATGGGAAAGTTTTTTTTAGGCTATTATTTTAAAAGCTATATTACATATGTATGTCGTGTGCATTATATATGTGAGTGAGTGTGTGATAGTCGCTCAGTCATGTCCAACTCTTTGTGACCCCATGGACTGAAGCCCACCAGGCTCCTCTGTCCATGGAAGTCTCTAGGCAAGAATACTGGAGTGGGTTGCCATTTGTATATGTATATATAGGTATGTGTGTACATTTTATATGTATGTATCTTATGAATATGTGTATGTTCTACATGTATATGTACATATTCTTTATGTGTATCATATGTGGATTTGTATATATACAGATATTTACTACTGTTTGCCATTTTCTTTTGTATTTTTGTTTGATCAACTCCCTTTCTTAAGGCACATGGGTAACATGAGCTTTCTTTAACAAGGGAAAGTTTGCGCTGGTTACAAAGTGTCTTTTCCTGTTTGAAGGGAAGAGTTGGCCTCCCATTCTGTCTGACATCAGGACCCCATGCCCAGACACCCTTGCTGAGAGCCTCCTCAGATCTCCCAGGCTGATGTGCTTCTTTGTGGCTGTAGGCTTTCCAGCGACAGGTCCATGAGAGCCTGACCCAGCTGGAGCTGATCAACAAGCAGTACCGCCGCCTGGCCAGAGAGAACCGCACGGACGCGGCCGGCAGCCTCAAACAGATGGTTCACAAAGGCAACCAGAGATGGGACAACCTGCAGAAGCGCGTCACCTCCATCCTGCGCAGACTCAAGGTCTGTGCTGCGCCCCCTCTGTAGCTTAGCGGCCGGAGGGCAGACTGGGGCCAATTCAGTACAGCGTTAGGACATAATCTCGGTGACTCTGTAAGACAGGGATGCCAAGACGGGTATCTAGCATGTGATTGATTTGGTAAAACATTGCGGTGTTCTCATTGCTCGTTGAGGAAATGACTTCCCAGGAGGAGGCTGGAATTGGTGGTTCCGTCTCAGCATGAGTCTGTGGCTTTTTCACTTATGTTCTTTTCTCTCCAGCATTTCATTGGCCAGAGGGAGGAGTTCGAGACGGCCCGGGACAGCATTCTGGTGTGGCTGACGGAGATGGATCTGCAGCTCACCAACATTGAGCACTTCTCCGAGTGTGACGTGCAAGCTAAAATAAAGCAGCTCAAGGTAATAGAATAATAGTGATTTTTTTTTTCAAATTGGTATGCAGGGAATATGAAGAGGAAACGATTTATACGTGCTATTGTGAAGAACATACTAAAGAACTATTCTTTTTTAAAAAATTTATTTAGTTTTTAATTGAAAGATAATTGCTTTACAGAATTTTGTTGTTCTATGCTAAATAGCAGCATGAATCAACCATAGGTATACATGTGTCCCCTCCCTCTTGAAACTCCCTCCCAGCTCCCGCCCCATCCCACCGCTCTAGGTTGCAACAGAGCCCCTGTGTGAGTTCCCTGATACATACAGCAAATTCCCATTGGTTATCTATTTTACATATGAGAATCTTTGCTTTTTAAAAATGTAGGTCTTCTTGACCGAAAAGAAATACAGAAAAAAGAAAAATATTAAAAATGAAATAAAAATCATTATCAGGAGATACAACTCCCCTTAATATATACACTTAACATATACACAAATCAAGTAGGAACTTGATTTGCAAGGTTGTCATTTTCATTTTTGATGGTGTTTTTTTTCTGATTGGTTTCAAGCACCTTCATATAGTTTGACTCCCATGATCCAGACCAGTTCAACTTTCTTATATTGGAACTTCATTCCACACAGACTGCATTCCTAGGTGCCAAATTAATGTTTAAGCATATTTGGTATGTTTCATATATAATTCAAAACCAGTGGCTAGTAAACATTTTATATCAGTTCAGTTCAGTTCAGTTGCTCAGTCATGTCTGACTCTTTGCAACCCCGTGGACTGAAGCACGCCAGGCTTCCCTGTCCATCACCAATTCCTGGAGCTTGCTCAGACTCATGTCCATCGACTCCATGATCCCATCCAACCATCTCATCCTCTGTCATCCCCTTCTCCTGCCTTCAGTCTTTCCCAGCATCAGGGTCTTTCCATTGAGTCAGTTCTTCGTATTAAGTGGCCAAAGTATTGGAGTTTCAGCTTTAGCATCAGTCCTTCCAATGAATATTCAGGACTGATCTCCTTTAGGACTGACTGGTTGAATCTTCTTACAGTCCAAGGGACTCTCAAGAGTCTTCTCCAACCACAGTTCAAAAGCATCAATTCTTCGGTGCTCAGCTTTCTTTATAGTCCAACTCTCACATCCATACATGACAACTGGAAAAACCATAACTTTGACTAGACGGACCTTTGTTGGCAAAGTAATGTCTCTGCTTTTTAATATGCTGTCTAGGTTGGTCATAGCTTTTCTTCCAAGGAGCAAGTGTGTTTTAATTTCATGGCTGCATTCACCATCTGCAGCAACCTTGGAGCCCAAGAAAATAAAATCTGTCACTGTTTCCATTGTTTCCCCATCTATTTACCATGAAGTGATAGGACCAGATGCCATGATCTTAGTTTCTTGAATGTTGAATTTTAAGCCAGCTTTTTTTTTTTTTTAATGTAAATTTATACACAGTTTTTATTTTTTTTTATTTTTTTTTATTTTTTTTTAATTTTTATTAGTTGGAGGCTAATTACTTTACATCATTACAGTAGTTTTTGTTATACATTGATATGAATTAGCCATGGATTTACATGTATTCCCCATCCCAGTCCCCCCTCCCACCTCCCTCTCCACCCGATCCCTCTGGGTCTTCCCAGTGCACCAGGCCCGAGCACTTGTCTCATGCACCCAACCTGGGCTGGTTATCTGTTTCACCCTAGATAATATACATGTTTCAATGCTGTTCTCCTGAAACATCCCACCCTCTCCTTCTCCCAGAGTCCACAAGTCTGTTCCATACATCTGAGTCTCTTTTTCTGTTTTGCATATAGGGTTATCGTTACCATCTTTCTAAAGTCCATATATATGTGTTAGTATACTGTAATGGTCTTTATCTTTCTGGCTTACTTCGCTCTGTATAATGGGCTCCAGTTTCATCCATCTCATTAGAACTGCATCTGGGTTGTTAAGCCAGCTTTTTCACTGTCCTCTTTCACTTTCACTAACCTGAAATATCAATAACCTCAGATACACAGATGACACCACCCTTATGGCAGAAAGTGAAAAGGAACTAAAGAGCCTCTTGATGAAAGTGAAAAAGGAGAGTGAAACATTTTACATGGGGAGGGATGTATATTAGGTATGAGGATTCACTAAAAGGAAGAATGTTTAACATCTTGAATAATATGCAGTGCAGCTTGTGAAATTTTCATCCCAAGGTAGGATAGGTAGATTTTTTTATAAGACTAGTCATGTTGCCTTGGAGAAGAAAATGGCAACCCACTCCAGTATTCTTGCCTGGAAAATCCCATGGACAGAGGGACCTGGTGGGTTCCAGTCCATGAGGTTGCAAGAGTCAGACATGACACATGGTGCCTGTGACTTTCAAGTTGTCATAATAAAACAAGGAAGTTACTTTTAATCCTAGATTCTCAGAATAAAAAACCATAAAATAGCCCCAGTAGTCTGACCAGTATCTCCATCCTTCCCCTTCACCTCAACTCTCTCAAGTTGTTTCACAGGTAAATAACAGGTAAAAGCTTCAGCAGGAAATTTCTACCAAGTGGTAGGTGAATCTTTTCTTTCTGGACTCTGGCAGGGTCATTTATAACCACCCTCTTTCTCCCTTGGCAGTCTTTTTATTATTGGGCAATTTCAACTCTTTCAGAGTTTATTCTTGTGTTGAATTAAAATTTATCCCTTGAAACTTGTTCCCTGAGGCTTAACTGTTTTGAATCATATAAATTAAGTCTAAGGAATCCAGAATTACCTGTTTTTCAAATTTTTACAGTTTTTCCTACTTATGTCCTGAAACAGTCAAATCATCTGAGAATAATTTGTGATATTGTGATTTGGATGGTTTCTCTTACTGATATTTGACATCTTAGAAAATCTAAAATTTAAATATTGAATATAATTCTTCAAACTGCTAAATTAATTTCAGTGGCTCTCTATTGCTTGCCATTACTTTTCATCAGGGACAACCAGTGCTCTCAACTTTATGATGGGTTTGAATGTTTTTTCGTATGATTCTCTTAGCCACACTGTCCATGGTGGTAAATTTTATTAGGCAAAGGCGCCTCTCTGGTCATGGAATTCTAACAATTCCATTTCTGCTTCCTGTTCTGATTTCAAAATTTCATGTCTTACTTTAGAAAGTAATAGCCTCTGGGCTTGTCTTTGTCTATGGTAAACTTAATATCCCTACATGGTTTTTCTTAATATGTATCTTAGAGTTACTTCATGTTTATGTGAGTAATGAACAATTAACATGAGAGGTGTGCTCCTTAGGCCTTCCAGCAGGAAATCTCACTGAACCACAATAAGATTGAGCAGATAGTCGCCCAAGGAGAACAGCTAATAGAAAAGAGTGAGCCCCTGGATGCGGCCGTCATTGAGGAAGAGTTGGATGAGCTCCAGCGTTACTGTCAGGAGGTCTTTGGGCGCGTGGAGAGATACCATAAGAAACTGATTCGCCTGCCTGTACGTGACACTGCTTTTCTATTGTCATTAAACATAAGAGAATCAATAATGTGAGCTCAAGTAGCATCGTTTAGTGGGCACTGGACTCTGGAGCCAGAGTGCTTGGCTTGCCTTAGTTTCCTCAGTCTAAAACTGGCTTAGTAACTGTACCTACCTCCTAGAAAGGATTGCTTTGGGCGTGGAAAATGAGTTTACATATATGTGTGTGTGTATATATATATATGCATATAAAGAGCTTAGAAGAGTACTTGGCACATATCTTCCATGGAAGATCAAGAAGCTTCTAGAGAAAACAAGGGGATAAAGGTGAGCAGTGTTAAACAGCAGCCTAATTGATGTGGTTATTTAGCTGAATTTCTTTTTCTCTTCCTTTTCCCTAATTGCTACCATAATCATATCTCATTGTCAAGATGTTATTATTAGAATATTTGTCATCTTCTGTGATAAAGTGTATTTTCTATCTGGAATATAAGGTATAAAAGGACCAGCTAGGATTTTATCAGTGATTCCCTTTGGCTCCTGATCTGTGCCATTCACTTACTGTGTTGCAGGTTAGGTACCAAATTATCTTTATTTACGTTATCTTATTTAATCTTCTGTTATTTTTTTGAAGTAGGTCTTAATATCATTTCCATTTTACCAGCGTTAAAACTGAGAATTTACTAGATTCACGTGTAAGGCATTTTGAAAAGTGATCAGAAGATACTTATTTATTATTCAATGATGGGAAGTTTAAAATTAACCCTACCAAGATAGGCATGCAGTCCAGCTAAGCGTGGGTACTGAACATTGGTGAGAGGCAGAGCAGAGCGGGGAGGGTACCAGCTGACTGCTGTGATAACAGGGCTGTCTTGGCTGTGTTTCTAGCTCCCAGATGATGAGCACGACCTTTCTGACCGGGAGCTGGAACTGGATGAGGCTGGAACTCTGTCGGACCTCCACTGGCGGGACACCTCCACGGACGGCGTGCTCTCCCCGCAGCCTTCCTCCAACCCCTCCCTCTCACTCGCCCAGCCCCTCCGGAGCGAGAGGTCTGGACGAGACACCCCGGCCAGTGTGGACTCCATCCCCCTGGAATGGGACCATGACTATGACCTCAGCCGTGACCTGGAGTCTGCCGTGTCCAGAACTCTGCCCTCTGAGGATGAAGAGGGTCCAGAAGATAAAGATTTCTACCTCGGGGGAGCTGTTGGCTTATCAGGTAGGAACGAGCTCCTTCTATGTGTATGCTAGCTTGAAAGAAAATACGAAGGAATGGATACTGTCCTGAAAACCCATAGGCTAAGCAGAATCATCTTCCTTCTCCCTTCAGGGGAACTTGTACTTAATGGCATAATTTGATATTAACATGATTCACAAATGCAAAATTGATATGACCACTGATTTATCCCACGTATGCTTACATTCTTACTGCATGACTGGCACTTTATAAGTACTGGAAATACACAGTTCCTTTTCTTTTCAAAGAGCTCACATTCTAGGGTGGTAGTGTGGTAGTGTGGAGGTGGTTTAGTCACTAAGTTGTGTCCGACTGTTTGATCCCATGGACTGGAGCCCACCAGACTCCTCTGTCCGTGGGATTCTCCAAGCAAGAATACTGGAGTAGATTGCCATTTCCTACTCCAGGGGATCTTCCCAACCCAGGGATCGAATCTGCATTGCCTGCATTGCAGGCTAATTCTTCACCTCTGAGCTACCAGGGAAGCCCTCACACTCTAGTGTGGAACACAGACAAATAAGAAACGCCTGTGTGAAATGTTTGGCACTGGAATAGCAGGGTACCCACGGTGGTGTAAAAACACAGCCCGGGGTGGCTGAGCCAGAGCTTTGGAGAAAGGCTTTAGAGACGAGACCTGTGCTGAGACCTGAAGGATGACTAGAAGTCAGTCAGGAGGATACGGCAGTGTCCAGAGGAAGGAAGGAGAGGACACCCATCTCGGCTTTATGATCAGCCTCAGCACTGTCGGTCCCCTGGAGTTTGTCCAGAATGACATGGCAGTCGATTGGGAGGTGCAGAGTGAGCAAAGAGGAGATGGGAAGGAGAACCAGGGTCTGGTCATATAGCAAGCTGTTTATCATGAAAAGCAGTTTTCCCGTGAAGACGCTGGACAGTGTCACAGCAGGCTCTAAGGAGGGAGGCACTGTGATCTGATGTCTGTTTTCAAAGAACCGGTCTCAACAACGTCTAGAGAAGGGCACATTGAAAGAAAGCCCAGATGGAATCGCTTTACAGGCCAGGACACAGATGTGGTGATGGCCTGAGCTAAGGCAGCAGCGCTGAGAATAGATGAAAGAGCTGTGAGAAATCATGAGACAGCTCCTGCACGCCTGATGGCTGATTGGATTGCGGTTGAAGTGATTTTTTCTGGTGCGAGCATCTTGGTAAAAGATGCAGGTGGTCGTAGGCTCTGAGGACCATGAGTAGGAGAGAATGTTCTGGGTGTCTGTGGAGCCACAGGGGCAGGGCAGTGAGAGAGCGGGAGGCGGTGAGTTCCTCTATGAACTCAACCTGTGCTACGATATGCTGTGGCCTGTCCCACAGGAAGAAGCCAGCAGTGGGTGGCTGCATGGGTCAGGAACCAGAAATGTAGATTAGATAGTCATCCACACGTCAGTGGTCCCCAAGGAAAAGAAGGAGACCACACAGGAAGAGTGTACAAAGGGAAACGAGGCACATGAAACCGCAGGAAACACAGGGAAGGCATGGCCAGAGAAAGAGGAGCATTTTAAGAAAGGTGAGTCGAAATAGAATAAAATAACCAGAGGCCAATTTGTAGCCCTTGTAAACGCATCTCACACACTCCCTAAAAGACAATTTCCGCTTTTTCTTTGTGTGATGGTTCACATTTGGATTCCCAAGGGGCTGATGCTGTACACAAAGAAGATGATTTCTCTCATTTCTCTTTTGTTTTTACAGTACGGCCTAATAGCTAAGCATTTTGCATCCACAGCAGAAATACTCAGTATGCAGTCCCTCAGTCACATGTGACAGCTGAGCCCTGAGATGTGGCTGTGCAGATGGGTATCTGTCTGCTGCATCCAGTGCGCTTACAAAAACACACAGAACTCAAAGACTGAGCACAAAGCAAGTGTGTGAAATATCAATAATAGCGCTTATGTTTATTACATGTTATAATTTAGATCTGTTGGTTTAGTAAAATTAAGTATTGAATTTATTTTCATCCCTTGACTTGTCATTGTGGCCCTTAGACTCTTTAAAACAATGCATGTTATTTCTGTTGGACAGCGCCACTCTAGAACCTATATGGATTGCAATTCCAGTTATGCCACTACTAGCTGTTGAAACTTGAATGAGTAACAATTCCCCTGGGCCTCAGTTTTTTTCATCAGTAAAATGAGAATAACACTTCCACGCACCCTGTAGGGTTTCTATGAGGATAAATGAGTGCCCAGAACAGCGCCTGGCTCATAAAACACTCTCCACCAATGAGAGACTTTATTATGATTTATTTCAGGAACCCTTTGGTGGTCAGACTCAGACTTCTCTGTATGTTCAAGAATTATCGGCCCAGAATGACTAATTTCCTTTTTTTCCCCTAGGAAAGTTATTTTCTAGCCATCAGGGGATCCAGGTTTCCAGACCTTAGCTGTCAACTTAGACTGTGCTCTTTTTGCAGATGTAATGATCCCTGAAAGTCCTGAGGCCTATGTTAAACTCACAGAAAGTGCAATCAGAAATTCCTCTGGTAGGCACCAAAGCCGAAGCAGACCTCCCCTGCTCACCTGTAACCCGCCTTCTCCTCTCCAAGCACCTTTACCCACCCTCTCACAGCTCTGTGCCACAAGCATGTTAAGGCAGAACCTTCTTCTCTGATTGCTGACTCAGAAACAAAAACCCAAACCACTTGGTTGATCCACACCAAGAGTTAAAACTTCAGTGAAAGTGAAAATGTTGGTCGTTCAGTCGTGTCCGACTCTTTGTGACCCCATGGCCTGTAGCCCGCCACGCTCCTCTATCCATGGAATTCTCCAGGCAAGAATACAGGAGTGGGTAGCCGTTCCCTCCTCCAGGGGATCTTCCCGACCCAGGGATCAAACCTGGGTCTCCCACATTGCAGGCAGATTCTTTACTGCCTGAGCCACCAGGGGAGCCCATAGCTTCAGTAATCAAGGGCAGTAAAACAACTATTCAACTTGTGAAATGGTAGTCACTCTCAGTAAGTGTGAACTATGATGCCCATTAATGGCAGAAAATAGGAGATGGAAACACTAGTCTTAGCATTGGTGCTCTAGCTCCCTGCTTGGTTGGAACAGCTCTGACTTTATGACTTCAAGGAGAAATTGCAGACCCATCTCTGGCTGGGGAGACAGGGCTCAGGGATTCTGTCCCAAGTTCACTAGCTTATAGGTGGGACCCCAGGCCCACCGTTTATCCTCCTGATCTCTGGGGGCCCATAAAAGACAAAGGGTGAATCATGTATCCAGCTCCAAAAACTCAGGCTCTCGCTCTAGACAGACTGTTGTTCAGAGTCTGTAATTTGGAGGACAATGGAGAGAACATGGTTGGACCATGGTGACAGGATGTTGAATTGTGAGATTATTAGTTTACACTTAAGTTTTTGTAGAAAAGCAAAAGGATGGGAAACAAAGTCTCATTACTAAAATCGTGACTACCTAAGTGACTCCCAGTGAGAGACTTCTTCCAGGTGTATTTAGAAGGCCTTCTTTCCAAAAGAGAATTAATAAAGCTTACTAATATTTACTCTGCTTTCACCCTGTGCTGGCTTCACTCTGACGATCGTATTCTTATTGAGTTCAAAGACTGTACGCACACGCACACACAAATTTTGCAAAACAATGTCACGTCTCTCGAAGGAGGTAAGCCAGGAGTTCTAAACTCTGAGTGAAAGCACACCTGGATGGAAATACTAAAATTTTAGCTTTCTCCTGATTTTGGTTTCAAGTTTCAGATGTAAGGAAGGCATTGCTAGTGTGGTGCCTCCACACATACCTTCTCTTGGTTCACTTGAAGTCTTGCCTTAAGGGAGCCCTAAAGCCTCCGGTACTTCAGGAGCACCACCTTCTACTGAGATGCAGAAAGGAAAATAAGATGGTGCGACTTTCTGTTTGATAAGTGACTGCAGAGGGAGCCTGAGATGTGCCTGACTCCTAGTTATCGGGGAGCAGAAGAGACCACCTCAGGTTTTGAGAATGGCCTTCCCCAACTCACAATGTGCAGATTTAAGAGGGAGCAGATTCCCAGGCTGGGAGAACCCACTGCATGGCCCCTGGGGCAGCACCCAGGCAGCTCGGACTCTTGGCCAAGCACATTCATCAGTCTGGTCATTTGAACTCCTCACCCACCAGCACGTCAGTACTAAATGTGCTTTCTGATCACCCACACACATGCCATCTCTCTACTGCCTTGCCTGTAGAATTTCTTAACCATCTCCTCGAATGTCAAGCTTATCGAGATTCTCATGGTTGACGCTGTAGGGGACCGTGGTGCCTTGGAGTCACAGATCCGACAGCTGGGCAAAGCCTTGGATGACAGCCACTTTCAGATGCAGCAAACGGAGAATATCATCCACAGCAAAACGCCCACAGGACCAGAGCTAGACTCCGGCTACAGAGGCTATGTGAGTATCCCGGCCTTCTTGATCCTCACACGTACCTGGTGATCCCAGTTGTGTGACAAAGAACCATCTGTTTGTGGCGTGAGGTCTGTGTTCACTCTCTGTGTACGAAGCTGCCCTTGAACTCATAGGTGTGTGCATGCAAAATAAAGCCCTGTTAGCAGGTTACCTTTTGTGCAAAAAAAGTGGTCTGTGCTCAGATCTCTGATCTACCTTAAGAACCAGCCTGCTCCTTTCCACAGAGAACTGAAAGTGAAAGTGTTAGTCAGTCAGTCAGTCAGTCCTGTCAGACTCTTTTTCTGACCCTGTGGACTGTAGCCCGCCAGGCTCCTCTGTCCATGGGATTCTTCAGGCAAGAATACTGGAGTGGGCAGCCATTCCCTTCTCCAGGGGATCTTCCTGACCTAGGAATTGAATCCAGATCTCCTGTGAAATCTTTTCACAGATTGCTTTGGCCCCAGAAGGTGATTAGGCATTCTTTCAAATTCAGTTAATGATATTCTGACCAAGGTTATGCTTGGAGGAGCAGATTTTAGCTGATATATATTGCTGACATGGAATGGGTTTAGTTCTTTTCCTGGGTGTCTTTTGATTCACTTGATAGTCCTGGGACTTTTTTATCCTCTTGTTTGTTCTCTCATTCTGGGGAAAACAATCCTGACGAGATTTGGGGAGAAGATGGCAAGAGATTGTGTGTATTACCAGTTCCATTTTTGAAGCTTTGTAAAGTATGTGATAGCTTTGCTCTGGTCAAGTTACTGACAGAATAACTTCCCAGAGAAATACTCAGAGAATTATCTGTTTTCTTACACATACTTAAGAAGATTTGAAAGTAAATCTCTTCAAGGCCTTCTGTCATTTCTTTTCACACCCAAAAGACTGCCTCATAAAAGGAAAGAAAAATTAATTTCCCTGAGCCTAATGACAATTCACACGTACTGCTTTTTTGAAACCAGGGGAGAGAAACTTTTATGCTGACGTTAACATCCTCATAGTCACAGAAGAGTAATTAATTAATCATGAGTTTACTTCCTGTTTAATTTGGCCTCTTATCCTGACTTCTATTATAGTGAAACCTCCTTTTAAAAAACATAATACAGTTTCACAATGAGCGTGCTGAAATCACTGAGACTATACTTAACACTTAAAAACAATCAAAGTAACTTAATAGCAACGTGATTTGGTAAAGGCTTTGAAAGAAAACTTTATGATCGTAGCAGGCGTGCCTTGAAATAATTTGTTCCTTTAGTCTTTGAATATGTGCATGATATTAAATATGGAGTTGGAAGCTTTTCTTTTGATGTCAAAATTTATTTGCTTAGTATCTATTAAACATTGCTTAGATTTTCTCATGAAACAGCTGGTGTTAATATTGTTTTATTCTTTTCAGCATTTTAATTACTTAAAAATTTTGCACTTAATGCAAATAGATGCCCCTGTGAGATTTGTGGTAATATCACTGTTCCCACACTTCAGTTTAAGAAAGAAGGAGCAGCTTGCCAAAGACAATATGTTATATTGCCAGCTGGGGGCTCTGAGTGTTAAATCCCAGATCGATTTAGTCTGTTTTGATTCATAAATTTTAAAAGAAATTGGGAGGACTTGTTCAAAACCATGTGTGCCAAGAATATCTTCAAGGCATTGCTTTGTGTAAATATGAACATGTCGCATGTTTTAGAAGCATGTTTTTGAACTTGACTTTTTTGTTTCCAGCAGAGCAGCTTACTCTTTTTTGGGGGGGAGGGGACTGTGCGGGGTCTTCATGACTGCACAGGCTTTTCTCTAGTTGTGGAGAATGGGGCTACTCTAGTTGTGGTGCAAGGGTTTCTCATTGTGGAGTCTTCTCTCTTGGAGTACAGACTCTAGAGCACCAGCTTCCTTGTGGTGCTCGAGGTTTAGTTGCTCTGTAGCATGTGGGATCCTCCCAGTCCAGAGATGAAGTCCATGTCTCCTGAATTGGCAGGCAGATTCTTTACCACTGAGCCATCAAGAAAGCTAAGAGCAGCTCACTCTTTACAGAGAGGTAGCACTTAGCCACTGTCCTTTTTGAGGAACACCAAAGATATTTTCCCCAGGATCTCTTGCAGTCGTGACAGCTTGAGAATTTTGTGACAAGGGAGCCTCTTTTCTGTCCTAAACAGATGAAACTGCTGGGCGAATGCAGCGGCAGCATAGACTCAGTGAAAAGACTGGAACACAAGCTGACTGAGGAAGACGACCATTTCCCTGGCTTTGTTAACTTGAATAGCACTGAAACCCAAACAGCTGGTGAGTGAGTTGCGCTCTATTGAGGACAGAGTGAAATAGAAGATCTCAAAACTCTTTGTTCTGAGTTCCACTGTGTTGCTTACCTCAATCTATACTATTCTGTCCTGAGAACTTTCCTCCAGGTTACACAGATCTCTGAGGACAGAACAAGAAGGTGAAAAATATCACAGTGGTTTTTCCCTATGTCCCATTTGTTTTAAAGCATCATCTTTGAATCACTAGTCAGGAATCTTCTATATACATGCCCAATGCTCTCAGAGCTCTATTGCAGAAAGAAACCAAGAACTGAAAGTTATCTTCACCAACTTTATTGTGGTGTTTTGTTTTTTTTTTTTTAATATTTCTGTATGTATTTATTTCGGCTGCCCCAGGTCTTAGTTGCAGCATGCAGGATCTAGTTCCCTGACCAGGGATCAAACTCAGGCCACCCGCATTGGGAGCAGAGAGTCCTGGCCACTGGACCACCAGGGAAGTCCTGATGTTCACTCACTTTAATGCTATCACTTCATAAATCTCTTTACAGTGTTAAATCTTATGTAGCTGATTTTTTCTTCCCCATCACTGTTAAAAATTCAGATAGGAAAAACACAGCCAGTGTACTGTTACTAACAGCTGACAGCAATAGAAATGCCCAGTGGCGTTACTTTCTTTTCTGTTTTAAAGTTAGCCCACATGTCGGTTTCAAGCATTTCCTAAACATTCCGCATGGAGGAAAACCCCTCACTTTCCTGTGCGTGTCCTGTCTTGCCAGGTGTGATTGACCGCTGGGAACTCATCCAGGCAGAGGCCCTGAGCAAGGAGCTGAGGATGAAACAGAAGCCCCAGAGGAGGCAGCAGTTGGACTCAGACCTGAACAGCGTTCTGACCTGGCTGCGGGAGACGGAGGGCGACCTGGAGCAGCTTCAGCGCCTACAGCTCAGCACCGACATCCAGTCCATCGCACTCCAAATCCAGAAGCTGAAGGTAGCTGCCCTCGGCCTTTCCCACGGTGCCAGACACAGAGCTGCCACGTGGAGTGCCCGGTCAGATGAAAAACTCCAGTCCTGGCTGTTACACACTCACATGGGAGTGGGCCAGTGGTTGGTGGAAATGGACACAAATGTTTCCCCAGCCATCCCGAATCAGAGTGTTCCTAGGAAGGCTTGGAAGGGTTGAGAGCTGGATTGAGTTGCAGAACCAGTCCCATAAAAATGTGTGTGTGTGTTAGTCACTCAATCACGTCCAACTCTGAGACCCCATGAACTGTAGCCCACGGGCTCCTCTGTCCGTGGAATTTTCCAGGAAAGAATATTGGAGTGGGTAGCCATTCCCTTCTCCAGGGGATTGTCCCAACCCAGGGACCCAATGCGTGTCTCCTGCCTTGCAGGCAGATTCTTTACCATCTGAGCCACCAGGGAAGCCCCTCATGAAAATAATCATGATTTAATGACCAGTTAAAATTGCATAAAACCTCCAGGTACCTCTGGGACCTAGTTAACCTCTTTTAAGAGAAACACAGCTATGGCCAGGATCCTACAAGACTATCTAGAGCCAGAGAGGAAGCCTCTCCCAGATGGTATACGTGTGGGTTTGTGGAGACAGAAGGAAGCCACTTGTCATTCTGGAATCAGCAGAACTTCTGAAATAGATTATCATAGTGGCAGAAGCAATTTTCAGTGTCATGAATCCAACTAAACAGAACCTGTGGAGTAATGCTGCTGAAACACGTGACATTTCCATTTGATTTTGACCTTGTTGGGTATAGTACAGAAGATAACCTTCTCTAACTCTCTCTCTAGAGCTTAAAAATCCTTCTCAGCCCAGCTATTGAGATGCATTGATATGTGGAGACTTTTGTAAGCATACTATGGATGGAGAGCTCAGTGTCTTCTTAATAGCTCTCTTGGGCCTGCCTTTTTGTTTGGAGAACGTCAAGCTGTGTTCTTCCTCAGATGTAGCTACTGGGCCCTCTAGGCTCAAGCATTAAGCAAAGCACACTGTCTTTGTGTCTCCCTGGTTTCTGTGTATGCTGGTTTTCTTTGGGGCTGATGTTTTTCTGCCTTGCTTTACCTATTATTTTGTTTTCAATTTTCAAACAGTGAAGTGAGTCTTCCTGACCACTGCTCAGACTTCTCATAGAGTAGCCTCTGTGCCAGCCCCATCAATTTCAAGATGAAGCATCAGATGGGAGATGCAATTTACATTCTCTGGATTACATTTTTTGTTTTTTAGAGTGCTTAAATTACTTGAGTGTCTCTCCAGGAAAATGTAAGGCAGGGTTGCATCATAATCAGTTCCTTAAAAGGTTGATGAAGCAAACACTGGCCAGAGTCTGAGACCTGAGATCAGAGTGGAAAAATGAGACCTTGAATGTCAGCCTATGTGATACATTATAAGAAAAAGCCACCCTTTTATGCGTCCCTCCCCCATCTTTCCTGTTTTCTGAGGATAAATATGTGGAATAACCTAGTACTTTCTACAATATTTGCAGATTTTTGTGCTATTTCTGTGTTGACTCTATATCATGGTATGTTAAGAATCCACTTAAAAGTGAAAATTAAGACAAGTTGGGAACATAACAGAAATGGTGAGAATTATAAGAAACTGTAGCCTGAGTAGATGTGATCTGTAGGGTCACTGACCCTACCTTGATCTGGGAGCATTTAAATAGTACCAAGATATTCAGTGATTAATATATAACCTTGTACTCAAGTTCTTGAAATTTAGTTCTAGATTTTGGGGAAATACACACAGTGACACATCAGTCACCTGTTTGTTTTTGTTTTGTTTTTTGTGAAACTAAGCTAAATTTGTTAGCTGATGAAATACTATTTATTGTCTTTATCATCTCAAAAAGTCTGGCCTGTGGCAGAGGCAGTGTTCTCAGGCTGTGGACCACTGACTGTCAGTGCCTGTGAAGTCAGAAGAGCGGGAGGCCAGGGCCTAGGAATCTGCTTACTTACCACGAGTTGCATTTCATACCTGTGTGCACAACTTTAAGGAGCATTGTTGTTCAGCAGCTAAGTCATGTCTGTTTCTTTGTGACCCCCCTGGACTGCAACACGCCAGGCTTCCCTGTCCTTCACTGTCTCCCAGAGTTTGCTCAAACTCATGTCCATTGAGTCTATCATGCCATCCAGCCATCTCATCCTCTGTCACCCTCTTCTCCTCCTGCCCTCAATCCTTCCCAGTCTTTTCCAGTGCGTTGGCTCTTAGCATCAGATGGCCAAAGTATTGGAGCTTCAACTTCAGCCTCATCCCTTTCAATGAATACTCAGGGCTGATTTCTTTTAGTTTTTACTGGTTTGATCTCCTTGCAGTCCAAAGGGACTCTCAAGAGTCTTCTTCAGTTCCACAATTCGAAAGCATCAGTTCTTTAGCACTCAGATTTCTTTATGGTCCACCTCTCACATCCATATAGGACTACTGGAAAAACCATAGCTTTGACTATATGGACCTTTGTCAGCAAAGTGATATTTCTGCTTTTTAATATGTTCTCTAGGTTTGCTATAGCTTTCCTTCCAAGAAGCACGTGTCTTTTACTTTCATGGCTGCCGTCACTGTCAACAGTGATTCTGGAGCCCAGTGAGTAGCATTAGTCTAATGAAATTGAATTTGTACACTGGAACTAAGAGCACATTTCCTGCTGGTCAGAACTCTTGGACAATGTTGTGTTTGGTTTGTTTTGGTTGGTTTGTTGTTGGACTCCCATGATAGGGGCTGAGTTCATTGTACTCTTTAGTTCACTGCCCAGGATCATCTTTGCTTCCTGCAAAGTTCCTTAATTTTATTTATCTATCCCTTTTCTCCCACTGTTTCTTAATCCCCATTCCTCAAACCCATAGCAACCATTCCAAAATTTTAATTCTTTTCTCACGTGTATTCCTAAAAAATGTGGATTTGTGTGTGCACAATATATTTTAAATTGCATAAATGCTGTTTTGTAACCTACAGCAATCTGTTTATGACTCTTTCACTTACAACTATATTTTCTTAAGATCCATTTATGTCAGTAAGTATATATCTGATCCAATTCTTTTAGCTCCAGTGTGGTCCCCAGTGGTGTGTACCTTAGCCATCCTGCTAAGGCCAGTGTTAATTAATGGCTCTTTTTAATTTGGGTGAAGCATTTCCAAAGGTCTCAGACTGTATCTCTTTAACATTTTTATTGTTGTTTTCCTTGTTTGATTGTTCTCCTTTCTTTTTGCAGGAGCTCCAGAAAGCTGTGGACCACCGCAAAGCCATCATCCTCTCCATCCATCTGTGCAGCTCCGAGTTCACTCAGACTGGCCAGGAAGAGAGCCAGGATCTTCAGGATCGCTTGTCCCAGATGAATGGGCGGTGGGACCATGTGTGCTCCCTGCTGGAGGAGTGGCGGGGTCTTCTCCAGGACGCGCTCATGCAATGCCAGGTCTGTGGGGCTTTGGGCAGGCCACGCTCCAGAATCCAACATTTCCAGTGTAGCTGAGTCTGTGACTCAATTTCTCAAGATCACTAGAGGGATGCAGTTACTTCCCAAAGTCAGTGTTCATGTGAGAAATAACTTTGTGCCCAGTTTTTATTTTACTGGAGAGTGTGTACATATGACCCAGAGTTGAAAGACCCCATCTCCTTTAGAAATTGCAAGAGACTATTCCCATCAGTTTGTCTCAGCCTCACCATTCCTCCTTTGACTCATTCATTTATTCATTCAGCAGATGTTTTCTGAGCACATTAGGAGACATCCAAGTGAGCATTACAAATATTTGCCCATTCATTCAGACCACAGTTACTTGCCCGGTGTTTACAGACTTGACAAACACTGCACTAAGCAGGCAGGATACAGCCCAGCCTCTGCTTTTGTTGGGGAAGATGGACAACAAAAATGCAAGTAACTGCTTAACCAAGCTACTTCCAGGTGATGATAAGGGTAACCAAATGAAAGCACTTTGGAATGGTGAGCAGGGAAGTTGTGTGAATGTTTGATCTGACACTGGAAGGATGTTGCCATGAAGAAGGTCAAGCAAGTGGCAAGTCTCAGAATCAGGAAAGGGTTTAGCATCTTCAAGGATAGAAGGAGGCCAGTGTGATGAGAGGAAGGAATGGACAGGAAAGATCTGGGAGGCGGTCTGGAGACAGATCATTCAGGGCTTTGTGGGCGGGGCCAGGAGTTTGGGTTAGAATCTGAGCAGGATGGGAAGCCTGTATTCCAGGATTGTAGGTGCCCCCAAGAGTAATGGCTGCTTGAAAGCAGGCACCCAAGCTGTGGTTTCCGCCATCTTTACTGTAGCATATCCCACCTGAGATCTTCCATAACCATACCTTGATTAAATGAACACATGGATGTGTGAAGAGAAGGGGTTGAATTTAGGCCTTAAAAGATGGAAAGATATGGGGACATTCCTGGTGGCCCAGTGGCTAAGACTCCGTGCTCCCAGTGCAGGGATCCTGGGTTCAATCCTTAGTCAGTGAGCTAGATCCCATATGCCACAACTAAGACCCAGCACAGACAAATAAATAAATATTTATTTTTTAATGTTGGGAAGATTTGAATACAGGAGGAAGAGAGAGGAGGAGAGTTCTTCTCTCCAATCTGTGTTAGAGCCCTAGGAATTCAGTATTTGATGCCAGTTTTCCTTGTCTAATTTTTCCCTGGAGTAATAAATTAGATGCTTTTTGGTAAGAACATGAACTCAGATAATTACAATAACTTCAGTGCCTTGCTTAGAAAGGAGTTGTGTAGAAGATCTGAAAACCAGTGGTAGGAATTGTAATGCATGGATAATTAAGCTGTGAGGGAAAGAAAAATGTCTCATTCAGGATGATTTTATGCTCCATATATATATATATATATATATATATATATATATAATATATATATTTTATGCTCCATATATATATATATATATATTTTTTTTTTTTTCCCCCCATAGGATTTTCATGAAATGAGTCATGGTTTGCTTCTTATGCTGGAGAACATTGACAGAAGGAAAAATGAAATTGTTCCCATTGATTCTAACCTTGATGCAGAAATACTTCAGGACCATCACAAACAGCTTAAGGTAAGATATGTGGATTTAGATGGCCTCTGCTTATGTTATAGGTGGTTCTACTTATATACCTTTTATGTTGTAGTCTCTTAGTCTTTCTTTACCCCTCATGATTTCTCATCTCTGTGACGCAAGCATGTGCATAGAAGATGGCATATGCTGGCTTTAGGATCTTGTTCTAAAGCCAATTGCTCATCTAAAAATCTGTCTTCATCCTTTTTTTAGCTAACTTTTTTAATAGACTTTTGTAAAAATTTGTTTTTCTGAGACATTTTTTTAAAGTCTTAATTGAATTTGTTGTAATCTTGCTTCTTTTTAATGTTTTTGATTTTTTGGCCAAGAGGCATGTGGAATTTTAGCTCCCTGACTAGGGATCAAACCCATATCCCCTGCACTGGAAGGCGAAGTCTTAACTGCTGTACCACCAAGGAAGTCCTCAGATGGTCTTCATCTTAATTAGCCTGTTTTTATCAAGGCAACTCTATGCTTATTTTCAATTTATTTCTAATTTAAATTTTATATGTTCAATCTATGTTCCAAGACTATTTCGGGTAACTGATAATAAAAGGACATTAAATCTATTAAAATAGAGAATCTATTAAAATAGAGACCATTAAGGATTCTTGAGAAGAATTAAGTATGTAGATTCAACCTCAGCATCAAGTTTTCTGAAATCTAAGACAAGGGAAACATGGTAAGTTAAATGATTTTCATTACCTGGCAAAAAGAAAACATACTAGTTCTCAAGGAATAGGAAACATTTTCTAGTACTAAATTCAAAGGGATATTTGCAGGATTTTTGTGTAGATTCTTATGCAAAAAACTTTGGACAATATAATGTGCCAAATACTTAGGTGGTTTTATGGAAGATAAGGAAGCATATTTGAGTTCCATTAGGAGAAAATAATTTGCATTTTGTCACTTTCTGTATTTTTAAAATGCTATTTCTTAACATTTAACACTCACAATGACCTAACCAACAGAATTGGCAGCTTTTAGTTCAGTACTATAAAGGTCTTAGAAACCCAGAGGAAATAGCTATGTAGCTACATTTTTACCAGACTTTTGACCTCAGACTTTAAATTGTGAGTGATGAATCACTCATATACCTTTTTAAAAGTCTCAAATAGTTATCAGAGCATAGCTCAACCAAGCTGTTTTTCTGCATTTATATGTTAGTTTTACTTTTCTTTTTAAATGAATATTTTATGTCTCATTTGCATAATACTTTATATTTTAAATAATTTGACATACACTCACCAATATGAACCTTCCTATAATACTGTGGACCAGGCAAGAATTAATATCACCATTTTACCTAAAGGAAATCAACCCTGAATACTCATTGGAAGAACTGATGACGAAGCTGAAGCTCAAATATTTTGGCCACATGATTTGAAGAGCCGACTCATTGGAAAAGAGACTGATGCTAGGAAAGATTGAGGGCAGGAGGAGAAGGGGGTGGAGGAAGATGAGACAGATAGCATCACAGACTCAATAGATGTGCATTTGAACCAACTCTGGGAGATAGTGAAGGACAGGGGAGCCTGGCATGTTGCAGTCCATGGGGTCACAAAGAGTTGGACATGACTTAGTGACTGAAAAACAACCACCACCAAATGAGACAACTAAGATCAGAAAGGCTCAAGGATTTTATAGGATGCTTTTTGGGAGAGGTAGGATTAGAACATAGGTCCCTGATCTCCGAAGGTCATGGCTGCTATATCCGTCCTCGTGTGATGCTTGGGTATAATTGTCCACTAAGTTACAGTGAACTCACCCTGCACCTGGGGACTTTCTCCAAGTATCGGAAATTCTTAGGAAAATATTTTTTTACTATATTCTTAGCAAATAAGGCATGAGCTGTTGGAATCTCAACTCAAAGTGGCCTCGCTGCAAGACATGTCTTGCCAACTATTGGTGAATGCTGAAGGCACAGACTGTTTAGAAGCCAAAGAAAAAGTCCACGTGATTGGAAATCGACTCAAACTTCTCTTGAAGGAGGTCAGTCGTCATATCAAGGAGCTGGAGAAGTTATTAGACATGTCAAGCAGTCAGCAGGTAAGCTCTCAACAGACATCATTGTGTCGAATTTCCTGCAGGAGACCAAACAAGCACCATCTTTATCCATTTCAGAAAGCCTCTGAATGGAGTACTTGTCAGAATAGAGTGTCTTTTCTCTCAATCACTTCTCTTACAAATCTGTCTCAAAATAAAAAAGCGACTCGAAAACTTTCGTAATAAGACACTACTTTTGATTCTGCTACATCCAAAAATCCTCTTTAACTGTTACTGCTGATCCTGTTAGCACCACTATTGTGGCATTTTATTTTACCCAGTTTAAGAAGGCGTGTGCTTTCAGTAACACAGCGAGAGGTCACAAGCAGCTGGTGCACGTGAGTTTCATATTCAGACCTTAGGAGGCATGAATTCGCCTGACACAGATGACAGTTAAGTCGTAAGGAGTGTTCTCCACTAACTTTTATTTATTTATCTATTTGCTTGTTTGTTCATCTCTTTACTTATTGGTAAATCTACTACATCATGGTAATATTGCTGGTTTTAAGAAATGCTTTTGCAGGTAAGACTTCAGGCATTCACTTGTGAAATCCTGTCCTGAACACACAAACACGCTGCAGGCAAAAGAACTATCTACTCCCAGTAACAGCAGGTGCCAGAAACAGGACAGTTTCTCTGATGCTAAGTAGGGTGGCTCCTGGATGACCGATGCAGTGTCTCTCCAGCCTGATCACCCTGGAGCTCTAAGGCAGATTCCATCACCCACTTCACATCAGTCCATTCCCATCACTGAGAAATAATAAAGCTTCAAGTGACCCAGTCATGACAGAGCTATTAAATACCTAGCTATTAGAACATAGCTATTAAATAAATAAATACTTCTATTTTCTGGAAGGCCCCAATGCACAACCAGGAAGGCCCAACACTCTAGAAGAATTAGGTTCTGTTTTTCCTGCAACTGCCCGATTCTATTTTTTGTTTGTTTCTTAAACTGGGATATAGTTGCTTCACAGTGTTATGTTAGTCTCTGCTGTCCAACTAAGGGAATCAGCTATGTGCATACACACAACCCCTCGTTCGTGGACCGCCCTCCCACCCTCCACACCCATCCCACTCCTCGAGGTCAGCACAGAGTACTGAGCTCCCTGCGGTATAAGGCAGAGTCCCACGAGCTGCCTGTTTTACACATGGCCACGGATTTATGTCAGTCCTAATCTCCCAGTTCATCCGGCGTGCCCCCCACCCCCTGCCACGTCCACACATGTCTTCTCTGCGTCTGTGTTTCTATTCCTGCCCATGAGGATGGGGTGGGAAATACTTTGCAGATCACAAAGCCGTCATGGCTCTGGGACGTGGCATCATTAAGAGCATCTGTTTCTCACGTAGGATCTGTCTTCCTGGTCTTCCGCTGACGAACTGGACACCTCGGGATCTGTGAGTCCTACCTCGGGAAGAAGCACCCCAAACAGACAGAAAACGGTAACTTCCCAGGGGTCACTTTCAGTTGGCCCAAGGGAGGGAACACGGGGGCGCGACGGCCTTTGTAGCCGACTCAGGGTCCAGGGGCTCTCCCCTTGCAGAGCAGGGGTCCCCGGGCAGCGTGGGGGTACCCCTCGGTGGGACACGGAAGAGCTCCGTTTCCTCAGCCCTGCCTTGAACCCTCTCCACAAACGCTCAGGAGCGAAAGGAGCGGTTCTGTTTTTCAGAAGAATCAGGGTTCAACGTTGCAGTTCATAAGCAGGGAGACAAATTATTTTTCTTGCTCCAAGGGCCATTTCTAGTAGAACGGTGCCCCCCTTGTCCCTTTGGCGGCCCCTCCCTTCAAACGACCACCGCCATAGTCCACCTCAGAAAGGCAGGCTCCACATAAAGGGGCGCCTCGGGCAGAGGTGGACGGAACCGAGCATCTCATGAGACCATTGAGTTTATAAGACCAACGGGGGTTCTGTTGACTCTCAAGCGGAGACGCTCCTGAAGATGGTCTTGAAGGTTTTCTGTGATTGTATCGCCCCCAGAGTGGCACCAGCTCAAGATGACTCACGCACAAGGCCTGTTATGGGGCACACAGTGAGGAACAAAAGACCAGTTTTGGCCCCTGCTACCCTCTCTACCTTGGTTTCTCTGTGTAATTAGAAGCTCGTTTTTTGTTTTGTTATTATTATTATTTTTTTTTTTGGTCTGGCTTTATGATTATATTCATTTTGATTATCATTCCATTTCTTTACTTTTTAGAAATATTGATTTCATTTGTATTTTTTTTGTTATAAACACTTAAATCCTATTCTGATAAATGTTATTATCTTTTTAGAATTTTTTTTTTTTACTACATTCACTAGTTTCCTATAGATCCTAGTTTAAGAATGTGAAGGAATACTGGCTTTTCGAGTCAAATTTTAGCCTTTATTTGAGTATTTAACTTATTGAGTCTTCATCACTCTACACAGAACAATATCACTTTATCATTTTTTTTACTTAACTGCCAACAATTGTAATATTGTTCCAGTGTACTGGAAGGTGAAAAAATATGTAAAGTATATTTGAAATATGTAACATAACATATTGCAGTTATTATTTATTGTAATTAAATATGCAGAGATCTTTGGGTGATGTAGTCATTTATGTTTTTACCATGAGAAGGGGGAGAATTGTACCCACTGTGATAGACGTGACCAAACCACCATCCATGTTTCTTCAGTGATGTATAATATAGACGTTAATTGATTTTGCTTCTTCAACCAAAGAAAAGCCAGTTTCCTTGATTCATGGGTACTGATCATTTCATTTGATTTATATTTCCTTTGCTGCACTTTTAGTTCAGTTTTCATCAGTAGCTCGTCTTTATTTGCCTGGACTGAACATTCTTCTTTCTTTACCCCTGTTCATTGCAAACAGCCACGAGGCAAATGTAGCCTCTCACAGCCTGGACCCTCTGTCAGCAGCCCACATAGCAGGTACCTTATTCTCCTGGTTTCCACACTGTTCTAGAACTCCAAGAGGATGATGAAAATTGTCCATGATTTAGTCAGGCCTATATTTGGTCTGCCTCAGGGTAGTTGAGAAACTACTCTTTTCAGTCCACACCCTTTCCTAATAAATTGAGAGAGACTTTTCTAAGTGGAAAGTACAAGAAAATCTCAGAGCATAAAATATTTGGGCCCCACCAAAAATTGTTTAACTGTACATAGGCCATCCAGTACTTTTCATCCGATGGTGTTTATTCCGAGTCCTCATAAAGATTCCAAGTCTCTGATGGCACAGCGCCATTCAATTCATGGCAGAATTTTATCATCCTCTTTATTTCTAGATTTTACAATAAGATAGGTGATAGATCAATGAATTATTTTACCATCCCCAGAACCCACAAATCTGAATAAAATCTACTAACACTCCCAGCTTTTTATTTTATTTTCGTGTTTTATCCAGATGGTGGGTTTTGGAGTCTCAACATGGCAAGTCCTAATTTGATATCACTTAAAATTTATAAGCCTCTCCTCTTCTGCCTCTCCTAAAACTCCTCTTCAGCCAGCACACACACTTACCTTCCTGACACTTGGCCAGCTCTTTCCCTCCGGAAACAAGAGCAGAGCCGTCAGTCGCCCCCTCCCCGCCCGGGGACCTCCAGACAGCCTCCTCACAGCTGCCACTCTGCTTTACGCCTGGCTTCCAACAGTCCCTGTCTCTGCAGTCAGCGATGCTTTGCCTTCTTCGTTGTCGGTGTGATGTCTGTGCCCCTGGCCCTTCCACCAATGAGTTCCCATTTTCCCAGACAACTTTTTGAAAATGAAAATACTGTCCTTGGAAGCTGACTCTTCATCCCAGTCACCAGCAGTTCACTGTTAAAAGTGGTTTGTCTCACCACTGAGCTGGAATCTCAGTTCCTGGAAGGAAGGTTGGGGGTGAGGAAGCGTAAACAGGCCCTGAGTCAAGACTATTAGCTTTCCAGCTGTGTGCTAAAGGGACCAGCCTTTGCTTCTGGTCGTTTCCACTCAGCTATGTAGTACAGAACAGATCATGATCTGCTTTCTGGTTTTAAGCTTCCCTTCACTATGTTTTGCTTTTTTTTTTTCCTTTGGTTTGGTTTGATGACAGTTTTGTGGGGCTTTTTTTTTTTCAGTCTGTAACAAAATATCAATAATAAAACATGAATGGAGAAAAACTCACAGGGATTTTTGAAGATCACGATGGGCTTCTCCAAGTGCGCTGATGTTTTCTTGGCCCCCTATAAAAAAAAAGACATCATGTACTATAGAGAGATCCCTGTTTCATAAAGCCTATCTTCTTGCCACAAATTACTGATGTGTCATGAACAGAGATGGGGCATCCTGTCCCCACAGCATTCCTTTAAGGATAGCAGAGATCAACTCTGTAGTTGACATAAATGATGGTGATGAGAAGGGGAAAAGCTCCTATGTTATTAACAGCATCCATACTGGTAGCAACCGCCCTTTGGTTCCCAGTTTCCCATGTTCTTTCAGACAGTCACCCGGCCTTCTGAAACGTCAAAGGCTTCATTTCTCAGGGCAGCAAGGGCTTTGACACGTCTCCTAACGGGGCTTTGCGGCTGGGACAGCCACGTTCTCACTGTGACATCCGCAAGCTGCCTTCAGCTCTGCTCTGTCCAGCGCTGTTTATTAACATCTTTCTGAGCACACAGCACGGTGTCCACTTTGCTGCTTACAGGACCTGAAGTACAAATGATCCTCACCTGGACGGGAAACGTCGGCAAACACCTTGGCAGGCGGGTTGTGGTTGAACATTCTTGGATGCTTACCTCCTTGGCACCTTTCTTCGGGGTGCACCCACGTGGACAATAACATGGAGAGTCTGCTGGGAAAGAATTAACTTCTCTCACAATCCGGCTGTCACGGTGTTCCTTTACATTGGACTGGAGATTACCTTGCGTTTGATCTTGCACTGGTCCAGCAGACTTGAAAGGTTATTGCCAAAGCACAAACAGTTTAGAACGTTGACCCCAGCCATCTGTGATGGGAAAATTTTAGGCATGTATTCTTTCTGAGAGCAAAGAGGCTGACTTGAAAGAAGCTGGGTATTCATTTGAAGGGAGGGTTCTTATATTCTTTTTGTAGTTTAAAGTCATATTAAGAGTATCAGTTGTTTCCCTGCTGTATATTTCAGACTGATTCTAGAGCCATTGTTCTCTGTTCTCTTACTTGATATTCTAGGCCTAACAATGGATTGATACCAGTGTTTACCATACACCTACTATGTTTAGGCCCAGGACCCACAAAATACAGTATGGTTCCTGTCATAAAAGAATAGCAATATGTCAGAATCTAGGGATCCCCTAAATCAAGACCTTTTAATATTCTAAACATTTGAAAAACATTTGAAAGCATACATTTCTAGTAACTATTCACAATTTTTGAGATTAAACATACTTAAGATGCATGGCTTTTTGAAAACAGGTTTATGATGGCCCAGCTGACACTTTTTCTCCAGTTTCGATTTGAAATTATCTAACCTGAAAGCCAATAACTCTTCAAAATTCTGCTCTAGATTAGTTGAAGTGCACACATGGAAAGATTTTACTCCAATTTCCTACAAGGCAAAGGAAAAACTCCTCCATAGTCTGCAGAGAGGGAAATGATGACTTCATTCCAAAGCTGAGAATTGTAACATGTAAATCTTCCCTGGGTGTCTTTAGTCTTTGGCACCTTCTACAAACAGCTGAGACAGAATAAGTGGCAAATGACTGGCTGAAACACTGAAAGAGAGGGAAAAAGGCCTCATTTTAAAATCTGGTCAAGGGAGCATTTAGGCAGGCACAGTGGGGTTTTTACACGTACATGAGGGCCTCACTGTAAACACTGTTCAACTTCTTGTGGAATGTTTTTTTCAGGTCTTTTCTGTCCTCCCTGGGGATTTATTTATTCAAAGCTCTCAAAGTGCTTCAGCCTAAAACAACCTTGCCCCCAAGGCAAGCTGGACACCCTGGCGTAGGACAGTTAGTTATAGGGGAGGCTCCGCTATGTTTCCTTTATATTTTGAGGTCTGCATTCCCAGTGTTTCCCGGGAACAAGTAAGACACTTTGGAAAAATACATCACCTCTTTGAAAGTACTGCTATAAATCAGGACTATTTCCCTGGAAGCAAAGGCTGAATCTAGCAAAATCCCTAAGGGTGTGAGTTAGCACACCCTTGCTTTAATCATACAGATAAGAATGATAAGTTGCTGACATTTATTTCGCATTTAGTGTATTCTAAGGACCATGCTAAGTGTTATATATCTGTTACCTCATTTCCTTATTTAATCCGCCCAGCATGTTCATTCCCAATTTTATAGACAAGGATATCAAGAAATAGAGGCATGAAGATGTAGAATTTGAAACCAGGTCTCTCTTACTCTGAATCCTAGCTCGCAGGCTCTTAATGAGTGTGTGTGTGTGTGTGTGTGTGTGTGTGCGTGCGCGCGTGTGTGCATATGCATTCAGTCGCTAAGTCATGTCTGACTCTTTGCAACCCCATGGTCTCTATAGCTCTCCAGGCTCCTCTGTCCATGGGATTTCCCAGACAAGAATACCGGAGTGGGTTGCCATTTCCTTCTCCAGGGGATCTTCCCGATTCAGGGATTGAATCCGCATCTCCTGCAGTGGCAGGCGATTCTTTACCAATGCACCACCTGAGAGGGTTACTTTAGACAACAGTTCCAGGGCTGGGGCTACCGTGGACTGCCTGAGATAGCTTTGGACCAGCCAGAATGTTCATTTTGGACTAAGGGGAGACACACCCTAAGTTGATTCTGAAAATTTGTCTTCTGAACCACATACCCAGGGAATAAAGACCATTCACACAAGAACAGACAAGATCATGGACAACCTGATATTTCCTCACAAAATTTTCTATTCCTCTCCTGCCAGAGTTCTCTCACAAGTTACAAAATGAGCTGAAAGTGTCTTTTCATTTGTGTTTCAGTGACGTATGCACAGAATTAACCCATTTTATTTCCTTGGTGACATAACTTTTTGAGATGAGTCACACTCCACATGCACACTCACTCCTTGGGCTTCTCACAGCCCTTCTGAGACTTTCTTTGCTGTGGTGTGTTCATAGGTATGGGCTTCCCTGCTGGCTCAGCTAGTAAAAAATCTGCCTGCAATGCAGGAGACCTGGGTTCGATTCCTGGGTTGGGAGAATCCCCTGGAGAACGGAACGGCTACCCACTCCAGTATTCTGGCCTGGAGAATTCCATGGCCAGAATTCCCACAACTGCACATATTTTGGGAAAGAGATGAAACAATGCCTGGGCAGTTTTTTACCCTCAAATTTGAATGAGCAAGGGGAGTGAGAAAAGTCATAAAATAAATGTTTACTTGTAGAGAATAAGCACGTTTTTTTCAGGACAAGGTTACCCAAAATATCTCCACTGATTTAAGTTCCTTAAGCAAGCTTACACATTTAGTTTTTCCTCTGTCAACACAGCCTCCACTGGGTCTGTTTATGGAGTAGGGCCCTTGGAGAGGGATGAGTGAGAGGTCTTTGTTCTTCCTCCTGTCAGATTCCCCAAGACTCTTGAAACTTAATTGATTTTAGATTAATAGATTAAATATTAAATGTACTCACTTACTTGGTGTCATTAACCTGCTAGTATTAATACTAGAAGCACTGGGACAGGTTCATCCTAAGGAGAGAGAACTTTGGGCTTGTTGAAACCTTCGTAATTGCCCCCACGCGGGTGGCATTGTTTTCAGTAGACCAACTGGACATTTCCAAGAGCAGTCAGCTGCATGGAAAATCACTAAGCACTGTGTTCTCTTTGTCCCAATCTTAGCCCATTATTTCTCCCCAGGTTGGCATTCTTCAACATTAGAAAGCTTGCACTGATTAAATGTTAATACAGAATGCTCTGATGCTGTTAAATGTGCCATGTCCTCCAGTAGAATCTACAGCATCTGAGCCTGTCATCCAAAGATGGTGACCTTGTCTTGCTTTTCTCAAGAGTGGGCTGGTCAATGTGTAGCCCTTGTTTTGATCTCGATCTTCGGCTTAATTGTTCAGAGAAGCTAATAATTGACAAACGGGCTGTTCAGCTCTGTCAGTCAGATTCTGAATGATATGCATGAATCTGCCCATCCCTAATGTTCTGAAGTGTCTCCTAAAGAAAAGTCAGTTTGAAATCTCCCTCATTTTATTTAGATGCTGAATAATAAGGAAACATGGAGCTCTCTTTTGTGTTTTTAAGTCATCGGACAGCTGACAGGTGGAGAGTACTGTTCACCAGGGCCTATTTTCAGGCCATTCAGTCCAGAGCTCATGGGTGACTGTCTCATCCTTCTCCAGACACTTTAAACTGCTGAATTCATAAACTGTCAGAACCAAAAAGTTTTTAGATTAATGATTTCTCATCTTTGCAAATGAGAAAACTGAAGGCAGAGAGATTTAAGTCACTTGCCCACGTTGTACAGCCGCCTCAAAATAGAATGCCCCTGTGTCCATATACTGACTGGGTGGTGTTTGTAAAACCTGTGAGGCTTTATGGTTAAAAGCATTCATTTGAGACATGAGGAAACCACTTGCCTCCAAGTATTTTAAGATATTACCTTCTTTGCATCTGCATGGGAGAGACCTGTGATGTAAATATGACTTGGATGACCATTCATGTCACCAAACAGCAAAACATTACAGAGACATGCTGCTGGAGCTCTTCCTTTTTTATTTTTTTACTTTTTGGCTGCACCTCGCAGCATGTGGGACCTTAGTTCCCTGACCAGTGATCGAACCTGCATCCCCTGCATTGGAAGGAAGAGTCTTAACCACTGGACCACCAGGGAAGTCCATACAGCTCCTTTAATTGTCAACTGGGGCAAGTGGTTTACTCTGTTTATAAAGCCTAAGTTGTAAAAGTTAGAACACCAGAGTTGAATGCCATGCTAACTGTGTAACCTCAAGTGGGTTGCCTAACTTCTCTGTGCCTCCTCTATGTCGACTATAAAATGAAGGTGGGACAGGAATACCGAGGACTGCTGTGGGCATGAAGTGAGAGACAAATGCTTC
Source organism: Odocoileus virginianus (assembly GCF_023699985.2). NCBI lineage: Eukaryota > Metazoa > Chordata > Mammalia > Artiodactyla > Cervidae > Odocoileus > Odocoileus virginianus. The sequence continues at coordinate 14,186,965 of NC_069707.1, forward strand.
TGTTATCCAGCAGTTAGAAGAGTAAATGTGAAGTAATTAGCCTCCAACTAATAAAAATAAATGGGGAAAAAAAAAAAAGTAAATGTGAACTTTCGTTAGTTATTTATCTACAAAATCAGAAGATGGATTAGCTACTCTAAGGCTTTATCTCAGCACGAATATTTTACAGTTAGGTAGCTAGAGAAAGTTCTATTTAATAGATATGTGACAGACTTCTTTTATGCTCTGGGTCAGGAAGATCCCCTGGAGAAGGTAATGGCAAGCCACTCCAGTGTTCTTGCCTGGGAAATCCCATGGACAGAGGAGCCTTGTGGGCTAGAGTCTGTGGGGTCACAAAGAGCCAGAGGTGACTGAGCACACACGCGGCTCATCTTCACAAAATGCCGTGTATTTCTGAGTATCGGTCCTAGCAGAGGGCAGTTAATCAGTTTGACCACTAGGTGGTGATTGAACTCTTGTGGCCTCCCAGTTGGTAACCTCTACATTCACCTCTGCATTCACTCTACATTCACTCTACATTCACTACATGAAGTGTATAAAACATGGAGCTTGCAAGTTGGAAGCCTGTCAAGTCTAATTTGAAGGATTTGAAGAAGAGGTTGTAGCACAGAGGTGAAGTCAGTTGTTCAAGGTTTGTAGACTGGAAAAGAACACAGTCCCAATTAAGGCCAGAGATCTGTTTTTGTCAATCATGCTCTGGGAGCTGCAGCAGAAAGCCAGTATAGTACACGGCTGCTCAGAGCTTCTACAGGGCCGGTCCAGACTGTTTGTTTCATGTATGTCTTTGTGAATTTAGTGAAAGAGTAGTCCTTCTGTTCCCTTTTAAGGGGATTATTTCTGTTTTTTATCTTAACATTTTCTTTGGTGCCACTCCCCACTGATACTGGTGTAATCTGGCTTCCGAAATTAATGGCTAATAAGGGAGCTCTGATAGCTCAGTTGGTAAAGAATCCGCCTGAGATGCAGGACACCCCAGTTCAATTCCTGGGTCAGGAAGATCTGCTGGAGAATGGATAGGCTACCCACTCCAGTATTCTTGGGCTTCGCTTGTGTCTTAGCTGGCAAAGAATCTGCCTGCAATGCAGGAGACTGGGTTCGATCCCTGGGTTGGGAAGACCCCCTGGAGAAGGGAAAGGTTATCCACTCCAGTATTCTGGCCTGGAGAATTCCATGGACTGTGTAATCCCTGGGGTCTCAAAGAGTCGGACATGACTGAGCAACTTTCACTTTTCTTTTCAAGGTAGCTGGAGACAGTGTTTTCTCATGAGATAAGGGTACTGTGTGGCCAATACAGTCTTCATACCTGTATACCTCTCCTGTGGTCTCACAATCAATGCCCCTACCATCAAACCATTAGAGAATTCAGACTAGGTGTGGGGAGTGGGTCTCCTTGGTACATCTGTTCTTTCTGCTTCTGCAATGTTGTGTGTGTGTGTGTGTGTATACAATTCCTCTTGTAAATATCATTGCTTTCCTCCTCTTCTCCACTAGTAACCAAAACATTAAGGGATGCTTACAAAGGAAAAGCAGTACCTCCCACCCAGAACCTACTTCCATATTCTGTGTTTCACAGGCAGTCTTTCTTATGAATTCTGAAGTTCATGCTTCATCTGTAATGCACTGTTTCAAAGTAGATGGGGAAATTTAAGAAGATAGGAAAACATGGAACATTGGGTCTAGAAGGAGCCTTCAAGACACAATCTGTCTTCAGAAACAGTGTGTCTGTTCCCCACATTGATGGAGCCAGTGACAGAAGGATCACCCTGGAGTCAGTATGATTCAGCACCAGTGTTGTGTAGACTGACTCCACCGCCACACTTATTCTTCCAGCTTTGGAATCTGCCAATGTCAGGGCCAGTCGCTGACTCAGTGCAAGATGAAACCAGGGAATACTCTAAGGTTAATTCAACTCTGTGGGTCTGTGCAAAATGACTGCAGCTGTCCTTGTCCTTGCTGCACGGACTCTGGCACGTCCAGGACAGGCTAGATGGTGGGAAAACCTTGTATCATCCCAACAGCCACTAATTGTGCCTAATGTTGCTCTTGATAGTCTTAAACCAAAAATGTACTGCATCAAACATCTACATTTTAATTATCCCGGGTCTACTTAATTTATGCTGGTGGGGTGTGTGTAGAGCAGTTATCTTTGTTGGAAAAGGTTTTGCCAAATCGATGGGCGGGTGGAATTTGAACCCAGTTAGTTACCTTTAACCAACTAAATGTCTGCCCTCCATCAGTGCAGTTTCCAAACAACTCTTCATTTGGTGATGGGGAGATCACCTGGGTTTACTGCAGAAGGCTGGCAGCTAACTGCCTGGTTGGGTGGTGTTCATCAGCTGGGTTTACTGCAGAAAGCTGGCAGCTAACTGCCAGGTTGAGTGGTGTTCGGTCTAACCAAAGGGGAGGAAGCAAACATCAGCATCCACCCAACACTGGAGATACTTGAGTTATTGATGTCGATTCTTCTCTCAGGTCCATAAAAGGTGGCTCCGATTCCTCCCTTTCTGAGTCTCGGCCAGCCCGGTCCAGCCGAGCCTTCCTGTTCAGAGTCCTCCGAGCGGCTCTTCCCCTTCAGCTCCTGCTGCTGCTTCTCATTGGGCTGGCCTGCCTAGTCCCAATGTCAGAGGAAGACTACAGTTGTGCTCTCTCCAACAATTTTGCCCGATCATTCCACCCCATGCTCAGATACACAAACGGCCCTCCTCCTCTCTGAACCAAGCAGATGCTCTCGGCCGCTTGCTGCTGGTCGCCTAGGGAGGAATTTGGCCCAGGGCAATCCCAAACGAGCAAAGAGAGGACGTAAGTCTTGGCGGATGCCCTCGGTACGGCAGCTGTCGCTCACCTCCGCATCCCATGCGTGCAAATCACGGCTTCGGAGGTGATGGTAAACGGTGATGGGGGAGAGCACATAGAGGACAGAAGCTGGGAAGAAATTTTGATTGAGCCTCAGCACTAAAAAGAGTCAAGATTTCTACTGTTCCCTGGACACGTGAACTCTGGACCCTTGGCCCATCTGTGTGTATGCAGGGACTTCAGAGACCATCTGGGCAGCTTTCCCACGGTGCTGCTCCATCCATTCAGTAAGTGATGCGACCTGAGCACCATGTTGTCATCGAACAATCTACCAGCCAATCAGCGCTGAAGAGATTTGAAGACCCTGTAACATACAGTTTTTAAGAGCTTATATGGCAGCTTCCTTTTTACCTTGTTTTCTTTGGAGGGCATGATATTCTAACCTTGCATTAGAAGCACAAGCTGTAAATCTAAAAGGCACTTTTTTTTAAAGATATAAAGAAACATTGGATGTAATAAATAAAAATCACAGAAGGCTTTATGTGAAAAAAAAGTTGAATGTTATAGTAAAAGAAATGATATTTATGTATGTACAGTTTGCTAAAGCCAAGTTTTGTTTGTATCAATTTATTTGCATTTATTACAGATACTATGAAATATCTTGTCTGTGGTTTTTTTGTTCCTCCCTAAAGAAATGACTCTAGATTTCCCTATTAAGCAGGCACTTCTCAGAATGCAACCTGCTGCTGCTGCTGATGCCGCTAAGTCGCTTCAGTTGTGTCTGACTCTGTGCGACACCATAGATGGCAGCCCACCAGGCTCCCCTGTCCCTGGGATTCTCCAGACAAGAACACTGGAGTGGGTTGCCATTTCCTTCTCCAATGCGTGAAAGTGAAAGTGAAGTCGCTCAGTCGTGTCCGACTCCTAGCGACCCCATGGACTGCAGCCTACCAGGCTCCTCCGTCCATGGGATTTTCCAGGCACGAGTACCGGAGCAGGGTGCCATTGCCTTCTCCAGAATGCAACCTAGATTATCTTTTTTTTTTTTTTTTTGTAGAATAAATGAAGCTGAAACATAAACATATGTTAAAAACAAAAGGAAAAAAGGATGGACAGAGGTAGTACATATTTAGACAGAGAGAACTCTGGATAACTTCTCCCTTCTCCTTCCACAGCCAGGCACATCTCCCCAGCTGTCTCCCAGGTGCCTCCCAGCATCTTTCATACCTTTCCTATTCTCCTTTCTTTTCTGTTCTCCCTGCACAATTGGAGGAACCACCTGTGATGTCCTGACTGAGGCCCCTTCTCCATTCCATCCCAAGATTTACCAAAAAGCCACAGGAATATCCCTGAAGCACGCTTCCATTCAGACCCCTTCTTTGCTCCAGAATCTTGTTTTCATCATCTAGTGGAGGAAATAGAATTTTAGTTTATAATTCAAGTTCTCAGACAGTCAGATTTTATTCTGTCCATGTCATCTTGCCAACTCATGGCTCTTGTGGAGCTGTTTGGTGTTCATGGTCATTTAATCCACCATTGAGTAATCAGAGGAGAAAGATTTATTTAAAATCCAAGTTTCTGGCTTCTCTTGTGAGTGGAAAGCTCACATGTACTGGACATATATTCCCACATGACAGTAATGGCTGGAGTGACATGACCGCTTTCCTTTGAAAAACAAGAGTAGACAGTTATTACACTTGCATAAATGGCCTATGAGCCTCCCTCGTTACCTGTACCAGCCTAACTCCCAGAGTCATTTAGTTTACAAATCCTGCTCTAAACTGAGATTTTAACCCTGACTGAGACACTCAGAATTACCTGGAATTTCCTTCCATAGTTTTCATGATATTCATAGCCTGTGTGCCTTCTTACCTAGGGGTTCAGAGGTTTTTTTAAGCTTTCTGATTTCTGGACTCACAGCAGACCTTCTAATTTAGTCTCTGGGCATCCAGCCTGGGAGCTGACATTTTAAACAGATACCTGAGGTGGTTTTTAGTCCTGTGAAGTGAAAGTCGCTCAGTTGTGTCTGACTCTTTGTGACCCCATGGACTATACAGTCCCTGGGGTTCTCCAGGCCAGAATGCTGGAGTGGTTAGCCATTCCCTTTTCCAGGGGATCTTCCCAACCCAGGGGTTGAACCCAGGTCTCCTGCATTGCAGGCAGATTCTTTACCAGCTGAGCTATGAGGGAAGCCCGTTGTTGTTATTTTAAGTCCTACTAACTGTTGAAAAGCACTCCTCTACACCATCTTAGCTCCAACTTTCTGTTCTCGCTACTCATTCTTTCCTGCCTCACAAGACTCAACCCACAAGCCACCTGCTTGATGCCTTTGCAGATCACTATTAGACTGACTTCCCTGGACTGACCTTACCTCCCTTGGTGTACTCCTGCTCTATACTGTCAGGTTAGTCCTTTTTTCCTGCTTCGGAACAGATAGGAGGTGAAATGTTCTTTTCTAAAGAAGACACACCTGTATGTCACAATTTCTGTCTTTCTGCTTCCGGGAAGGCTGTGAGCAGTGGTGGACCCTGGGGTTGAAGGATGCCCTGCGCCCTCATCTGAGATGGTTCCGCTTCAGCCCAGGTTCTTCCCTCACTTCCCTGTCACCCCAGCTCCGAATACCTGGAGGACCTGGGCTTGCTTCTAGAGCAGTCTGGCCTTTGAAGAGACCTGTGTCGCCATGTTATGGAAATCACCACACAACGAGGTGTCAGGCATGGCGGAGGCCAGCCCAGAGTCACTTCAGAGCCACTTCTCCACATGGCAGTTAACTGGTTTAACTATGCATGTCCCATCACCGAAAAACCAGATATTAAATGTGGCTGAGAAAGTGATGTAGCTTTGACTAAGACAAGTCTTCACGTCCCATTTCTGCCTTTCTCAACCCCCTGTGAAACACTGAATGGAAGGCATCATGTGCAATTCTATTAGGTATTTTCAAGACTTAGAGGAAAGGACATTTGAACAGGACAGCAGTGGGAATCCCCTGGGCGGGTAAACTTTAAAACCAGGAGGTGCTGTCTTCCCCCAGATGTCAACATGACCAGTCTAGCAAGGACCAAGCCAGCCACAGACAAGACTAGGATTTCTGTCTAGTGCTCACTCGGTCTCCATGCTTAATGAGGGAGGGGACACAGGGTACCATTTGGAGCATCCTTGCCTGTACCAGCAGCTTCCCTGGCAACAGAGAGAGAGAGAGAGATGTCAGCAAAGGCTTTGTGGATGAGGAAGGTATTCGGGAAGAATTTTAACAGACTAGAAGGACACTGATGGCTGTTAAAGAGACTCTGACTTCCAGAGTAGGGACTGTCCAGAGCCCCGCTGTTGCCCAGAGGTAAGGAGTCATGTCCCCCCGAGTGATGACTGAGGAAGGGCATGGTGAAGAGATGAAGGGTAGGATTAATAATATCTTGGTAATGAAGTTTGCACTAGCAGGAAATGTTAGAAAAACTGAGGGAAGAGAGAAAACCCATAAACCTAGGATGAAGAGGGGGAAAAATAAAGAGAAACTTAAAGTAGTGACTTACTGAAACGTCCATGGAGAAGTGAAAGGTTTCTGTGGAAACTGTGCCCAGGGAGCAGGAACGCTGCCTCCTGGAAGACGGGGCAGCTCAGCTTCCCTTGTTTTTGTAAGAACTGAGAAGAGATGCCTTCAAAAGTCTTGGATGGGCAGTTCAGCAAGCCAAGGGCTGAGATTTACTGTCAAAAGACAGGTGGGGGCAGACGGATTTACAGCCTGTGCCCTAGGGCCAAATATTAAGAAATTAGAGCTACAAAATTTTATTGGCAAGCCACTTAAGAGATCATAAAGCAAAGAAAGGTGGAGGAAATAGATTTATGAGAGCAGATCACGGCTAGAAAAGCAGGGTCTCTAGCTGGTCTGGATGAACCAGAGAGCGGTCCCAATAGCTGGGTTCCCTGCCCCCACCCACCAGTCTGCTATCACTGAATATGCCCCTAGGGAGTTAGAAATAAAACTTCCTCAGAGGATATGCTGAATAGAACCCCAGATCCCCAGGCGTAGCAACAGACACTCACATCACAAGTATGTATTAAATGCCCGGTGTGGGCAGCAAAGATGCTTCAGACTCTTCCGGAGTCAAGTTACAGCTGAGCCCTCATCCCTTCCTGTTTCATTACCCATTAAAATGCCATCCCTGAGCCTTCCACATTCAGGAGAATCTGTATTTTCCTCCACCGATTCTGTCCTGAAATTTGGGATAAAGGATAAGTGAGGACACTAGAAGGGAACCAAACGGAAGCAATCTCTAATTTGGAAGAGAAAAGGGAAACAAAGCCTGGTTCAGTCTGTCTTCAGGTGCCATGGACCAGCTTCCTCTCCTTTGTCAACTTTGTCACCTGGGCGATGTTAGAGAGGGATGCATTTTTGAAAGAGTCCGTGGACGTGGAGGCAGGTGGAGTGGTTTGCAAGCACAAAGAGGCAATTTTCGGCTTCGTCAGATGCAGACTAAGATGTTAATTTGGGTGGTGAGAGAAGGTGCGTCACCAAGAGTGGCCATTTCAATTTTAGATATAATAATATATTGTGATAACTGTGACCGATTGACGTGCCTCAAGTAACCCAGAGATGATGAAACCGAAAAAGAATGACTTTTATTCTTCAGTTTCTGGCTCCTCACTGACCTGTCCCTCGGAGTTTGAAAATATCCACCAGAAATCTATTTGGGAATACCACAGAGGGACATAAACTCGGGGGAGAACTCTCCTCATTCAGATGAGTAAGTGAAGGAACTGGGGACTTGGGGGGGCACTTCTGGGAGCCTGTTCTCTGCAGGGCAGCTGAGAGCTTCTCAAACGGAGGGGGAGTTCTGTCTGCTGTTGGGTAGAAGGTGGGAAGCAGAAGAATTCTCTTGAACTCTGTGGTCAGGCAGGAGCATCTTGGAAGGCTAAGGAAGTTGGAAAGTTGAAAATTGGCTAATGAAAAACAGGGCGATATGCTGTAACACAGGCCGAACAATGAGGAACATTTAAGCTGGGGAACCAAGGATGCCAGTGGGACTTGGACATAATCTTTCTAAAATATGATCAAGTAAAAGGACTCAGATGCAATTTCTTTTTTTTTTTAACCTGTTACCTAATACAGAAGCAGAATCATAATGGAATATAGAAAGCCCAGTTGCATCAGGAGAAGAAAGTCCTAGGTCAGCAGCACAGGTCATCTGATGCCATAGGTGGTCTAGAAGAAATCCAAATCCCCCAGAGGAATCCTCATGTCAGACCCTCACAGATGCATGTTCCCAGCCCAAGCTTAAATCCCGCTGGACACATTCTTGAGGCAGTGAGTGGCTGGACACAGGAAGTGAAGCTGCCAAACAGCTGCCAACACCAAGGACAGGTCTAGACCATCACCCCCAGCCCCAAACCCCCGGCACAGCGCACCTCCCACTCCCGGCGCCACAGCTCCTTGTGGGATTTACAGGTTGACCAGAAACTGTAGGGATGCATCATGCTACAAGCAGTCTGTCCAGGCCAGTGGTGTTTCCAGTGTGGTCCAGGTCAGCAAGACTTCCCTGTAGCTCAAATGGTAAAGAATCTGCCTGCAATGCAGGAGACCTGGGTTCAATCCCTGGGTCAGGAAGATCCCTGGAGAAGAGAATGGCAACCCACTCCAGTGTTCTTGCTTGGAGAATTCCGTGGACAGAGAAGCCTGGCGGGCTACAATCCATGGGATCGCAGAGAGCCAGACACAACTGAGTGTTATGTGCCAGGTCAGCAGCATCAGAGTCACCTGAAAACTTCTGCCCACTGCTGGTTGTGAGCTGGGCTTCCAAGCCACCACTGCCCTGGATTTCTTTGTCTTGGGACCCTTTAACTCTGTCACAACACCATGCTGTGTAAACAACACCCCCACCGACTTATAATGTCAACTTCATCCAATAATAAGTTTCTACATAAAACCGGATTTTTTTATTCTGGACTCAGTCTTGTGTTCTTGATCTGCTTTTCCATTGCCATCTTAATTATATTAGCAGTATATAGTTAATTGTATTAGCAGCATATAGTTATATTAAGAGCAGTATATGATATAACTGACTATAGTAATGATGTATATATGCAACTATATATAAGATATATAATAAATAAAATTAATAGATGATATAAATAGTATAAATATTAATTCATTCTTAAGTAGTAGAGTATACCACTTTGTTATAAGTTTTAATGCCTCTTAGAATAAAACCCATTTCTGCCTCTTTTTTACTTATCTATTTTAAAGGCTGTTTTAAAAGAGCAGCTATTTGAATGGCAGAAGATTCTCTTGTTTTCTAAAGGAAAGTTAAGTTTTCTATCCCCCTCTTAATCATCTCCCAATTTGATGTGACTTTTTATGTCTTTTGATTTTCTTATTCAAATAGCATACACATATGTTTTCTAAAACTGGATCTATTTTTATTATTCTGTGACTTGCATTTTTCACTTAGCAGTATTCCACAGGCATACCAATACATGTGTGTGTATTTTCTCTGCATTTGGACATCTCAGAGTCTTTTTTTTCAACTGTTGTTTCCTTTCAGACTTTTGCTGTTTAAGCAATGCTGCGGTAATCATGCCTACAGGTGTATGCATGCTCATCTTTTGTATAATGCTGCTTTTATTTCCCCAAGATGTACCGTTCAAGGTGGAATTACTGAATCAAAAAGGTATCTATATTCTAAACTTTAATAAATTTTAATAAATTCTGCCAGATTATGTTCTGAAAAGTGGTAATGATTTTCAATCCCACCCAAATTAGAGAAGAGAACCCTTTTTAGAGATCCTCCCTACATCTAGAGCAGTGTCTTCCAAATTATGGGAATTCATCCCAAATTATTAACGTTCAAAATCTGTACATTATACTCTTTGAAGGAACTTTTACAATGTAGAACTCCAGGCATCACCCCAAACCAGTTACATCATGGGGCTCCAGCTATCGGTGTTTGTCTGAAGGTCTCTGGGTGATTTCCTTGTGTAGACAAGTCCTGAAGGTCTGTTTTCTAAACAGATGTTATCCGTTTTCTAAAATATTGCATGACTGAGGCAGCATTAGCTCTTTTATTATTATTTCACTCTTCTTTTTTAATCTTTTGGCAGTGCCCTGTGACATGTGGAATCTTAGTTCCCCAACCAGGGACTGAACCCCATGTTCCCTGCGTTGGTAGTTCAAAGTCTTAACCACCGGACTGCCAGGGAAGTCTCAGCTTGCTGTTTGTAAAATGTGCATTTTCATTACCAGGTTTTATGACTGACCATTGTTCCAGTTTATTCTCTGCTTTTAAAAAAAAAAAAACCTTTTAATACTATTTCCAAGGAACTCTTTGCATATTAGAAAATTAGCCCTGTAATTCATATCATTTAAATGTACAGTTCCTTTAGTCACACAGGAAGTTTTAATTTTTATGTCATCAAATCTGACAGGTTCTTCTTCCTTCCAAGGTTCTGGCTATTCTATATTAAGATGGCCTTTTCCACTGTAAGATTATGTAGATTTTTGCATGTATTCTCTATGAGTAGGTCTGTAATCTATCTGGAATTATTTTTGTAGTTGCTGTGAAGCAAAGAACCACTTGGTTACTTTCCAGATAAATAGATAATTGTCCCAATGCTGGTCAGGAACAAGAACTAGTCTCTTATCACTAGTTTTTAGCAACTAAATGTCAGTCAGCATGGGGCTTGTTGAATAAATTATAATGCATACATTAAGTGTTTACTATAATGCAACCATTTTTTAAAATGAGATCAATCTATATTTGTTAGGGAAGATGTCTAAGCATTTTTTTTTAATTTTTATTCATTTATTTTTGGCTGCACTGGGTCTTTGCTGCTGCAGAGGGGCTTTCTGAAGTTGCAGAACAGGGCCTTCTTTCCAGTTGCAGTGCGAAGCTTCTCACTGAGGTGGATTCTTTCATTGCAGAGCATGGGCTCTAGGGCGCGTGGCCTTCGGTAGCTGCAGTGCATGGGCGTAGTTGCTCCCAGACATGTGGGACCTTCCCAGACCAAGGACCGAATCTGTGTTCTCTACACTGGCAGGCAGATTCTTATCCATTGGACCACCATGGAAGTCTTGTCATATATTCTTAAATTTAAAAAAAAAAGATATATAATGCTTTCTTTAACATCCCCATTAAAAATTTTTAAATTTATATTTGAGTATATTTGATTAACAATGTTGTATTAGTTTCAAGTGTACAGCAAACTGATTCAGTTATACATACACATGTATCTATTCTTTTTCTAATTATTTTCCCAGTTAGGTTGTTACAGAATATTGTTCTGTATAGTAGGTTCTTGTTGGTTATCTATTTTTTTCCCATTTATTTTTATTAGTTGGAGGCTAATTACTTTACAATATTGTAGTGGTTTTTGTCATACATTGACATGAATCAGCCATGAATTTACATGTATATCCATGGTTATCTATTTTAAATGTAGCAGTGTGTTCTCATCAGTCCCAAACTCCCAGTCTAATCCCTACCTACCCTTACCCCCTGAGGGGCATGGTGCATAAATTCACTCTCTAAGTCTACAAGTCTATTTCAGTTTTGTAAATAAGTTCATTGGTATCATTTAGTTTTTTGATTCCACATATAAGCAATATCATGTGGTATTTGTCTTTTTCAGACTTACTTCACTTTGCATGATAATCTCCAGGTCCTCCCATGTTTTTGCAGATGAATATGCCCCCACTTTAGTAGAAGGAGAACTGATAATTGTTAAAGGCAAGAGAAAAGTTTATAAAGTTATATATAAAATTCAAAACTTAACATTGTGAGTAGAGTCTTAGGGGAAGAAACAATTTTAAACACATTGTTTAACTTGTGACAAGGAGCATGATTTGTTTTTGAGATTCAAAATTGCTGCATTAATAATAATTTTAAAAGACAATAAAAAGGTAATTCTGTTCTTTCACGATGAGACATTTGATTTGCCTTTTAATTAAATTTTTTTTATATGCCCCAAATAAATTGTGACAGATCATGTATTAAAAGCAGCAGAATCTTACTGGCTGACTCCACTCCAGGTGGTCATCCTGGATTTATTCTCGGTTCCAGGACTCATGAGCAGAGGTGGCGCAAGCCCCTGATTTGAGACGAGGAGGCTCCCACACCAGGAGACTTGCTGAATTCTCGGAGAAGAGCCTTCTCCAGAGAGATGTCCTCCAAATGGGACTCTTGTTCAGGAAAAGCCTCCACGTCCTAAATGTATTCCACCTGCGGAAGTCACCCTGCTTGCAGGTGAATCCATCCGGGACAGCCTGATCACGGAAGAAATGGAGGCGGAAGCCCCGGAAGTCACAGGCAGCTTCTGCTAGCGCCTGTCCCCCTGGTCCAGGTACCACAGACTCACCCTGCTCCCCTTGTTCCTTGCTGTCTGCTCCTACTCAACCTTCTGACAGACTCCTCCACCTAAAACCAGGCTCTGTGTGAGGCCCAGTCCCTCGTCTTCTTCCCCGACCCCCGCTGAGTCTGTGATCTGAGTAAGAAATTGATAATAAAACACATACCCCTTCCTAGAAAGGTTCTACCTGTCGCAGAGACTCCAGAGCCAAAACACCTGGGCTCAACCCGCAGTCCAGCGATTTCCTAGCCCTGTAACCGACAAGTTACTTCACCTTCCTGTTCCTTTGTTTCTTCCTCTGTAAGATGGGGTAATAATTGTACCCACTGCCTGGGATTTGTTATGAGAATTCGCTCCAGCAGTGTAAGGACCGCACACTGCAAGGCCAGCACTAAGCGACAATAAGGCTGGACGGTTCCTTATTGTTCATTCCAGCCTCTAATTGATTTCAGAAATGGTTTGTGAGAAGAGCTTTCCACATTTTCTTCCCGCACTCATTTTTAACATTTTTTGGAAGGAGAAGGACTCTTAGGAACTTGAAAGCCCTGCTGATACCCGGGAATCAGTAAGCAGGAACAGATGAGCATCTCCTGGGTTTGCATTTCTGAGCTGCCATCCCCCAGCCCTGCTGCCTCACCAGGTGCCGTTCCCTCAGGCCCTCACCTCCCCGGACTCTCGCCATCTTCTTAGCTGGATGGGGGTGAGTGGGCTTGGACCCTGAAGATGCCTGACAAAGGTCACAACCTCTAGACCAAGGCAAACTGGTTGGCCGCTTACAGGTAGGGCCTTGACCTAAGAATGGGGTCCATTTTTTTTTTTTAACTTTTTTTTTTTACCACACCACAAGTTCCCTGCGTTAGTTCCCTGAGCAGAGACCAAACTTATGCCTCCTGTATTGGAAGTGCGGAGCACTAGGGAAATCCCAGGTTCCATATTTTTCTTTACAGAAAGAGTTTGGTTCCTTGCGACAAACACCGCTGTGGTGGGGAGCTGTCAGTGAGAGGCAGGCACTAACCACCACCCTGAGATTTCAGACTCACTTCTCCTGACAGGACGTCTTCCAAGGACGTCTCCACCGAGGCGGCGCAGCGCTAGATCCCTCCGCTCAGTCTGGCTGCCCCTGGGGAATTCTGCCGCCGAAACCACATCTATGGCAGCCATGAAGAAGTCTTTCTTTTTCCCCCCTCAATTTTTTTTTTTTGTGTGTGGGATTTTGTGCGGGGGTGAGGTGGGGCCAGCGCTTTCATGTTCGTCTTTGGAATGAAAATGGCATCTTTCTTTCATGAGTAATAGGCACAGAGGGTTCTGCAAATCCTTCGGCCTCTCAGAAATGGCATGTTCAAAGTCCTAGTTGGGGCGCCTGCCAGGTCAGCGGTCCTCGCTGTTCCCTCAGCTGTGGGTGCCGACGTGAGAAAATCGAGGCTTCGGGTCCCTCTGCAGAGCTTGTTTCTCAGGGCTGGGTACTTCCCGTTGGCAGAGAGAGTGCCTACGTGGCTTCCCAGAGCTCAGCAGGGATGAAGTATGGAAAGTATGGTACCAGGATGGTGACATAGTTTAACAGGTGATAAACTGTGTGTGTTCAGGGGTTTTGGCTGCTCTTTATTGGCTCATTGAGGTCCTGGCATCATTTCCCCGGGGACTGCATCAAGCAGTATCTTCTCTTGGTGGTCCTTGTGGTATCCAGAGGTCTATCCTGCCCTGGCAACTGTTGTGAACTTGTGTCTCCAAGGTAACAGAGAGGTGCGGTGCGGGGTGGGGGGTCGGGGAATAAAAAGACTCACCTTTCAGAACACTTTATCCGAAACCGGACTCAGGACATTTGTAAGGCTATCTCTTTTATCTTTCTGCCTCTAAGCAATCATAGAAAATAAATGGAGAAATCTCCATATAGCTTTAAACTCTCTGATACAGGCTCCCCTTCACTTTTTTAAACCAAGGCCAAGGCTCAGCAGCTTTTCCCATAGGACTAAGCCTGGATTCTAAGCCTGGATTCACCTGGGGTTCTGTCTTTTCAGGGTCCAGGTCTTTTATACTTCACGGACTCTGGTTCTGTGATCCTAGGCTAGAAGCAGTTGGTACCAGCACTGCTGAGTACTGAAAACCTATTTCTCATCTGAACCTCCTGTGTTTTCATAAAATTGCTTTTCCTTACATACCTTTTTTTTGTTTGGTTGGTTGTTTGCATTCATTGGCTTATAAGGATTGTTAATGACTGGTTTTGAATATTTAATAAATTCTGAACCTCCTGTGTTTTCATAAAATTGCTTTTCCTTACATACCTTTTTTTTGTTTGGTTGGTTGTTTGCATTCATTGGCTTATAAGGATTGTTAATGACTGGTTTTGAATATTTAATAAATTCAAAGATGAATGAATGGGTCATTAGCTCCAGATTTTAATCCCATCTTAGTGAAGCATAGCAGCCCCTGTTTGGCACCTTCAACCCTTCCCTTGTTTTGAGCAAAGTGGCACCTTAGCCTGGTCGTGCCCTGGAGACCCACCCGCACCTCGTGTCCTCAAGGACTGGGAGGTCCCACAGAGCAGCTCCCAGAGGCCACAACCCGATCCCTCCTGATGACTGTGTTGCCCCTTGTCCCACCCTTCTCCCCTCCAGCCTGTGGTCTGGGGCCCTTGGTGTTGACACGTGGGTTTTCTGGTTGTAAATCTGGGAATACGCAGGAATCTGGACAGCATACACCCCATCGAGCCTGAATTCCTGCAGCCCGTAAAATGTTTACCAGCTCACAAAGCTTTCATGGGCCTTCCCCACAATCATTGACTTCTCAGTGAAAACGCGTCTGCTGACAGGTTGCAGAGCTGCCTAGGGGCCCTCGGAGCGCTGTGTCTGGAAGGCACTCAGAACACTGTCTGCCCCGGAGTCTTCTGGGAGACTGGCTCTTGACCAAGGGTCCAGGGCCGGCCGGCAGCTTTGGAGTCCCTTCTTCTGCTCCTAGCTAGCCCAGCCTCCTGAGGACATCCCACCCTGATTCAAAATCACTTGTTAAAGTGTTTGTGCGCAGTGTTTCCTTGCTCCAGTTTTGTTGTTGTTCATTTTGTTTTGTTTTCAGTTCCATCTAGCTATGATGAAAGCTCCTATTTTGTCAGTTCTATGCAGATACCAGGTGCCTAGGCCAGAGCCCATGGTCCCGTTCCCAGGTCGTGAGCTAGGAGCTGCTCTGGGGGCAAGAGAAGGGGGTGAGCCTGGCCCAGGAACCGTCACCCTGAAACAGGCTTTGCTGCCAATGAGGGTGACCCTGGCCACTGCCTCCGACATCAACGTCTCGGGTCATCAGCTAGAAATAGAGCCATTCCTGGTGCCAAGGGACAGAAGAAAACGACGCGTCAGCTCACCCACTATCCCTGGCAGGAACCGGGGGCAGGAAGGGTGCCTGGATGGCCTCAGGGACCAGGAACACTGAGCAGGAGAAATGATTGTCACACTGTCCTACTCAAGGGCTACCCGTTAGTCAGAGAGGAGGACATGTCTCCCCCAGAACTCGAAGGACAGGATATGAAGCATCCTGCCCAAAGCGCCGTATTTCTAAGAGTCACATTGGCCTTAAAATTCCACAGGAATTTTTCTTCCTACTCATCAGATACAGTTAACAATGAGGGGCAGAAGGCAGTGTAATGATATAGTCAAGATACTGAAAACAAAACTGATGACCAGGGATTCTACATCCAGAAAAATCATCTTTCAAATATGAAGGTGAAATAAATACATTACCAGACAAACAGACAATTCATTACTAGTAGACTTGCTCTAGAAGAAATACTCTTAAGAATTCCTTCAGGCTAAGAAAAAATGATACCAGACATGTGACTCAAATCCATAGGAAAAAATGAAGATGGCTGAAAATGGTGACTATGTGGATTAATATTTTAAAAAATGCTAAGTCATGTCTGACTCTTGCAATCCCATGAACTCTAGCCTGCCAGGTTCCTTTATCCATGGGATTCTCCAGGCAAGAACACTGGAGTGGGTTGCTATTTCCTTCTCCAGGGAACTTACCGACCCAGGAGTTGAACCCAGGTCTCCCACATGGCAGACAGATGCTTTACCAACTGAGCTACACAGGAAGCCCTTGGATAAATATTAGAAAGCCTATAAATATATATATTTTCTCATTTTTGTCTTAGCTTCTTTAAAAGATATAAAGTTGTACAAGCCAATAAATATAACATTACTGGGTTTATAACATCTAGATACATATGACAATAATAATATGAAGAAGGGAGAGAATGGAGCTACAGTATGGTGGAGCAAAGATTTTTATTTTATGAAATTTAAGTTAGTATTCATCTAAAATAGACTGTGAAAAGTTACGATGCATGCTGTAAAAGCAACAGCTAAGAAAATAACTTTAGAATAGTAAAACAAAAAAATCAACAGATAAATATAAATGAGACCATAAAGATATTTATTTCACCAAAACAAAGGAAGGGCCAGTAAGGAGGAAGAGAGGAGTGAAAAAGACAGGAGACATGTTCAAAACAATAACAAAGTGGTAAACGTAAATCTAAACCTATCAGTGATCCCATTAAATGTAAATGCTCATAGAGCATAATAACAGTTACACAATTATGCCTAACATGTATTGAGAACTTACTATGGGCAGGTCCTATACCAACACTTGAGACATTTATCTCTTTTCATCTTCTAATAGCCCTGTCCTGAAGATTCACTGCAAGGACTGATGTTGAAGCTGAAGCTCCAATACTTCAGCCACCTGATGCAAAGAACTGACTCAGAAAAACCTTGATGCTGGGAAAGATTGAAGGCAGGAGGGGAAGGGGATGACAGAAGATGAGATGGTTGGATGGCATCACCAACTTGATGGACATGAGTTTGATCAAGCTCTGGGAGTTGGTGTTGGACAGAGAAGCCTGGCATGCTACAATCCATGGGATCTCAGAGAAGAGTTGGACACAACTAAGTGAACGGAACTGAATAGCCCTGTAGAATGCATATGGTCCTTATTTATATTTTAAATATAAGGAAACCAATGAAAATCAGGATTGAAGAACTTGTCCAGGGATGACAGAACAAGCACACAAAATAAGCTTTTTGGAATCCAAATGACAAACAAGGTGAAAAATTAAACTCATTCTAATAAAGAAGTGAGTGCAGACACGCAGTTGGAGAAGATTCGGGAAAGGGGAAAGAAGCAATGCCAGCTGCCATCCTCCAGTGTTCTTCGTGAATTAACCCATGTAGTCTCAACAACACTTCCAGGCAAGTGGTACTATTATCCATCTTGACAGGTGAAGAAGCTGAGACACGGGGAAATTACCTTGCCCAAGTTCACATCATAAATAGTAGAACAAGGTTTCAAATGGACTAATCCAGATGCAGACCCCGTGTGCATATTATGTTGCCTCTCAGTCCCATTATCCCCCTCTCCCCAGTTCACCAGTTAAATCACAGAAACAGAAATGGAAACCAGAGGTGGGATGAGTTTGGGGTGAACTAGTCCTTTCTGCTTTGGGTGCATGATGGGGGCGAGGTTTCTGAACAATTATGTAAGTTTCAGATGCATTCACACAGTGCTCAATCACATCCAACTCTGTAGCCCCATGGATTGTAGCCCACCAGGCTCCTCTGTCCATGGGATTCTCCAGGCTAGAATACTGGAATGGGTTGCCATCTCCTCCTCCAGGGGATCTTCCCCACCCAGGGATCAAACCTGTGGCAGGCAAGTTCTTTACCACTAGTGCCACTTGGGAACCCCCTCATAACTATTCTGAAGCTTTCTACCTCCCCACAAGGAAGGGGTTGGGATTAGGCATTAGAAAATAACTACTAGTTTTAAAAATTAATTTATGTATTTTAATTGGAGGCTAATTACAATATTGTAGTGGGTTTTGCCATACATTGACATTAATCAGCTATGGGTGTATATGTGTCAACATAGTTAAAGAAAAAGGAAAAGAACTACTATTTGCATGAGCATCTCATATAATCTTCACAATTGTCTGTGAATTAGGTGTTACTGTTATCACCTTGCTGATGAGGAAGCAGAGGCTCTGAAAATTCATGACCTATGGTCATAAAACTTGCATGGGCCGGAGCCAAGAAGTGCGGCCAGGTCTGCCTGACTCCAGGGACCACAGGGTCCCTTCCCTGGGGCGGGAGGTCAGTGGGGGTTGGAGGGGAGCCTGGACCACTGTTCACCTGAATTCACCGCACTCTGAAGATGCATGCTACCACTCTGATCTTGGGCAGCCAGCGCTAAACTACCAGCAAGAAGGGGGCTCACACAAAAACAAAGAAACAAAAGGCTTTCATTTAATTCTTTATTTGAACATCAAATAGGTAGAGAAAATTGTTTAAGGTGCTTGAGCATCCCACTGGATTATTTTTTTTTTTTAAGGTGCAAAAGAGGTTTACAAGTGTGTTTCATTAAACAAAGCGAAGCTGCAACAAAACAGAATCACATCAATAATAGTATGCATCGGTGTAGTAATCCATCAAACACAATTTGGCATTTGAGCTTTTCCCCGTAAAAACAAGAGCTCTACACTGAAGAATACGTAGTGCACAAAAAGCGCTGTTTATAAACTGTGAGAGAACATAAACTGGCATAATGTCACTTATTAATTCAAGTCTCTATGACCAGTGACCTCTCTGTGAATGCAAAGGGGTCCCGTGCCGCAGGCACCTGTTCATGGGGCTGTATGTGGTTTCCAGGGTACACGGCTCTGCAAAAACACACTGAAGATGGATTTGAAACATGGCAGCATTTACACATTTTAAAAGTTCAGGCACATTTGGATGCAAAAAAAAAAAAGAAAGAATAGAAATTTTTCTTGAATCTCTGAAAGACAGTGCAAACTTGAAGTGCCATAATAGAGGCAGCAGTTACTTAGAGAACAATTTTCAGTGACTTAGAAGGAGGCCACATTCACTTTAATCCAAATGGAAAGGAACTGCAGTTAGAAACGGAGAAATAACACTAATGAAAAGGTGGATGTGTGGGACCGCACTTAAAGTCATTTGCTCCAACTGACAGTTAAGTTTTCAGGGAGTTCACCCAGGAAGTGTGCAGTGTCATCTGGCTCATCATCCCAAGACTTGAACCCAAGAGAATCATGGTTATCTCAGAAGCTACATTATGACTCTATGTGTGTTTCTAATAAGTAGTTTCTGGAAGCAAATCTGCCTGTGAATATCAGACGTTAACTATGGTCCTAGTGATCACTCCCAGTACCCACAGTCCATCTCAGAGGTGGGGAGTGTGACTAGGAAGGGATTTGGGATAGGTTTCATGTAGGGGTAGTCTAAACCAATGGCCTAAACCAACAGCCATTTCAGTGTATAAAGATTTTAATGCAAGGACATCTTAATGGGATCAGAAGTTGGATTATCAGTTAGTCCCTTATTTGTTCAGCCCTCAAAAGGCATGGGCTATGGCATGGTTAAACATAGTTGCAAGGTTAGTAGGGATATTGAATCAGTGACTACACTTCCTCAGGGGCTGGGTTTTGCAACCTACGTAGGGTCTTCTCTTTGGATGAACTAGCCTCTCTGATTGTTGCGTGACAGTGTTATGGAATCATTACCGCAAGCCTGGAGCTAGGCAATGGCTAAAAGAAACGCAGACTGCTAGCAATTTCTTGGACTGTACTGCGCATGCCTCTAGTTCTGCCCCAGAACTCAAGTTGCCATTATAGGATCAGCTGTCATATACAGCTAGTTATTCATGGCTAACAGGACACAAGTGAGATGCTGAACCCTGGTGCACGCCCCAAGTGCCAGTGCTGATCTGCCTCAAAATGCTTTCAAGACTCTTATTATGATATTTTGCATTCTTAAAATGCCCAAACCCATTTCCCCACTCTATTCTAACCCATCCACTCCCACTCTGATTGACCATGTCTTTCAAACTTTAAACTGTATCAGAGTAGGGGGGAAAAAATATAGCATATTCCCTACATCCAAGTAACATCAGCTGCAAAGTATCAGCTCTCCATTAGTGGCACTTCATATAAGAATAAGGGATTTCTAAAATTACTTGAAACTCCCCGGCTAACATACCAACCATCTGGTATTCTCTGCCCATTTCAAATGTAATAGTGTCTTTACATGAATACAAACATCTTATGTGAATAATGTAAAACCCTCCACTGGATTATTGTTTGGATTTAGCTGGTATTACATCATCTAGAATCCTAGAATTTTTTTTGTTTGTTTTTATTTTTTTAAAAGAAAATCTAAGTATAAACATTAAAAAGAACCCACTGACCCATTAGCTACTGTCCAAAAATATTACTACTTATATTTTGGTAAAGCAAAATTAGCTGCCCTGAATAATTTTCCTTTTCAGGCATAATCTCTGCTACATATGATTGTCTATCATTCAATATCCAACAATAGGCATCTGGATTAGTGCTATTTCGTCTACTGTGGATATAAAAGTTGATATGAAAATGTGATCATCATTTAAATGAATAATCACCAGGCCTTAGGCATCAATGACTACATGACAAGGTAGTAATACAAAAAAAGTAAACATATTTTTCGTTGGCTTTGAATGTTAACCCAGTCAAATTAAATCCAAAACAGAATCACTACATTCAGTTGTCTGATAAACAAGCACTGCAATTTAAAAAAAATATATATTATACTATATAAGGTGCTTCTTAAACAAAAACAACAAAAGAATTATGTTCTAAACATTCTTACTGCAGATACATAAAATCGCCCCCAAATTTAGATGCACTTGTGAAAATTTTTTTTTTTTTTTTTTTTTTTTGCCTTCCCAGGTTCCCGGCCCTTTGGTGATCACTTACTGGGTAATCAGATGAGTGAAATTCACTTTCGAAACAGGCATCCCAAGAGAAGCCCTAGAAGCTTGGCTGGGTTTGTTGACACATTGCCTATCAACAGGGCTCGAGTTACAGACAATGCGGTCACCAGAGGAAACCAAACTTTCTTTATAGCTGAGAAGGGGAACTAATTCATAATTGCCTTAGAGAAGCAAAGACCCAGGGAAGCCTGCCCTGTAACTGGAGTGAGCTTTTCTTGTTTAGCCTATAGGTCCAATGGATTCCTATGGCCCAATTCTAGTCTTTCTCTCTTGGTTTAGGAAGTTTAATGAAATAGAGTCTGGAGAAGTTTCGTTTTGTTTTTTTCCCCTCGAGGCTAAACCCTGATTTTTTGCATGAGCTCTAAACTACCAGGCCCCCGGCAGCCTGAGTTCAGAAAGCTCCAATCCTGGCCCTCCTCCCCCACGGAGCACTTGCCTCCAAACAGGGTCACTGGAAGCACAGAAGGGAAGAGAAGGCGGAGAGGACAGCCCTCCACGGACCCCAGGGCAGCCCCGTACTGCACTGTCGGGTCAGCCCGTAGCACTCCTAAGCGGCTGCAGCCTCCCAGTTTTATCCAGTTTCTGCCCTGTTTACCTCTTGGGTCTCTAGCCCCGGCAAGAATCATGCACGTTTACTATTAAGCCCAGTGCCCCGGGGCTAAAAGTATCACCAGCGTGCCTGCTCCTTTGCCCTTGGTCGCAGCCTGTCTGTGCCTGTGAAGCCGCTCAGTCGTGTCCGACTCTTTGCGACCCCACGGACTATAGCCTACCAGGATCCTCAGTCCATGGAATTTTCCAGGCAAGAGTACTGGCCTAGGCACTAGGAATTCACCTTGTAAGTGACACACGGGAAAGAGCCATGTAGAGCGCCCTCTGCTGGTAGGAGTGAGATCACACTAGAACAGGTCCTGAAGCCCATTTACTGCAAGTCCTGGGGGGTGGCGGGGTGCAGGGGGAGGGGAGGCTTTCGTTTATAAAATGAAAATGAAAGCAAAAGACAAGTATCTATCTAAACTGGTGGATGTGGAGGTTACTTAACTGGGATCAACGTTGCTGCTTTCCATGGATCCATGGGAAGCAAGAATTAATTGGAACTCATGACCTATATGTATTTAGTGCTCTCAATGGTAAAGCATCTAGCAAATTTGAAGGTGCAGTGTACTAAGCTGACAAAGTCTTGACAATCAGGGGCCTTCCTTCCCTGTGTGCATCTTGTATTCCTATAGGGGAAGTGAGTGGACAATCACTGAATATTCTGCTACAGCCATGCAACAGAGCAAAAGCCTTAATAAAATGATATGGACCTATAGGAATACAAGAGGACATTATAATGAACCCTGGGCTTCGCTTTCTCCAAGTCAGCAATTAAAGGAGTCACTTTCAGTTCTTTCCTGTGGCTAATGCTCAGATCCATTAAAAAGTGCTTCATGTTCACAGAGGTGAAATGTCCACTCTCCAGGCCTGGGTCACAAGTAGCTAAAGTGCACAGTCATCTGAACCCAGCTCGGAGACCGAGCTCAGTCATGAAGCGCTAGGTGAATCCTCGTGCTGAATAAGGTAGCAAAGGCAGAGAGAGAGAGAGAGAACGGTTACAAAGAAATGAGCCCTGGAATCCCTTTGGCTGTTCCCAAAACAAGGCGTGCCACGTAGAACTGAGCGAACGAATGAATGGCCATCCATGTCAGAAAGCCAGTGGTGGGTGCATGCCAAGAGCGTGTGCAGGGGCAGAATTCGGCTAGAGTGATGCATGATGTGGGTAAAGTGCAACAGGGATTCTCAGAACCTTGGGGGGAGGGGAGCCAGGGAGGTCTCAGACTGCGCTGGGGAAATTCTCTGCCTCCCCGGTGATGTAATATGTTTGCAAGGAATGCGATGAAGTGCAGCCAGTGGTGGCCAGCTGGCTCTGATTCACGTCCTCTGGGGGTGCGCTCCCTAAGTTGGCTGGGGCGTGCAGGCGGTGGGCATCCAGCATCTCCAGCAGCAGGTCGTAGAGAGGCACCACGTTCTTGCACTTCATGTTGTATAGATGCTCCATGCCTTTGTTGCTGCAGGAGGGGAGACAGATGGGACTGCTCAGACCAGCCTCAGACCCAGGACGGCTGAAACGCTGAGGAAGGGCAACTAGGAAAAGCCCCAGGACACTGATATGCCAACCTTTCTTTCTGCTTCAAGAGCCAGCTTAGGGTTTACTATACAGGAGACTTTCTCTCCTCCTCTATCACTGCTACATCTAAAAAGAGAACAGTTGTGTTTAGTCGCTTGTCGTTTAGTCGCTAAGTTGTGTCTGACTCTTTGCGACCCCATGGACTGTAGCTTGCCAGGCTCCTCTGTCCATAGGATTTCTCAGGCAAGAATACTGGAGTGGGTTGCCAGCCACCACGTAGGAAAGAGGTTTTTTTATGGGGGCCGGATGGGGGCACATCGCTTGGCTTGTGGGATCTTAGTACCCTGACCAGAGATTAAACCCAGGCCCCCTGCATTGGAACCATGGAGTCTTAAACACTAACACCACCAAGGAGGTCCAGGAAGGAACTTTTCAAATATGCAAAACAGCTCAAGAAGTTCCCTTGCTCACGACTGTCCAGCTGCTTCGCATTTAACTCAGAATAAAATCTAAATTTCTGTCTGTGCTGTGCAAGGCCTGACTGACATGCCTTCCACCCACTTCTCAGACTTTCTCCTTCCTCCCTAACCCATACCTTGAGCCAGCCGAGTTTTCATACTGCCCCATAAAGATACCAAATTCTTTATGCCTAGACTCAGGGAACTTGCACTGGCTCTTCCCCGCCCCCACCTGGAGGCACTTCTCCCAAATCTCCGGGTGTCACCCGTCTTTCAACATCCATTTTCCTCCCAGCATGCATGTCAACCTGAAATCCTTCTATGTATGTATCTATGTATATATGTATTTTCATTCTTTATAAAAAGCCTTTACTTGTCTGCCTTAGGTCTTAGTTGCGGCATGCAGGATCTTTGGTTGTGGTGTGCAGACTCTCTAATTTGCGGCACACAGGCTCAGGAGCTCGGCGGCATGTGGGATCTTAGTTCCCCGACCAGGATTCGAACCCTTGTCCCCTGCACTGCAAGGCAGATTCTTAACCACTGGACCACCAGGGAAGTCCCTGTATTTTCATTCTTGCTCCCTAAGCGCAAGCACATACACACACAGACCCAACACACACGGTGCGAATTCCACGAGGGGTAGCAATTTGTCCACCCTGTTAGGCCTAGCACCGTGGCAAGAACATGGTAAATCCTCAGAAAATATGGGGTAGACAGGGAGATGCAGGCAAATAGCATTTCTCCTTTTGACCACTCTCCCCTACTGTCCTTCTCCACCAGCCACACTTCTGCCTGTCTCCTCCACCACACCACCAGCAGGAGACAAAAAGGGAAAAAAAAAAAAAACCCACACACTATTATCCAGCTTGAAATTTCTTTTAAAAGAATCATGTATCATGAGTAGGCAGACCAAGAGCCTCCTAAAAATTACTTGCATTTTCAGTCAAGGAAAAGTCAACCCTTGTTGGAGACGTGCCATGAAAACAATTGGGCTTCAGAGCAATTCGGGCCGTATAACAGCCACCAAAATTACATTTGTAAGTGGGATTTTGTGCGTTGGGTTTTTTTTTTTTTTTTGGTTTGTTTGTTTTAATTTAAAATGCTGTTAAAGTTAAAGGCCCCTGGATTTGACACCATCCTCCTCTTGCAACCTGATGAATCACATTTACCGTGAGATGAAATCTGGTGTTAAATGCTCTGAATGACAGCATATGATCAGGGCCAAGCTTAACACAACAGAGTTCTGTAATTTAGATTGGCTGTAATGAGGTACCACAATATTGTTGTCGGTGTTGGGTGTGTGTGTGTGTGAGAGAGAGAGAGTCTGCAAGCCAGCTCAAACTTGCAACAGAATAGCAACTTCTCTTCAGCCCTTCACACAATTCAAACAGAAACTCCTACTGTCATTGCCCTTGGCCACTTGTTGCTAGTAAAACTAGCAAAGCTTGTATATTCAGCGCAAATATACTTTGGTATTAACTAATGAGGCTTCCTAATGCTGACAAGCAGCTAATGGATCTGAAAATTCAGCAATTCCAACCACCACCACCAACAACAAAAAAATCCTTCATCTGTGATACACGGTTTCTCCATCAAATTCCTAGCTCAGAGTAAAGCTAATATATTTTCTTTAAGAGGAAGGCTATTCTCTCAGCCAGGAAATTTGGTAGAGTCTTATGTTATTCTGACCCATCCCCCTCTTCCCTCTGTGTAATATTCATCAAAAGAAATGGACGGGAAAGGACTGAAAATGTATACTCCAAATGCAGTAACCTACTTAACCTGGCCAGATTCTCGGGGACTTCTGGGAACACAGACTGCAGTCACTTTGACAAGTGAGAGCCATCATTTGTGAATTTCAAATTCGCGGGGAAGACCTCAGGTAATGTGTCTGTTCCGTCATGAGTGACAACTCCTTCACTCAGTAATAAAGTTATGCTCATATACCTCATGTAAGACTTCATACATGGCACTGAGATGATGCCAATGAAAGAAAGATACATTTATTTTCTCAAGAAGTGAACAATTTGTGGAGTTATCTCCAGAAGAGGAGGCACCTGGGGCTCTGATGAGTCTGGGGCTCTTGCCACCAGACTCACAGTTTTTCAAGGTTTGAAGACCCCCTAAAAACATTACTCTCTTTCCCAACACCTTGGCCCTTCCCTCAGAGCCACTGAGAAACAGAATCTCTATTTCATTCCTGGAGACCGGATGTAAGCCCAAGGTCATAGGGACTTCATCATGCAGGTGTATCATCACTTTATTGTTGTGATCTTTCTGGAGTAAAGAATCTAATGCTTTCTTCATCTGTTCCCTGAAGGATAAGTTCTGCTCATGGGAACAGTACCCACTAAGTCCCTGGCCAGGCATTTAGAATAGAAACAAAGCCACTTTCACCTTCTGGCGCAGAAAGGCTTCTACTTTCTCTGCTATCAACCTTCCTTATCTCCTGTAGGAAATACTTATTGAATAGTCACTCCGTGCCAAGCCCCATGCTTCGGGGTACTGGGTCCTCAGAGTAAGCAAAACGGCTTGTGAGAACTGCCTCACAGAGTTTACATTTGTAGTCTAATGGTGCTGAAAGATAATAAAATGGGCAATAACAATCTGGAAGAACAGGGTATCAATCCCATCTATGTGTTAAGGGTCAGGAGATGCTTCCTGCAAGGAGTCATATCTAAGCTATGACAGCCTAGCTTACTGTCCAAGAAGATTCACTCTCTGTGCCCTGTGTTCATGATCCTTGACTTGGGGTGTTGTTCTATGACTTGCTCGCCCAATGGGATGTTCGTGGACTCGGACTGAACTAAAAGATTAAAATGCACTTCGCCAAACTGACTCTCCCTCTGGTGCCTCTGCCATCGATATGAGAAGAACATGTCCCAGCTCTCCTGTTGGTACAAGGAGGACAAAAGGCACTCAGGTTAGTCACCCAGCTGACCTTCAGAGCCTCCAGCTGTGCCCAGCTTCCATCACCTGACCTTCAGATGCGTGAGTCCAGAGGAGGGTGCAGCCAGCCTGCAGCACTTCCCCTTTGACTCAGAACAGCTGATCAGCGCCAGATCCTAGACTACCAGGAAGTCCTACAAGTTAAGTAAGGCTAGAGCATAAGAGGGCTTCCTAGGTGGCTCGGTGGTAAAGAATCTGCCTGCCAAGAAGGAGTCTTAGGTTTCATCCCTGGGCCAGGAAGATCCCCCGGGGAAGGAAATGGCAACTCACTCCAATATTCTTGCCTGGGAAATCCCATGGACAGAGGAGGCTGGTGGGCTACAGTCCATGGGGTTGCAAAGAGTCAGAGACAACTTAACGACCCAGGAGCAGCAGCCGCAGCAGAGGAGAGGGAACAGAAGCCAAGTAAATGGATTTATATTTTCATCTAAAAGCAA
The DNA here is from genome assembly GCF_023699985.2 of Odocoileus virginianus. Classification (NCBI taxonomy): domain Eukaryota; kingdom Metazoa; phylum Chordata; class Mammalia; order Artiodactyla; family Cervidae; genus Odocoileus; species Odocoileus virginianus. Next base: position 14,213,850 of record NC_069707.1, read on the forward strand.
CGTGAAGCCATTTCAAGGCTTTAAGTGGGAAAACAGTGCGATCAGATTTGGTATCAGAATGATCACGCTGGCTCTACTGTGGAGAGTGGATCAGAAAGGCTGTTAATGGATCTGAAATTAAATCTGGAGAGATAGGTTAGGCAGCTGGGGCAGACATCTAGGAGGAAATGATGGGGGCTCAGACTTGGATCATGGCAAAGGGGGCAACAAGAATGGATTGAGAGGGCTAGAAGAGTTGCAGTTGATCATCCATGGGGGGTTTGGACCCAGAGTGTCTCATTTAGGATTTACACCCAGAAGTAAGAAGAATGTGACACAGGAGCTGTAACAGATCTGCCCAGCGCCTTCTGAGGACGAGTGTGCTCACAGACTACCCGTGACTGGTTAGGACAAAGTGAACAACCAAAGAGGATGCCCCCCTCCCCTGACCTGCACGCCGCACACTCTCCCCCCCACGTAAGATGCTGCATAGGCTCCACACTGAGTCTGAGTTATCACTTCCTCTGTGAAGCCTTCTCTGACGCCCGCCCACACCCCAGACAGATCCAGGGCCTCCCTCCAACATCCCCCTACGGTGTTCACGCTCATCGTGGGCCCAGAACTGCCCCAAGTGTGTTATCTGTACGCAGGTATCAGCCCTTCCCGGGCCCGCTGCCACACAGCATTGGGGGCTGGACTCCTTTATGTCTTTGCTGCGAGAGAAACCCAGGGAGGCCTCACCTCATGTGCCTGAAATGCGAGAGGAGAAGGAGGAGTTGGGCCAGGCGCCGGTGCTGCTGCTGCAGAGTCAGGCCCGCTTTGGCCATCAGATGGATCAAGGTGTCTGTGATCTTGTCCAGGACGCGGTGGATGTGGTCCTTCTCTTCCAGAGACCTCAGAGTGCTGGACAGAAATGTGTACACCCCTGAATGTGCAGAGAGAGAGAGAGAGAAACTCAAAGAGGATAAGGTCCAGGATGCGTGGGGGGAGACACTGAGCCAGTGCCCCTCTGCAGTCCCCACCCTCCCTGCCCAACCACTGAGAAGCTCAGGATCTATTTGGTCCAGGCAGCTATGCAAAACTCCTCATGAATATACATGTCGGAAAGCACGTGTCTAGGAAACTCATGTCTCCTCCTGTGTGTGAGCCAGTTTCCAGGGTTTGCCATCAAGATTTCCTAGAAAGGCACTGCTTGCCTTGGGGCCATGGCAGTTATACCAGCCATCTCTCCTCTGACAGGCCTTTTGCCAATGCTAACTATCCTGTTAACACTGTTGACAGCTCCAGGCAGGCAGCATTATCGCTCCATTTCACACGAAGAAACAAAAGTGAAAAAAAAAAAAAAACTGTATTAACTTGTGGAATGAACACGACGGGACAGAGCAGGGTTGAGAATGACCCCAATGTGCTGACTCCACATCCTGTCTTATAATGGAAACTCTCAGAAGACATGGGACACCCTCGGTGAACAAGTAAAAGGGATTTGCTAAGTGATTGACAGCTAACATTTGCAGGTAGGGCTTAATTTGCTGCTACATTTCAGGTCAGGTTTGGGGCCTTCGTACTTTTCAAGCTCAGCTGAAAGGTTTATGATAGGAGAGGCAAGAGGGCCCTGGGAAGTGCTGGCGATGGCCAAGTGTGGATTTATGCCCTCTTGCCTTTCTTCTGATAGTAAACCCTGCTCTTGCAGCTACAGGTAGACTTCAGACTATAATTAGACAATCGGTTCACTCTATTCTTTTGGATAGTATTAGCCTCACACTAGAAAATCAGAGCTTTTTCTGGGCTTGTATACGGCTTCCTTGGACTTCCCTGGTGGTTAAGATGGTAAAGAAGCTGCCTGCAATGTAGGAGATGCAGGTTTGATCCCTAAGTCGAGAAGATCCCCTGGAAAAGAGCATGGCAACTCACTCCAGTGTTCTTGCCTGGAGAATTCCAAGGACTGAGGAACTTGGTGGGCTACAGTCCACGCGGTTGCCAAGAGCTGGACACGACTGAGCACAACAACAACAAATATGGAAGCTGAGGATGGAAATTCCTTCCTCTAGGGTGGAGGTGCTTGGAGGATGAGGATATGGGGGCTTTTAGGTGCCACCTTCCCAGTAGGAGGAGCGCCCCCTGCTAAGTGGAGCCAAGTAACAACCAGTAGAGGTGATAGTTCCTGGGTGGGGAAGGGGGGGGAGGGAGGGGAGAAATCCTGGTTCCCCTCATAAGATCCTCATCCCTACTTCTTTCATCTGACCTTAACGCTTCCATCGTATCCTTTTTAACACACAGATCCATAAATCCCCTGTTTGCTTAAGGTAGTGTGAGTTGGGTTTCTGTGACTTGCAACTGGAAGAATCCGGACTCTTTAAGTTGGGAGTTCAGGAGACAAGGAAGGTTGAGTGATAAGAGGTGAGAAGTACTGAAAGCAAAAGGAAGGCAGGATGGAGCAGTTCGATCAAGTGAGCACTGCAGAAGCCAACTTATCCTCCTCGAAGCACATCTCCTCGAAGGGAGCAGATGATGCGGTATTTTCCTCCAGATATACGTCTATTTAGCAACATTATTTTTGGTCTTTTTAGCCCACTGGCCCTCCCATAAATATATTTCTTCTTTTCCCCTCCCCCCATCCTCACTGGGTATTTTCAAGTTAAAGGCCCCGCCAGTTTATGAATCCCCGACTCTGGGCCAGTGGCGCAGTGATGAGTTACTGCTCACGCCGAAGCCTGTAGGATGAAAATGGGGGAAACGCCCACACAGAGGAACTCATAGTAAACACGGTTGGAACTGCCCAGAATGGGAAGCGGCTAATATTCAAAACAAATACAGCAATAACAAAACCAGAACAGCCATGCTCCTGGCTTACCGGCTGTAGAACAGAATAATGTAGCTTTTGGTACCCGGAGGCGTTCTTGTCCAAAGGAAACAGTGCTCAGGATAAGTAAGCAGTGGACAGGCAGTGGGATGAGAAAGAAATTGCTGGATTACTTGTGTTCCCTGTGGGCTTCTGATAGAAAAAGGTTGTGCCCATTAGAAAAAAGGGCACAGGTCCAAGGGCCTTGGGGTGGACCCGGAGGTAACAGGTGGCCGGGGAGGTGTGCGCCAGTGGGTCGGGGGGCCCGGGACAGCCCCTGCTGAGCCCCACGGCCCTGCCTCTCCCGGCCCTTATGTCATCACACACATTCTAGCCTGGTGTCTCTCAGAAGCCCTGCCGTCTGGCTGGAATACCCTGGGAAGCTGCCCAGGCCACAGAGCTGGCTGAATCCAACTTGGATGATGCACTTTCTACCAATTTCCCTTTTTTTTTTTTGTTACCACCCAGGATGCTGGCCTCACTCACCAATCATCCCATTCTTGTTCAAGGAAACCACAGGACGGAGGAGTGTCCATGCTTCTGCACCTGCTTGTCCTGCATGTGCGCCCGGGGTGAGCGTGGCCGGTACAGAGCTGCGGACGTGCTGAGACCCCGCACGCTACCCTTCCCTCTCCAGGGGAGGCCGGAGCCCTGGCACACAGGCTGCTGGAAGTGCAGCCCACCTCCCACTGTGGGTTCCCCCTCCTGGACCGGTCCTCCCTCCAGGCTGCTCTCCCTGAGAACCTACTGTGCGTGCCGTGCGCTGCATTAGGAGACAGGGATTCCAAGCCCTCTCAAGTGTTAATGTCTTAATAGCAGCGACTTCCTGTGGAGGGTTGATTTTCTTTACTGACTTTCCGGATACCTGCCATTCTCAGAGCAAGCTTGTTTGTCTAGACCTGTTTTGGCACCAACACAGCTTATCATCTCATCCTTGTCAACAGATGCTTCCTAGCTGTGCGAATATACTTAGAAATAAATATATGGTCCTGCTGGAATGCCAATAATCAACAACAGCAGCCATCTTCTTTGGGGGCTTTTCTGGCAATAAAAAAAAACAAAACAAGTGGTCCCGGTTTGTTATCTATTGCTCCTAAGGGGCCGGTGGAGAGAAACAACAGAAATCCAGAAATCCTAATTCGCAGAGGGCTTCAGGTGCTCTGGCAAGAGCCAAACAGGGCTTCTGGTAATTTCCATACCCCAGGTGGTCCCTGCCACCCTGGACAGCTGTGCCACTGTTCCCAGCAGCACGGAGCCAGTGATCAGACAGTGCGGGCCTTCAGAAACGGTCTTACAACAAGGCAGGCTTTTGCAACTCCCCAGGCTGCTCCAAATCCCCAAGATGGAAAAAGCAATCTGTATGTCATTATCCAGGCTTGAAGCGCTGTTGGCAAATCCGAGCTTCTATGTATTCTGAATCTTTCAGCCAACACTGGGAGTTTCGGGAAGACTCTACGGAGAAAAATCTGGTGGTAGAAAGGAAGGGGGAGCGTAAGTGCATGGACACCCGGTAGAGAAGAGAGCTCAGCCTTTCTCCCTCTCTGCCTCTCACTGCCTCAGGCTTCTGCGCTCTCCTTCTTCCGCTTGCTCTGCTTGGACACGCTTTTCCTTCCTTCTTTCCTTCCTCCTTTCCGCTCCATCCTGCAGGAACGCCCTTGTTACACCTTCATCACTTTTCCAGATGATGCAGTCTTCTCCTCGGGAAGCTGGAGGAATGCAGATATGGAGACGGCAGTTCACACCTGCACGTGACTGTATGCAAAGGAAACACTAGCAGGACCCGGGGCCACACGCCCGGGCACTGATCTCCACTGGGTGGGGGGCGCATCCAACTGTTCTCGGAGAAGCAAGGAAGGAAGACGCTGATGCTTCAGGACGAAGTCTTCAAGTGAGGCCATTTTTCTTTTTGTTTTTATCTTTTCTTTTCCAGAAAGACAAATGTGACAGTGGATCCTGGGAGAGTCCTTGTGTCCATAGCAGCTTGACCAGAAAGGCAAAGAGAATGACTCAAAGAAAGATGAGAGGGAAGAAAACTCCTTAAACCCCCAGCTGTAAGTGGTCTAGACCTGGAAGCTGCCACTCAGCTGGAATAAAAAAGGAACTTTTGGGGGTACGTGGCACATGAAGGACCCAGGGATTCATCTGCAGACCAGCCTGTTAGGTGCACTGCTGGGTGTGGCTTCTACAAATCAAAGTTTGCTCTTAAGTGCCTTCACGGCAGACAGTTTCATGAGTGCTGCATCCGTTTTAGGCATCACGTCTGCTGGCCGCTCCTCCTCCTGGCACTGTGGGTCTTGTGGGGTGTTGGACGGCTCATGGTGGCTGAAGCCACTTACTGAGAAGGGCTGGGCTGGATGTCCTATAATATGTGGGACAGTCCCAAAGAATGAAGGACTTCTTCTCTTTTTCTTTTTTAAAGGGCAGATAATTTCATATTTAAAGTTAGAAATTCATCTCACCAAAATGGATACCATCCATCATTAAAGATGCATTAACCATCAAAGGTTTTGAGTTCCAATTTCTGTGTGTGTATGTGTGTGTGTATGTTATGTGGCAGAGTTTTCCTTTTTCTAAATTTTTAATTGAGGATAATTACTTTACACAACTGAGCACACACATACACCAAAGTGAAAGTGTTAGTTGCTCAGTCATGTCCCACTCTTTGTGACCCCATGGACTGTAGCCCACCAGGCTCCTCTCTCCATGGGATTCTCCAGGCAAGAATACTGGAGTGGGTTGCCATGCCCTCCTCCAGGCAATCTTCCTGACTCAGGGATGGAGCCTATGTCTCTTATGTCTCAAGCATTGGCAGGTGGGTTCTTTACCACTGGTGCCACCTGGGAAGCCCATGCATTATAAATACATGTAAGCATTTTACTACTTTATCAGTTTTTGTACCATAGTCAAGCCTTGGCATCTGCATTGAAAGATGCAGCATTTTATTTTAAATTAGTTAAATATTATTCCTCCTTTATGACCATTTTGAAATTACCTGAAATTATATTTTCATTAAAAAAGGATGTATATGTATAGACTCATTTATTTCGTTTTAGGCTAGTCAAAGGAATATGCATGTTTTATTGGACTGGTGTTGGTTTCTGGCAATTCTTTGTTTTGTTTTGTTTTTTTTCCTGCATTCAAGCTTTATTGTATATGTAATGACTTTTTCCTTAAGCACAGTTCTACTTTTAAATTAATTTTTATTATAGTATAGTTGCTTTACAATGTTGTGTTAGCTTTTGCTTTACAGCAAAATGAAACAGATATACATATACATATACACATATCGCTTCTTTTTTCAGATTTCCTTCCCAGTTTCAGTCACCACAGAGCAGTGAGCAGAACCCCCTGTGCTGCGTGATAGGTTTTCATTTGGAGTTCCCGGCAACTCTAATAAGAGTTTTATCTCGAGTTTGTGATTCCCAAGCGTGGCTGGCTGTCTCTCAGTCTCTCCTGTGGGGTTTTCCAACTAGTTCAAGTTCCAGCCAAATCTGCTGACCGAAAGCTGGGGTTGGAGCACTTGTATCTGGGCTTCTTAAAACCTCCCCACTGATGAGTCTGATGCCCAGCGAGGATTAAGAATCACACGATTACCCTGATTTGCTCTTTTATGGCCACTACTATGTAAGCTCTTAGAAACATGGACTATATCTTCAGTGAAAAGTGTCTTATCCCAGTGCTGATCTGCTTTGAGAATTTCCTTTCCAACTTCCTCATCATGTTGTGGTCCTTTATGCTTCTTTTCCCTTTCTGGCTGGCTTGATTAGAATGGAGATAACTCTTAGGATGCCCATGGAAGTCACCCAACTAATACTGCAGAGTCCTGGCACAACCCCACGGAAGAAGGCTCTGGCACCAACCTATTCAAGCACCCAGCGATATTATGTAAATAAGAAACAAACCTTCATGTGTTTGCACCATTATACATTTTGGAGCCTATTTGTTAGAGTTGTCCTACTCTAAGGCAAGATGAGAAGTATTTTATGACTTACTGACTGTATCAATGAATAAATTGTATAAATCAGATAAAGTCAGAGTGATGCTTGGTATACCTCCTTTTGCTGGCCATTTTCTGCATTCCTAAGGCCTTAGGTTACATGAAAGTGTTAGTCACTCAGTCAGGTCTCACTCTTTGCGATCCCATGGACTGTAGCCCACCAGACTCCTTTATCCATGGAATTATCCAGGCAAGAATACTGGAGTGGGCTGCCATTTCCTTCTCCAGTGGATCTTCCTGACCCAGGGATCGAACCTGGGTCTCCTACATTGCAGGCAGATTCTTTACTGACTGAGCCACCAGGGAAGGCCTTAGGTTGCATAGTTATAAATTATAATACAATGTGGCAACATTGGCATTTGGGAAGAGAAATGATTTATAACTTAGGTTGCATATTTATAAGCCTTTCTCTTCCCAAATGCAAATATTGCCACATTTTGCTATAGAAAGCATGATCTAGATTCTAGAACCACCTCATCATCTCCTGTCATGCTAACCATTCATTCTGAATACTAACATAATTCATAGCAGCCAATAAGTTCAAAGAATCAAGAGGGAAGCCCAGGATGTCAGAATGTTTAGTTAGTTATCATTCAAAGATGCAGCCCCCAACATTATTAAGGGTTCAGAGACTGCACTGTACCATGCAGGAACTGACTTCTCATTTCATGAACTGAACAAAAAGAGTATTGCCTTGAGCAATATTTGTTCAGAGGCAGGAAACGTCCATCCTTCTACCAGTGTGTGATTATTTACTAAAAGGTGAAGAACTTTTCATAACTCCCAGTCCTTGAGCAAATGTTTACTATTACTCTAGTCTTTGTAAGATCACACACTCCTCCAGTCATCTTCTAAGTGGTCTCATAGTGAGAGGGATCACAGTGAAGATAAGTATTCTCGTCATAACACAACAGGGACCACAGCAGTCCTTTCATTTTGGCATCACTATAATACCCACAAGTACTCCCTTGGCACAGACGACTATGAACTCATCCACGAATGATTCAGTGACATTTATCAACTTAGCATGATTTTAGTGAAATCTAATAGATATTCTACTTAGTATATCCATGCCTTCACACTGACTCACAGGACAACTCTCTAAATGATTTCAGATGGTGAAACTGATGACTTGATTTAATTGACCTGAAAAGAAATCTCCGAAGTGTACTTAAAAAAAATTTTTTTTAAGGAATTCCCTGCCGGTCCAGTGGTTAAGAATTCACCATTGCAGGGGATATGGGTTCAACCCCTGGTCTGGGAAGATCCTGCATGCCTCAGGGCAGCTAAACCTGTGCTCCACAATAGTTGAGCCTACGCTCCAGAGCCCATGAGTCACAACTTCTGAGTCCACGTGCCGCAAGTACTGAAGCCCTTGCCGAGAGCCTGTGCTCCTCTGCCCAGCAACAGAGATCTAGCACAGCCAAAATAAATAAAATGTTAAAAAAAAAATTTTAGTGGTATCCATGCGTCTCACTCCTATACATAAAATCACTGTCTTTACTTCTTGTAATAAATAGTCCCCTAGTCTTACACCTTTTAGGATGGAGCCATTACGAATCTATATTGCTGACCCAAGGATCAAACCCCCGTCTCCTGCATTTCAGGAGCCATCAGGGAAGCCCTATATTGCTTAGGGGCCTCCTTTTTGTTGGTTGTGTCTGTAATATATGAAGAAACAGCCAGGTTTCCGATTTTCCTATTCCTCAGTCAATTGCCACCTTTCTGAGATCAAGAAGACAGTTTGAAGAGATAACTTGATGGAAAATGGGCGGCCTGTCTAGCACAATGGAATTTGTTCACCAGTTGCATGTGGAACTCCTAGTCCAGGTGAGCTGGGCTGGTCTCAAGAGGTCTTGAGGGTTTCTCTTTTCCCCCAGAAAACGTAGGTTAGAGAAGTCTGGATGGATTTGTTTCCCTGCATCTCACCTCTTCTCACTTGCCATTTCAAAGACAATGGAGCAATAGCACAGAGCTGGAAGCAGCTCTTTACACACACAGGGGCAGACTTATTTTCCAAAAATGATCACAGCGTTATCTCCCATCCAACATGGGTTTCCACAGTGTGATCGTGGCACTCCTGTCATGGAGATGTGTGAGTTATGCTCCTCCCTGGAGGCTGGGTGGACCCGTGACTTGCTTGCAATCAATAGAATGGGATAGATGACTGCCTGGCTTCCAAGTAACAATATGCTTGTCATATAAGGCACACAGCTTCTGCCTGTCAACTGGGACACTCGCCTCTGGAGCCCTCATGGCCTTGTAAGAGGTCCCATGCAACAGGCCACAAAGAAGCCAAGGCCACAGATAAGCATCACAGTTGACTACTGGCTGACATTCTAGCCAACAGCCAGCATCAGTAGGCAGCATGTGAGCAAAGACCTTTAAGATGTCTCTAGCCAATGACTATCAAATTACTCTTAGTGAATGACCCTCACCTGAGGCCCCAGACATGATGGAGAAGGAACAGTCCATGCCCTCTGTGCTCTATCCAAATACATGATTAATAGAATCCAAACCCCTTTTTCTCTTTTTATAGCCATTCATTTTTGGGGTAACATATTACACGGCAGCAGTCAGCAGAGTACGCGTAGGTGTCTGCATGAGACAGGCAAAGTAGAGACTAGCCTCCTGATCTGGTGCATCAAGAGATAAGACAGCTTGTGAGTACTTCCTACTCCACATGAGGAATCCTCCTGACTCCTGATGCCTCAGCCCTGCCCTGAATCTCCGCTCTGGTGAGTATCATGGTCAGGGTTTGAGCTCATCCTATCAGACCCAATGCACAGTTAACAAATTTCATAGGAGGTATTTATCCCTAACAACTGCCCAGTTGATGATCAAAATAAGTGGATCTTCCCCTAACTGGCAACCTCATGTATCAGCACCTACTTTCTTATCAGAGGATTTCCCAGGTGATGCTAGTGGTAAAGAATCCATCTACCAATGCAGGAGACATAAGAGATGTGGGTTCGATCCCTGGGTCGGGACGATCCTCTGGAGGAGGGCATGGCAAGAGAAGAGGACACTCAAATTCTCAGCTGCAGCATCCTTATCAGGTGCTTGTTGTAATAAATAGACCTTGTAGAGATTTCCTAAAGGAGAGTTTTTACATTGAACAACTAGTCTATTTAATTTTATTTTTATTAAAAGCCGGTAGACCTTATAATGGAATGTGTTCTCTTTGCTTTGGCCCAGCAAAGGAAGTTGAGAGCCAAATTTGTGGCCCACTCTAAGAACTGTATAGGTGGACTCCTGTATGTTAATCTGACTCCTGAATTTATTATTTTCTTCACATTATTTTCCTTTTTTCAGATTGTGTCAATTACTGCCTTCCTTGTTTTATATCACATGAAATTCAGTAGGCCATTTCAAATCCTTTGTGGAACAAAGGCAATACATAAACAAACTAATGAACACCCCACCCTCCTCTGTCAAAGCAATAAACAGGGTTAGTGTCAATACAAATGTTTATAAAACATCATTAAACATTCATCTGACTTAACTGCAAAGCCAAAAAAAAAATGATATATGATCTAAGAATATACAGCTGGTTGAATGCACAAGTTCTTCATCCTGAGTTGAACAGAACTGTTTAAAAATCCTGTGATGATCTACGCTGGCCACTGTGAAGTGACACCTTCTTGTGTGATTGTAAAGGCCACCCCTCCTGGTTTGGGTTTGCATGTTTATCTTCAGAGCCACAGAGATTCAGATATATTCTCTCCCCTTTTCCTAGATAGAGAATGAACATGGTGAAATGGCTGACACTTCTCACTGATTATTTTGAAAAAGATAATTACTGTCCAAAATTACTATTTCAGAAAGATAAGTGGACATGTAGATGATACCTATTCTTCAGATATATCAGTTCCATCATTTCAAGAGAGCTCGGCTGTAGATGAAAATTGTGTTGAAAAAGTGTCACATGACTGACAGGTCTGCCTTGTTTCTCCTTAACAGAGCCTTGTGAAAGGATGTATTACATTATAAAAAGAAGACACAGGATTCTAGAACTGTGGATTTAATTTAAGTTTCGTGGTTTTTCACACCATTTGGAGGAACAAAATCCTTTTCAAAGAGTGAACTTCCTGTGAAACTCTCACATAGAAACTGAATGAAGTCAAATCTCTCTGATTAAAGCAGGAGAAATGGGGAAGGGGAGACTACAGGTTGGTTCCTCAGCCTCTCCCTCTCTGATTCACATCCCCATCCTCTGGTGACCGGAGGAGGCTCCTTCTGACACACAAGGCTCGAGCAGAAGGTTTAAAAACCACTGATCTCAGGACCATGAGAAGACAAGCCACAGACCGGGAGAAAATATTTGCAAAAGACACATCTGCTACAGGATGCTTAGCAAAACAAACAAGGGCCTGAAACTCAACAAAGAGAAAATCAATGACCCAATTAAAAAATGGGCAAAAGACCTGAACAGAGACCTCACCAAAGAAGAGACAGAAAATAGGCCAATAAAAAGATCCTTCACATCATATGTCAATTGCTGTTGCTATTGTTCAGGCGTTCAGTCCAACTCTTTGCATCCCCATGGACTGCAGCACACCAGGCTTCCCTGTCCTTCACCATCTCCCGGAGCTTGCTCAAACTCATGTCCATTGAGTCGGTGATGCCATCCAACCATCTCATCCTCTGTCGCCCCCCTCGTCCTCTTGCCTTCAATCTTTCCCAGCATCAGGGTCTTTTCCAATAAGTCAGCTCTTTGCATCAGGTAGAGAATTGAAAATGAGAACAACAGTGAGATACACCTACACATCTATAAGAAGGACCAAAATCTAGATGCCAACAACAGCAAATGCTGGCGAGGATGTGGAGTAGCAGAAACTCTCACTCATTGCTGGAAGAGATGAAAAATGGTGTAGCCACTTTGGAAGACAATTTGGCAAATTTTTACTAAACATACTCTTTGCATATAAGCCAGCAATCATGTTCCTTGATAGTTACCAAGATGAGTTGAACATTTATGTCTATGCAAAAATCTGCACATGGACATTTATAGCACCACTATTCATAATTGCCAAAACTTGGAGGCAAGATGTCCTATAGTAGGTAAGTGGATAAACTGTGGTAAATCCAGACAATGGAAGATTATTCAGGGCTATAAAGAAATGAGCTATCAAGGCATCAAAAGACATGGAAGAATCTTAAATTCATATTACTACGTCTAAGAAGATAATCTGAAAAGACTACATAATGTATGATTCCAACTACATGACATTCTGCAAAAGACAAAACTAAGAAGACAGTAAAAAATATCAGTGGTTTATAGGGGTTAGGGAAATGGGTGGGATGAACAGAGCACAGAGGATTTTTAGGCCAGAATGTCCTCACTGTCTTTGGAGACTACTCTGTACAATACTGTCCTGAAGGATACATGTCATTTTGCGTTTTTCAAAACCCACAGAATACAGAACACCAAGCACGTGCATGTGAAAGTGACCCTTAAACTACAAGCTTTAGGTGATAAATGTATGTAAACATAAGCTTATCAATTCGAACAAATCATTGATACATCTCTGGTAGGGGATTTTGATAGTGAAGGCAGCTGGGGGTGGGGTGGGTATGGGATTACATGGGAAATATCTGGACCTTTCCCTCAGCTTTACTATGAACCTAAAACTGCTCTAAAAAATAAATTTTACAAAGAAATATTTTTATTAATTTTTATTTTTTTAAATTTTTTTATTTTTTCCATTTATTTTTATTAGTTGGAGGCTAATTACTTTACAACATTGCAGTGGTTTTTGTCATACATTGAAATGAATTAGGCATGGATTTACATGTATTCCCCATCCCGGTCCCCCCTCCCACCTCCCTCTCCACCCGATCCCTCTGGGTCTTCCCAGTGCACCAGGCCCGAGCACTTGTCTCATGCATCCAACCTGAAGTATAGTTGATTTACAATGTTGTGCCAATTTTTGCTATGCAGCAAAGCGACTCAGGTAAACACATATAGAAATTCTTTAAATAAATTTTTTTTTCTTTTCTTTCTATATTTTTCTCTTGGTCCGCACTGCACAGCATGTGGGATCTTAGTTCCCTGATCAGGGATGGAATCCATGACCTCTGCACTGGAAGAGGGAAGTCTTAAAAACTGGACCACCAAAAAAAATTAATTTTTAATGTAAAAAGGCCCCCAACGGATCCACTCATTATTTTACTTGCTGGGAAACAGAGGATCAGAGAGATTAAGGAGCTGGGGCTAGTGGATGCTGTTGCTGGGAGGGTTTTCAGATAGAACATAAGGCTGGACTTGCCAGAGGTCACCATGTGGGCATAAATGGCAAAGTTGGAACTAACACTCCAATTCCCCTCATTCCCGGCCAGTGGTCAAAGGCTACACAAACAATTTCCTAACTTTCAGTTTGTGAGAAACTGGAAATGACTGCCAACAATAGTCTCACCTCCAGAGATATTTGAGAAAACTAACAATTTCCCTGGAATGATTTAGGAGCACTCCAGAATTTCCAAATATTAGGCGCAAGATGGCGTGGAGCAGAGGTGCTGATGGACTGAGGTCTCTTCTGTCTCTTTAATTAAGAATGTTTTTCAAGATGTTAACAAAATGTTACCTTTGTGTGGTGAAACTGATTACTTGGGAGTTTATTTTTCTTGGTGATTTTTCTGTATTTTCCAAGTTCCCTGCCTTGGGCATGCATGCCTTTCATAATCTGGTGAAACAAAATGCTATTGCGAATACAAAATCAAAGTGTCTTTCACTTCCATTATTTCACTAGCTTTGTCAATGCCTGGACTGATGAGAGGGAAACCCGAGCTGATGAATGGATATCCCAAGGACTAAGGAGCTTGCTGTAGAGATATTCCTTGTTACTATTTTCATAATATACACATTTCAGAAGCTTCTAAGTTTGCCATTTTTGCAGAAAATGGAACTAACAAATTTGTTACAAAAGCTTCTGAGAAAAATTTTCTTAGTTGGAAGTACCTCCGACATGCCATCTGTAACCTGAGTTACTTATCTAAGTACAAAAGAAGATCAGCTTCAAAAGACTGGTAACCCCGTCTTTCTCCAGGACTTGCAAGTTGAATTGCAAAGGAAGCAGAACATTAAGGTCTTACTAGAAGGAGCTGAGTGTCTGGCTTCCACTGAGTATGAAGGTTATATTCTCTCACTCAAAGAGTAACATCTGCTCTACCAAGAGTAAGTAAGAGCAGATGCTTCACCGTCTAGATGAAGATGAATTTTGCATTCTGGATTGAATTTATCAGTATTGTTGCTGCCAATTTTAAAGACTAAACGAACTGTTGCTGCCAGTGCCCCCTCCTGGCAATCATGCTTAGCTCCTTGGTCCAACAGCCCATTGTCTGACCTCTTCCAGTTGTAAGAACTGGAGACTAGATTACACTTAGTCCTTGGGATCCATGAGATCAGACAAGGCATTCTTGGAACCAGCAGTTTCCTTGATCACTAGAGCAGGACACAGCTAGAAGGGCTTTCCTGGTAGCTCAGATGGTAAAGAAACTGCCTACAATGCAGGAGACCTGGGTTTGAGCCCTGGGTTGGGAAGATCCCCTGGAGGAGGGCATGGCAACCCACTCTGTATTCTTACCTGGAGAATCTCCATGGACAGAGGAGCCTGGTGGGCTACAGTCCATGGAGTTGCAAAGAGTCAGACATGACTGAGCGACTAAGCACAGAGCAGCCGTGTGGTCACATGGTAAGCTGTTCGTCCGAGCTGGTTATTGACAAGGAAGGGCCATGTCAATCACACAAACCCAGAGCCCAGAGCACATGAAAGCTTTGGGAGAGCCAGGTTCTCCTTCCAGAGATGAGATTTTGAAGGGAGGTTAAACTTACAGCCCTTCAACCTCTTGGCTTTCTGTTTGTAAATACCCCTCAATAAAAACAGTGGCAAAGGGATCAAAGGCAGAAGGGAAGAAACTAAACGCCAGCCCTCTGTGCATCCTGACTGCCTGGAATAAGAGCAGTTCACCAGCACCGTGTCTGTGCAAGTCATAAAATTGAAAAATGATGTAACAAACAACTACATACATAATAGATCATAAAATGTGGTAACATTCTCTGAAACAATAAATTGCTTCAAAAGGAGTGAGCTTGAGATCTTTGCAATATGATGTTTATAATATGCTCTGTGTAGAAACTCCTGCCTGGGGGTCTTCACAGCTTTCGGGGCAGTAGGCAATATGTATGAAAAGATTTAATGAACCTTATACTCTTTTACTAATGCCAAAGAAACTGAACGGTTCTATGAAGATCTACAAGACCTTCTAGAACTAATAGCAAAAAAGATGTCCTTTTCATCATAGCGGACTGGAATGCAAAAGTAGGAAGTCAAGAGGTACCTGGAATAACAGGCAAGTTTGGTCTTGGAGTACAAAATGAAGCAGGGAAGGCTAACAGAGTTTTGCCAAGAGAACGCACTGGTCATAGCAAACACCCTCTTCCAACAACACAAGAGAAGACTCTACACATGGACATCACCAGATGGTCAATACCAGAATCAGATTGATTATATTCTTTGCAGCCAAAGATGGAGAAGCTCTATACAGTCAGCAAAAACAAGACTGAGAGCTGACTGTGGCTCAGATCATGAACTCCTTATGGTCAAATTCAGACTTAAATTGAAGAAAGTAGGGAAAAGCACAAGACCATTCAGGTATGACCTAAATAAAACCCCTTCCAATTACACAGTGGAAGTGACAAATAGATTCAAGGGATTAGATCTGATAGACAGAGTGCCTGAAGAACTATGGACAGAGGTAGCTCATTTCACATGGTAGCAAAGTAATGTTCAAAATTCTCCAAGCCAGGCTTCAACAAGTACATGAACCGTGAACTTCCAGATGTTCCAGCTGGATTTAGAAAAGGCAGAGGCCAGAGATCAAATGGTCAACATCTGTTGGATCACAGAAAAAGCAAGAAAGCTCTAGAAAAACATATATTTCTGATTTATTGACTATGCCAAAGCCTTTGACTGTGTGGATCACAACAAACTGTGGAAAATTCTTCAAGAGATGGGAATATCAGACCACCTTACCTGCCTCTTGAGAAACCTGTATGCAGGTCAAGAAGCAGCTGTTAGAACCGGACACCAAATGGCAGACTAGTTCCAAATAGGGAAAGGAGTACGTCAAGGCTGTATATTGCCACTCTGCTTACTTAACTTATATGCAGAGAACATCATGAGAAACGCTGGGCTGGAAGAAGCACAAGCTGGAATCAAGATTGCCAGGAGAAATATCAGTAACCTCAGATATGCAGATGACACCACCCTTATGGCAGAAAGCAAAGAAGAACTAAAGAGCCTCTTGATGAGAGTGAAAAAGCTCGCTTAAACTTCACATTCAAAAAACTAAGATCATGGCATCCAGTCCCATCACTTCATGGCAAATATATGAGGAAACAATGGAAACAGTGACAGACTTTATTTTCTTGGGCTCCAAAATCACTGCAGATGGTGACTGAGTCATGAAATTAAAAGACACTTGCTCCTTGGAAGAAAAGCTATGACCAACCTAGACAGTATATTAAAAAGCAGAGACATTACTTTGCCAACAAAGGTCCATCTAGTCAAAACTAGGGTTTTTCCAGTAGTCATGTATGGATGTGAAAGTTGGACCATAAAGAAAGCTGAGCACTGAAGAACTAATGCTTTTGAACTGTGGTGTTTGAGAAGAGTCTTGAAAGTTCCTTGGACTGAAAGGAGATCAAACCAGTCAATCCTGAAGGAAATCAGTCCTGAATATTCATTGGAAGGACTGATGCTGAAGCTGAAGTTCCTACACTTTGGCCACGGGGTGTGAAGAACTGACTCATTGGAAAAGACCTTGATACTGGGAAAGATTGATGGCAGAAGGAGAAGGGGACAACAGAGGATGAGATGGTTGGATGGCATCACTGACTCGATGGACATGAGTTTGAGCAAGCTCTGGGAGTTGGTGATGGACAGGGAAGCCTGGTGTGTTGCAGTCCACGGGCTTGCAAAGAGTCGGACATGCCTCAGCGGCTGAACTGAACTGGAGAGATCTTCCTCACTCACAGATCGAACCCTCAGTTCCTGCATTGGCAGGAAGTTTCTTTACCGCTGATCTACCAGAGAAATGCAAGCTAGTGTATGTGTGGTGCTAAGTCACTTCAGTTGTGTCTGACTCTGTGCTTCTGTGCGACCGTAAGGACTACAGCCTGCCAGGCTCCTCTGTCCATGAGATTCTCCATGCAAAATTACTGGAATGAGTTGCCATGCCCTCCTCCAAGGGATCTTCCCAACCCGGGAATCGAACCACATCTCTTACTTCTCCTGCATTGGCAGGCAGATAAGCATAGCCATCCAATCCCTGCAGGAAAGCATAGCCATCCAATCCCTGCAGGAAAACGCAGGAATCCACTCCCTGCAGGAAAACGTAGGAATCCACTCCCTGCAGGAAAGCATAGCCATCCAATCCCTGCAGGAAAACGCAGGAATCCACTCCCTGCAGGAAAACGTAGGAATCCACTCCCTGCAGGAAAGCATAGCCATCCACTCCCTGCAGGAAAACATAGGCATCCGCTCCCTGCAGGAAAGCATAGCCATCCAATCCCTGCAGGAAAACGCAGGAATCCACTCCCTGCAGGAAAACGTAGGAATCCACTCCCTGCAGGAAAGCACAGCCATCCAATCCCTGCAGGAAAGCACCGAAGAAAGCTGAGGCTGATGCAGTGTTCAAGGACCAGGACTCCAAAGAAGAGGCAGAGAGTTCGTTTTTCCATCTTTCTTTCAACCCAAGTGAAGCAGGCAGATGTAACCATGGGCCCATGCATGAAAGTCAAGGCCCAGGGGTAGGTCTTCCAACTAAGTGTAGGGATGTCTGGTTTAGACTGAAAACTTTACAGTCCGGATTTCCATGGAAAGACTTAAGGAAACATACATATTCCATTTTGGCTTTTACTTGTTCAGTGAGTAACATGTAGGGAAAGAAAACTCCATCAAAAAACAATATTGTAAAAAAATATATATTGCATTTTACTTCTGAGCTCAATAAATTAGTGGGGATTTGTTGCTGTTTTCTCATGGTTTCCCTCAGTTCAAGGGTTGACACACTTTTAGATTTACAGTTCAGTGCTCCAGGCATGAGGGCAGACAGAGAACACTTAAGGCCCTTCCAAATATAGGGCCTGAGTGTAATTCTCATCCTATGATTAGAACAGGGAGATCCTGAACACCAAAATCCCTGTACAGTATTAGGTTACATAATATTTTCCCTATTAAAAGTAACAGACTAGTAATGATGATATTAGCTCATGTTTTAAAGCTATCTTGTTATATCATAACAAACCTATAGGGTTAATAGGACTGTTTAGAATTATTATGCCTTTTTAAAAATATTTATTTATTTGACGGCACTGGGTCTTAGTTGCAGCATACTAACTATCAGTTGCAGTAGGATCTAGGTCTCTGACCAGGGGTCGAACCTGGGCCCTCTGCATTGGGAGTGCAAGGTCTTAGCCACTGGACCACCAGGGAAGCTCCTAGAATTATTATACATATTTTATAGTTGAGGCAACCAGGGAAGAGCAGCCCAGTGGCTTCATGTGAGTTTAATGATGCAGCCAGAACTACCCCCACCCTCCATGCCTTTCTTCTGCCTCTAGCCAAGTCCAACTCAAGCTAAAGCTGAAGCCTCCTTCTCAGGTAAGGACCCTGCTGTCTGTCTCTGTATCACTCTGTTTCCTTTCATCATGACATCCCCTTATCTCCTGATGTGGAAATGATCTGTTAACTGTCTGTGTCCCCTGACCAAGCCAGTGTGTGAAAGACAGGCCCACAATTCCTGTCCCCAGTGCTGAGCACCCTTTTGAGCAGTTTTCCCTCATGGTTTGCAAAATGGCTCTTTTTAAAATATACTAGAGAACCAGTTTAATTAGGTAACATTTTTCACCTATAGCAGTAGTTTTCAAACTAATTGCCACACACCTCTGAGAATTAAAGGTGGATTCTCAAAGGTACTAAACTGCCTCTTAGCCCTTTAAAATTTTGTGCAATTAGAGATACCAAGGGAATATTTCAAACAAAGATGGGCACAATAAAGGACAGAAATGGTATGATCCTAACAGAAGCAGAAGATATTAAGAAGAGGTGACAGGAAAACACAGAAAAAGATATACAAAAAAGATCTTAATGACCTAAAATAAATAAGCACGATGGTGTGATAACTCACCTAGAGCCAGAAATCCTGGAATGTAAAGTCAAGTGGGCCTTGGGAAGCATCACTACGAACAAAGCTAGTGAAGGTGATGGAATTCGAGTTGAGCTATTTCCTAAAAGATGATGCTGTGAAAGTGCTGCACTCAATATGCCAGAAAATTTGGAAAACTCAGCAGTGGCCACAGGACTGAAAAAGGTCAGTTTTCATTCCAATCCCTAAGAAAGACAATCCCAAAGAATGTTCAAACTACCTCACAATTGTACTCATCTCACACGGTAGCAAAGTAATGCTCAAAATTCTCCAAGCCAGGCTTCAACAAGTACGTGAACCGTGAACTTCCAGATGTTCAAGCTGGATTTAGAAAAGGCAGAGGAATCAGAGACCAAATTGCCAACATTTGTTGGATCATAGAAAAAGCAAAAGAATTCCAGAAAAACATCTATTTCTACTTCATAGACTATGCCAAAGCCTTTGACTGTGTAGATCACAACAAACTGTGGAAAATTCTTCAAGAGATGGGAATACCAGACCACCTTATGTGCCTCCTGAGAAATCTGTATGCAGGTTAAGAAGCAACAGTTAGAACTGAACATGGAATAACAGACTGGTTCCAAATCGGGAAAGGAGTATGTCAAGATGTATATTGTCACCCTGCTTCTTTAACTTATAAGCAGAATGCATCATGTGAAATGCCGGGCTGGATGAAGCACAAGCTGGAATCGAGATTGTGGGGAGAAATATCAATAACCCCAGATATGCAGATGACACCACCCTTATGGCAGAAAGTGAAGAGGAAGTGAAGAGTCTCCAGATGAAAGTGAAAGAGGACAGTGAAAAAGCTGGCTTAAAACTCAACATTAAAAAAAACTGAGATCGTGGCATCTGGTCCCATCACTTCATGGCATATAGATTGAGAAAAAAAAAAAAGGAAACAACAACAGACTGTTTTCTTGGGCTCCAAAATTACTGCAGATAGTGACTGAGTCATGAAATTAAAAGACACTTGCTCCTTGGAAGGAAAGCTATGACCAACCTGGACAGCATATTAAAAGGCAGAGACAGTACTTTGCCAATAAATGTCCATCTAGTCAAGGCTATGGTTTTTCCAGTAGTCATGTATGGATGTGAAAGTTGGACCATAAAGAAAGCTGAGCACTGAAGAATTGATGCTTTTGAACCATGGTATTGGAGAAGATTCTTGAGAGTCCCCTGGATTGCAAGGAGAACAAACCAGTCAATCCTGAAGAAAATCAGTCCTGAATATTCATTGGAAGGACTGATGCTGAAGCTGAAGCTCCAACACTTTGGCCACAGGATGTGAAGAACAGACTTATTTGAAAAGACCCTGATGCTGAGAAAGATTGAATGCAGGAGGAGAAGGGGACAAGAGAGGATGAGATGGTTGGATGGCATCACCAACTCAATGGACATGAGTTTGAGTAAGCTCTGGGAGTTGGTGATGGACAGGGAAGCTTGCTGTGCTGCAGTGCATTGGGTTGCAAAGAGTCGGACACAACTGAATGACTGAACTGAAGAACAACATGATTAGGGTTTTTTTATTTGGAGAGGCTACAAACTGACTTATGATGTGCCAGGCAGGCATAGTTTCAATAGCCATAGCACTCCTATCTGTTAGGTATCATTATCTCCATTGTACAAATATGTCTCAGGGAAGTGATTTATAAAAGGGATCCATTATCTGCTAAGTGGCAGCATTACCTTTCCTGAATGATTGACCTTTCTAAGACAAAGTCCATGGCACACCAAGTGTTCAAGAAATTAATGAAGGCAGGGACTTCCCTGGTGGTCCAGCGGGTAAGACTCATGCTCCCAATGTAGGGGACCCAGGTTCCATCCCTGATCAGGGAACTAGATCCTACATGTCACAACTAAGCATTCACATGCTGAAGATCTTACATGCTGCAACTAAGGCCCTGTGCAACCAAATAAATAAATAAAAATCAACTGTAAAAAAAAAAAAGAAAGAAATTAACAGAGGCCATGAGGCTTAAGGCCACACCAGAAGGTGGGAGCGAGGAAAGGCTCAAGAGTTGAATCTACTGCTAACAGAATCCATCAGCCAGCAAGAAGACGGTGAACAACTTAATAACTATAAAGAGCCATTTATCTCAAAATTATGACAAGACAATAGGCAGGCTCCCCAGAGAGGAAGTTTGGCATTACAAAGAACTCAAGAGACAATACAATCAAATTTTCTCCACTGTGACAGCAATGGGCATACCTGACAATGCGTCTATATGAGATTCCAAGGCTTGTTCCTATCAGAGAACTTTAACAGTTAAGAAACAATGATCCATCATGTTTACAGTCAGTATGTTTCTTAAGTGTCCTAATGTCTAATAATTAACAGAAAGAGTGCAAAGAATTCGGGTCTGGAGAGAGGAAATATTCTTTATGATGGGAGCCTGTTGTAATCATGATTATAAATGTTTCTTTGAGCAGAGTGCAGCCTCTGGTGAACATACACAAAGCAAATGTCATCACCTTCAGCACCAGATGTTTCATCAAGTCATCAAGATGACAAGATGTGCCATATTAACAAAGAACTGAGTGATACATAAGAGCTGGCACCATTTTTATGTTTATGCTTACTATATACGCACTTGTGTGATATTCCACATACTTTTTTCTTTAGATGAACACCAAGATACACAGTTTAGAGATGTGTTCATAATTTTTCCTTTTGGACTTCTCACTTCCCTTTAATTTCCCGCTTTGGGTTTTAAGTCCCTATGGTTTTGGCTCTTTTCTGCTCTCTAATATTCCATCAATTGAAAGAGAAATGTCTGAAGATCAATTTTGGATGAACAGATAATCAAGGGTGCGTTTCTACGGCAGGAGATTGTCCAGGAGTAACCAACAGGCCTGCCAAAGATACCATGGGGATCCAGCAGACATAGAACTAGAGTAACCAGAGTTAGGTTGTGCATCAGGAGAGGAAAAGAGATCCACTGTAACACAGAAAAGGCCGAGGAGCTGGAAGCAGGGGTCTGACAAGCTCTCCAGGGAGCCAGTTGGATAAAGTTACCAGGCAGCAAAGTAGGTGAGGCGCTTCAGAATTATTGAGACATACAAACTTTCAGAAGAAAGTTAAGAAAATGGATATAAACAATTATTAAATTGAATTTGAAAGCCAAATCCAACAATTATCAGGGACTGTACATTTATACATATTGAGCTTTGACTCTTGAATTTTTCCAGGTCTTGAAAAACTCCCTAAAAGGGTGCTGTTCTGAATGGGAGTGGGTTCTGAAAGCTTTATGAGGATCATATATGTGGGGAGAGAGGATGTGAAAGCAGAGTCAACCAAGAGGGGATAGGGCCACCACCAGTTTTCATTAAGGTTAGCCAAAATTAAATAACAATTCATTATTATCTATTAGATAAATCTTGCTCTAAAATTTCTCTAAATAAAATTAAATAGCACAATTAACAAAGCCTCAGGAGAACAGCTGCAAACTCTATTGTTATTACCCTCCTGTCCTTGCATGTTTTTTCAAGCCTAGTGAGAGGGAAGCTTTTAAACTAAAAGCACTTGTACACGTTAAGTCACTTCAGTCTGTCAGACTCTTTGCGACGCTATGGACTATAGTCCGCCAGGCGCCTCTGTCCATGGGATTCTCTAGGCAACAATACGGGGGTGGTTGGCCGAGCCCTCCTCCAGGGGATCTTCCCAACCCAGGGATTGAATTCTTGTCTCTTTTGTCTCCTGCATTGGCAGGTGGGTTCTTTACCACTGGTGCTACCTGGGAAGCCCAAAAGTACTTAATTATGTTGAAAAGAGGCATGAGCTCACTCCGTTTAAGTCAGAGATTCTCTTAAGTGATGACAACTGTCACTGACTGAGGACCTACTATGCTCCAGGAAGTGCAATACACACTTTTTATTTCTCTAGGCCGCGCTGGGTCTTCGCTGCTGCACACGGACTGCTCTACTTGTGGCATGGACTCTGCTGCTCCGCAGCATGTGGAATCCGAGATCCCCTGCCAGGGATCAAACCTGTGTCCCCTGCATTGGAAGGTGGACTCTCAGCTACCAGACCACCAGGGAAGTCCCTGCATTACACACTTTATACACAGTTTCCCCTAGATCTCACAATAACCCGAGGAGACAGACATTATTTTTTCCCATTATCTAGATCTTTAATAAACTGAAAAGAATGACATGTTTCATCATGGTGGGCACAGTACAGGAAAAATGGGAACTTTCTAGGTGCCTCTGGCCACACTCAGCAAATAAGCATCTATTAAGTGACTGGATGGTGTAATACTTGTTGGCAGTTCACAGGCTCTGAGGAATACAAAGAAAGCATTAATGATTTATAGAGAAGTTAAGACACATGCGTAAAGACTCCACCTGGGTTAAAACACAAAACAAAACTGGAAAACCAGAACCAAAAAACCATGTCATTCATTTTTGTTTGGTGGTGGTATAGTTGCTAAGTCCCGTCCAGCTTTGTGACCCCGTGGACTATGGCCTGGTAGGTTCTTCTGTCCATGGGATTCTCCAGGCAAGAACATTGGAGTGGGCTGCCATTCCCTCCTCTAGGGGAATCTTCCCAACCCAGGGAATCAAACCCCATCTCCTGCATTGCTGGCAGATTCTTTACCAACTGAGCTACCAGGGAAGCCCTATACATCTTTGTATACTTGGCATAAAGTTCCTACAGTGGGAATTCCATCACTGATGAGTTCTTAAATAAATGCATGAAATGACTGAATCAATGAATGAAATCAGCCAACCAACTGACTAAATGCTAGAGTGTGAGATATTAGCTGTAAGAACTAAAACAGTCGAGAGAAGAAAAACTTATTATGGACTTGGGTCATAGCAAGATTTCCTGAATGAGGTGAGATCTGAACTGGGCTTGAAGAATTTGAAATATTGGAATTACAAAGGAGAACTAGAGTCCCATTGGAGAGCAGGAATACTGTAAATGGGCACAGAACCTCCTCCCCTCTGTAGCTCAAGCTCCACCCTCCTCTTCCATTGCTGCTCCCTCAATAGCCTTTTGCCCTGAGTTCATCTGCCCTGTTTGCATGTGTCCTGCCTTGAACCCTATCCAGCTAGCTCTCAGAATCCCTTGACGCTAGTAATGATTGGGCGAAGACATCTTTGGATTAACCAGGGATGCCTCTATCCTTTGGTGGGGAGTGGAAAAACAGTGCTTGTCCTGTGGATGATTGGAGACTTTTGCAAGCAAAGGAATAAATTCTTCCATCGCAGAAATGATGAAAATCTCCCACTCCCAAATAGCTGTGACGAGGCCTTCCCATGGAAACGCTGGCACCTGGGAGACCTTCTCAAGGCTTCCAGAAACACATTCCTACCAGGTCCTCATAACAACCATTCAACTCCCCCTGTGCCTCTGTGCCAAAGTCAAGGCCAATGTAAACACACCCTTCTCAGACTTTAGTGACAGGGGCTCAACAAAAAACCCCAGGTTTCTCTACACACTGAGGTTTTGTTTCCCAAGTATCAGGAAAGCATCTTCTAGCATAGTTTCCCTGAATCATTTCTGGCTTGCCTTCTGTCAGAGATTCCAGGAATTAGTGTCACTTTGTAATTTGTCTTGTGACAGGTGAAGAATGGCCCCTGATCAGAGCTATGGCTTGGTTGGGTTTTAAGAAAAGTCCACACCTCCAGTGGTTGGAAAAAGGTATTGATCATGGTGACCCTCATATCACTGATCACTCACTGCTCTGAAAAAGGCCCAGAGCGCCACACCACTGTATTTTGGAGTCAAGTCCTTTCCGAGTCTGTTTTTTTCAGGAACAATATGAGACGTCGGGAGCTGTGCTCAGCAGGCAGATCCACTTTTCCAAAACAGAAATCACTTTGGGGGTGGAAAGAGTGATTTCACTTTTCCCAGGTTGAGAGACAGCTTCTGTTTTGCTACAGCCCTTGAGCCAGCAGTACTGCTCTTGAGAGAACAGATGAGCTACTGGCGTCTCACAAAAAAGACAACTATAAACTGTCACTGAGATGGTGCCTTGTTTCTCCAAAATAGCATTCCAGCCCTCCTGTGCAAGGCAGCTCACAGAATATCCTGAGAAAGAGGTGAAGGAACAAGGATGGAGCCGGCAAGTTTAACTGGTGTCGGGAGGCAGCAGGTGAAGGTCCAAATTCTGTGGCAAGAAGTACTGTTTTTGAGATGCCAGTGCCAGTCTTTTAATAAAAGACTTTCTTGTGAGGGCTGAAAGTTTTTCCCTCTGGGATTTAAAAGACTCAGGCTTATAAATCCAATATTTTGATGGCAAAAGTTCCCCCTTTTCTATTATATAATATGAAAAAATAAAATACACCCTCTCACAGGCACAGACCAGTAATGCAGGAAAATACGATATGTATCCGAAGGAAATATTTTTGATCACCAAGGTCAGAGCATCTACTTTCATTGATTATATGACTCTGGTTAATTTCACTTCCTGTCCAGGGTATTATTTCCTGGTAAAAGTAGGGGGAAAAGTCCCAGCACTTTATAGGCCTGCCTTCCCTGAAATTAACAGATTGTCCACACGAGAGCTGTCGGCGTGTGCCAGCCCTCCAGCAAAGAAGGAGCAGGTTCAGGACCTGGCACGGTGCAGCCGAGTGGCACTGCTCCCAGAACTCTCCTCCAATAAAGAGCCATTGTGGGCTCTGGACCCTTCAACCAACAGGACAAACGACTCAAATGAAAAGCACAATGCATGTGAGTGGAACCTGAAACTTGAATGGTGCGGTAATCACTTCCTTAGCAGAGACGCCATTATTTTTCACGCAACTTCATTCTGCAATTCAGTCCTTGCCTAGTGTAATGGTACAGATTTCCATTTATCAGTTGATAAAGGAGAATGATTACTCTCAGACCCATTAAGCAATACAGGTTACAAGCACTGGTGGGGAGAAGTGGAAAATTGTCAGGGGAGGTGGGAAGGGATTGACATTCATCAGCAAAACACCTCAAAAGACAAGCAAGTGCCGATTCTCCCAAAATGGGGATCAACACAGACTCTAGTTCAGCCACTGGGAAATTTGAGACCATATCGAAGGGTGTAAGAAGCTAAATCTAAAATCAGGTCCAGGGCTTCAAGGTAGCTGTGATTTCTGTGTAAGAATGAGGTCTCCAGCAGGAGGCTGGCCTGGGGCTGGGGGGCTAAGGTCAAGGTTAAGGGCATCTAAACTGTGCAGCTGACACCCCATTGTCAAGCATCAGGTGTTACAGGCTGCAGATCAAGTGCTTAGATTTGACTGCTGAAGAGGCTGGGACGAGTCAGGGTGCTAATTCAGGCTGAGCCATAGTTTCCATCTGGATGACCTGGAGTGACTCATTATGCAACAGCCAACCCCACTAGCAAAAGAAAAAAAAAAAAAAAAGATGCCACTCTCAGCTAAGATTTCTCAAATGAATAAATAGGAAAGGACAGTTGAATTGGATACCATGGATCAAATGAAAACCACTCTTTTAGCTGGACCAACATACCAAATTCCATGTTCCTTGGTTTTAGAATTAGGTTTTTCTATCTCTGAGTCAATGGTATTTTTCAGCTAATCAGTTTTGACCAGAAACATAGTCTGTCTCAAATAAGCCTCTTTCCTTATGATCTGAAGCTTGGAACTAGTCACAATATCCTAACAGGGTCAACCACTCTACTTACTTTCTGACACATACAACTAACAACAGACTTATGTCCATATACATGTGTCACTTTAATAAAAATAAATAAACCCATATCTGTGGAAGGATGCTAATATTTAAACAAGGCCACCTGATTCAATGTTGAATTTTTGCTTTCATTTGTCTTATTTGATCAGCATGGTTTTGCCTCCATAAGTCATCTACAAAGAAGATGTGTCTGTGCTCACCTGTGCCAGACTCTTTGAGACCCCATGGACTCTAGCCCACTAGGCTCCTCTGACCTTGGGATTTTCCAGGCAATACTGGAGTGGATTGCCATTTCCCCCTCCAGGGAATTTTCCTGATAGAGGAATCAAAATGGCAGATTCTTTATCCCTAGCACCAAAAAGATAACTAATTTAAATGTACGTTAGTTGCTGTTTTCAATTTGTGATTATGCCGTTGTAATAGGTAGCTTGTATCTGGTTGAAAAATACAAATAAATGTTTCTTCCAGTAACTTGGCATTAAATTTTCTCATGTGATTCACTCACCAGAATTAAGCAAGATGATGGATTTGAGGCACACAAACTCCTCTCCCTGGAGATTCATCATACGGAACCGAGAAGATGTAGCCAGCAACATGTCAAAGATCTCTACCATGCCTTCCACACATTTTCCCTGGTTCCTATGAAAATACACACAGACAAAAATATTAAAGGACAAAAAAATTCCAGAAGACATGATAAGGTTCACATTCATAAGAACCTACTGGTTCCAAATCTGTAACAAAAAATCGCAGCCCATTCTCTTCATGGAGCATGAACATTCACTTGAATTCTAGAAGGCAAGATGAAAAAAGATTTTCCATCAATAAAAAGACCCCCATTTCAAATTCTTAGAAAAGACGTCTTATTCAGTTCCCAAATCTGTTATGTTAAATATGAAGTTCTTCAACCTATGGATAATTAAACATGATTTTAATTCAGGTAAATATATTTTTCTAATAAATATTTATTAATCACCTACTATATTCTAGTTGTGATAATAATAAGAATAAAAATAGGGCTCTAACATCAATATGCTCATGACCTTGAGATAATACAATTCGTATTAATAAACTTATATAAAATGATTTGGAGATACAGGACCAGCTATGAAAACTATGAGCTGTAGTTGTGTGGAAACCATGAATGTTGCCTAGGATGACAGGTAAAGATGCTGAGTAGGTGGCATTGAATGGACACTTTAAGAAAATGTAGGATTTCATTGAGTTGAGGTATGAAAGCATCACTGGAAGAGATCCTAAACATGGAAAGGAGGAACAGTGTGAAAAAGTCTGGAGGGAGAAGAAGATAGGGCAATAGTCTGGGAAAGAAGATGAAAGAGGGCTTACATCATTATAAGAAGCTTAAGCGTTTCCCCTGTACAACACAGCTTTGGTGTCAAGGATTTAACATTAGCAGTTGTAACTATTAAATAAGCAAACCTAAAGGGAAGTTCCCTGGTGGCTCAGACAGTAAAGCGTCTGCCCGCAATGTGGGAGACCTGGGTTTGATCTCTGGATCAGGAAGGTCCACTGGAGAAGGAAATGGCAACCCACTCCAGTACTCTTACCTGGAAAACCCCATGGACGGAGGAGCCTGGTGAGCTACGATCCATGGGGTCGCAAAGAGTCGGACACGAAAGTCTGTTCTGTACATCTGTGTCTCTTTTTCTGTTCTGCATATAGGGTTATCATTACCATCTTTCTAAATTCCATATATATGTGTTAGTATGCTGTAATGTTCTTTATCTTTCTGGCTTACTTCACTCTGTATAATGGGCTCCAGTTTCATCTATCTCATTAGAACTGATTCAAATGAATTCTTTTTAACGGCTGAGTAATATTCCATGGTGTATATGTACCACAGCTTCCTTATTCATTCATCTGCTGATGGGCATCTAGAAGAGACTTTTGGACTCTGTGGGAGAAGGCGAGGGTGGGATGTTTCGAGAGAACAGCATCGAAACATGTATATTATCTATAGTGAAACAGATCACCAGCCCAGGTTGGATGCATGAGACAAGCGCTCAGGCCTGGTGCACTGGGAAGACCCAGAGGAATCAGGTGGAGAGGGAGGTGGGAGGGGGGATCGGGATGGGGAATACATGTAACTCCATGGCTGATTCATGTCAATGGATGACAAAACCCACTACAATATTATAAAGTAATTAGCCTCCAACTAATAAAAAAAAAGGAAGAAAAAAAGAGTCGGACACGACTGAGTGACTTCAGTTTCAGTTTTCACTTTCAAAGGTTCAAAACATGCAATATCTTCAAAAGAAAGTATTAGTATATTTTTCAATAGGATTGGTACAGAAACTAAATGCAGAGATGATACATGTGAAAGGAATGCATTCATCCTTTACTCATTAACTGAACTTGGGGCATGATGAGCTTGAGGCATAGGAAGAAGCTAAGATATTTTATGCATATGCAAACATATGTTTGTGACATCTATAAAAATTTAAAACATGAACAGTAAACACATTGTCCAGCACTTTATTTTGTTTTTAATTGATATACTTTAGAGTTCTTCATCAACTGTTTTTAACAGCAGCACAGTTTTTCACCAAACAAAATGATTTTATTTCTTTAATCAGTTTTTTGTTGTTTGACATTTAGTTTCAAGTACTGTGCTGTCACAAACATTTCATGCAATGACTATACTTATGTTTATGGCTAGGCACATTCAAAATGACTTATTGAGGGCCCATTATATACGAGGCTTTGTGTTAACATTAGGGTACAGAGAAGAAAGCCATGGACCTTGTTACTATAGAGATTGAGGTGGGGGTGAGATCAATTAGAAGTTTGGGATTAGCAGATACATACTACTATGTATACAATAAACAACCAGATACTACTGTATAGCACAGTATAGTATAACTACACTCAACATCCTGCAATTAACTATAATGGAAAGAATCTGAAAATTAATATATATGTGCATATATATAACTGGATCACTTGCTATACACCAGAAACTAATGCAATATTGTATATCAACTTTACTTCAATATAAATTTTAAATAAAGAGATTCAAAACAGAGTCAAGACAGACAAGGAAAAAGGTGAGTGCAATACAACAAGGCATATTCCCCAGAAGAGGTGTGTTACATTGAATAACAGTCTCTCCATATTTAACTCACATCAATATTGAAGCAATTGTCATAAAGTTCTCAGTTAAGGGTAAATGAGTTTTTATGTAAAGTGCTTAAATGGCATGTAGTGCACCATAGGGGCCATATTTAAGTCTTAGCTACAGACATAGTATATGTCTTATATGCAGAGTACATCATGAGAAACGCTGGGCTGGAAGAAGCACAAGCTGGAATCAAGATTGCCAGGAGAAATATCAATAACCTCAGATATGCAGATGACACCACCCTTATGGCAGAAAGTGAAGAAGAACTAAAGAGCCTCTTGATGAAAGTGAAAGAGGAGAGTGAAAAAGTTGGCTTAAAGCTCAACATTCAGAAAACTAAGATCATGGCATCTGGTCCCATCACTTCATGGCAAATAGATGGAGAAACAGTGGAAACAGTGTCAGACTTTATTTTTGGGGGCTCCAAAATCACTGTAGACAGTGACTACAGCCATGAAATTAAAAGACGCTTACTCCTTGGAAGGAAAGTTATGACCAACCTAGAGAGCATACTAAAAAGCAGAGACATTACTTTGCCAACAAAAGTCCATCTAGTCAAGGCTATGGTTTTTCCAGTGGTCATGTATGGATGCAAGAGTTGGTCTGTGAAGAAAGCTGAGCACCGAAGAATTGATGCTTTTGAACTGTGGTGTTGGAGAAGACTCTTGAGAATCCCTTGGACTGCAACCAGTCCATCCTAAAGGAGATCAGTCCTGTGTGTTCATTGGAAGGACTGATGCTGAAGCTGAAACTCCAATACTTTGGCCACCTCATGCGAAAAGTTGACTCATTGGAAAAGACCCTCATGCTGGGAAAGACTGAGGGCGGGAGGAGAAGGGGATGACAGAGGATGAGATGGCTGGATGGCATCACTGACTTGATGGGCATGAGCCTGGGTAAACTCCGGGAGTTGGTGATAGACAGGGAGGCCTGGCATGCTGTGATTCACGGGGTCTCAGAGAGTCGGACACGACTGAGCGACTGAACTGAACTGACAGACATAGTGATAAATAGGTAGAGCCATAGATATCAGGGTAGAGCCTGGCCTTTTTACCTGAAGTATCCAGGAAAACAATTCCCAAAGTGCATTCTGCTTTGTGGTAATCTGGGTTTGTGAGAGCTCAACGTAAGCAGAGGGGAATCTTGAAAAGATATGTTGCTCCATGGGAGGAATGAGCTGGTGATTACAGCAAAAGGCGAGTGGGCCTCAAGCCCAAGTGAGCCTTAAACCAAAGGTGGCCTTAATCTAGAAGTGAGCTTTTCTGTCCTGTAGCTGATTTTTTTTTTCTTTCTAGTGATAAAATAAACAAGGAGAGGGGGAAATGTTTGGAGGCTAAAGCTTTAAAAATAACAACTCATAGCCAAAATAGAGAAATGTTCCTTTCTCAGTATAAAGTCTTTGTTTACTTAACAGACTGCACACCCGGCAGGGGACGGCTTCTCAGTGTGGGAGGGAGCCTGTGTTTGCCTGCTGTGAGCAAAAGTTCAGTTCAGAAACTCAGATAGTGGAGTCTTAACAATCCTCTTTTCTTCTCACCCTTATGACAGTCTCCTACATTTTCTCATGAGGAGTTTGTTCTTCACTCTGCCAGTGAGAGTGTATTCTTCTCAGCCTCTTCTTGTCGGATGCTATCCTGGCATTTCTAAGCGGCAGTTATTACCGGCCACAGCACAATGCTGGCACTTCAGCACACTTTAGGACCAAGCCCTCAGCCATGGCGCACACCCACGGCTCTCAATTCGGTTCTTAATGTGTATCTGTGTGTGTGTGTGTATTTGCACATGTGTTTGCATGCACGTGCACGCTTTCTTTTAGAGGACATGGAGGGAGCATACATTAAGTATAAATCAGTGAGACAGTTTGATAGAAGGACCCTGGGTCTAACCTTCCAAGCAAACAGAAGTGCTTCATATGTGCTGGTGTGAGTTTCAACTCTGAGGTTCCTGGGGAAATATTCACTGCAGCGAAGCTGCAATTTTCTTTTATTATTATTTTTTTTTTTCTCATTTATTTTTACTAGCTGGAGGCTAATCACTCCACAATATTGTAGTGGCTCTTGTCATACATTGACATGAATTAGCCATGGATTTACATGTATTCCCCATCCCGATCCCCCCTCCCAGCTCCCTCTCCACCCCATTCCTCTGGGTCTTCCCAGTGCACCAGGTCCGAGCACTTGTCTCATGCATCCAACCTGGGCTGGTGATCTGTTTCACCCTAGATAATATACATGTTTTGATGCTGTTCTCTCGAAACATCCCACCCTCGCCTTCTCCCAGAGTCCAAAAGTCTGTTCTATACATCTGTGT
Organism: Odocoileus virginianus; assembly: GCF_023699985.2. Classification (NCBI taxonomy): domain Eukaryota; kingdom Metazoa; phylum Chordata; class Mammalia; order Artiodactyla; family Cervidae; genus Odocoileus; species Odocoileus virginianus. Next base: position 14,245,963 of record NC_069707.1, read on the forward strand.
CTCTTTTTCTGTTTTGCATATAGGGTTATCATTACCATCTTTCTAAATTCCATATATATGTGTTAGTATACTGTAATGGTCTTTATCTTTCTGGCTTACTTCACTCTATAATGGGCTCCAGTTTCATCCATCTCATTAGAACTGATTCAAATGAATTCTTTTTAATGGCTGAGTAATATTCCATGGTGTATATGTACCACAGCTTCCTTATCCATTCATCTGCTGATGGGCATCTAGGTTGCTTCCATGTCCTGGCTATTATAAACAGTGCTGCAATGAACACTGGGGTGCACGTGTCTCTTTCAGATCTGGTTTCCTCAGTGTGTATGCCCAGAAGTGGGATTGCTTGGTCATATGGCAGTTCTATTTCCAGTTTTTTAAGAAATCTCCACACTGTTTTCCATAGCGGCTGTACTAGTTTGCATTCCCACCAACAGTGTAAAAGGGTTCCCTTTTCTCCACACCCTCTCCAGCATTTATTGCTTGTAGACTTTTGGATAAGCTGCAATTTTCTAAGCCGTGCTCTAACAGTCTGGATAAACTTGATGTTGATGTCTCCATAAGAATGAACTCACTGTCTTTCAGTGGAAAAACTTCATTTGGTCTAAACGCTTCAGCCAATCCATTATTTGTATAATCAATAAAAAGCATGTACTCTGATAGCCCTGATGATATTTTCAGTGAATTACTAGAATGTCAGCTGCACGGAAATGACTGATTTCATGATACGTGAGGGTCTCCCATCGGCATTACCACCAGGTGACAAGGTTTGCCGAGTGAGCCAGTGGACAGATGATTTCTCACCCTAAGATCAGGTACAAATCCACATGTATTTGGAAGGTTAACAGACGCCCGTCACCTGCCTGACACAAAAGTATCGTTTACCATCCACAGAGGTCATGACACTCTGGGGTCAGCGATTCATTTTCAATCCCTGACGAAATACCCTGCACTAACTTCAAGGAGCCAATTAGATTAGCACAGTTAACTCAATATCAGAGGAAACAGATGAGTCAATGGCGCCAGCCATGCGGTGACTGCTAAGAATCTGGAGGTAACCTGACTACAATAAGACAGGATTAGCCTAAATCCTTGAGGTATGCCTGAGGCTGTGAGACATGTGGGCTTTTAAAGAACAAGATATATTTTTTTAAAGAAGCCCAGCTGCAGGCATAGATCACCCAAGTAGTTTACCAGGCAGACCAGCCCATGACTCCCACTGGGAGACATGTCAGCCTGCAGTGACGAACTCTCGTCTTCACACAGTCTGCTGTTCAGATCACCCCAGAATTGCCTTGAGGGAAAACCTCATTCTTCTCCTTACCCTCTCCCAATGCAATCCAGTGCACTTAAGTTACAGGGGAAGAAACAGGTTTGGAAAGCGTGTTTGCTCATGGAAGGTTCTCCTCCACAGAAACGCATGCCCATTTTACAGAAGCGCTTAAGTACTCATTCTTCCACGGGTGAAATAAAGAACTCTAATGAGGATATGCAAACTTTATGCAAACCTGCACTTGCCTATCTTCAAAAGTCATCTTAAAACGTAAAGCCACCCCTTGGACTTTGTTGTTCTTGTTGTTTAGTTGCTAAGTCGTGTCTGACTCTTATGCAACCCCTTGGACTGTAGCCCATCAGGCTCCTGTATCCATAGGATTTCTCAGGCAAGAACACTGGAGTGGATTGGAATTTCCTTCTCCAGGGGCTATTCCCGACCCAGGGATTGAACCCACGTCTTTTGCATTGGCAGGCAGATTCTTTACCACTGAGACACTAGGGAAGCCCACCTCGTAGCCTCTCTCTGTATAAATGAACATTGATAGATGGAGACAGAAAACTCAGGAGATCAACATAAGACATTCAAGTGAGCTATCCTGAAAAATTACAACATGGTTAGAGAAAGGCTAAAAATTAAGATGCTTTTGAATATCAAGAGTGTTAACTTATATATGTGGAAAGATGGCACAGATGAACTTACCTCTAGCACAGGAACAGAGATGCAGACGTAGAGAATGGACATGTGAACATAGCGGGGGAAGGAGAAGGTGGGATGAACTGGGAGGTCAGGGTTGACATATATACATTACCATGTGTAAGATAGATAGCTAGTGGAAACCTACTGTAAAGCAAAGGGAACTCAGCCTGTCCTCTGTGATGACCTAGATGGGTGGGGGTGGCGGGGTGGGAAGGAGCTCCAACACGGAGGGGATATATGTACACATATAACTGATTCACTTCATTGTACAGCAGATGCTAACACAACATTGTAAAGCAATTATATTACAGTGACAAAATAAAGAGTTTCTGTATCTTTGATGCTACTAAATCTCTCAGCACACGCTCTGACATGTTATGACTCCATAAATATTTGTATAATCAAGAGGTTTACATATACAACCCTTTGATGTATGGAAAAAAAATACTAAAGATGGCAAATTGTAAGGTATCTTGAGAGATACAACATTGGAATGGCTATCTTAAAGCTGATTACTTGAGAGGAAAGTGGCTAAGACTCTGGAATCTGACTGCCAGGTCCAAATCTTGAGACCATTTTTTACCAATTATGTCATCTTGAACCAGTTACTTAAATTCTGTGTGCTTGAATGAGTATATACTCACAGTGGACTGTAGGTTGAATAAGAAATAAGTAAGTCATTAATATATGATTGTTTGATATAGTGGTTGGTTTATGAGAATCAATAATGAAATTGGCCCTGGAAGTGAGGTGTTGATATAGAAATATTTACCCCCTTGATACTAAGTAATAAGAAACAGATATAGCAAGCTAGAGAGCCCTGTTGGCAAATTACCAGGTAACACCGTGGTCTGAAAGAACTTGGAAGGCAGACCACTCACCTGGAGAAGTGGATAGAGGGAGTTCAAGTGATGGTATGTGGCTGTCCAAACAAAAAAGAAGTGAACTCAGGCAAGAATGAAGTGGTTCTGAAGCAGAAACTGAAGGAAATGGGGAAATCCCAAAGATAAATAGTCTTACAAATTTGGAAAAGCCAAATGTTCCTGGCTATGAAATATTAAAGAGATGAAGTCAAAAAGCATTCTGTATTTGGAAGGCCCAATAAGACTTTTTGATTTACAGGGCTTAGATTCAGAGTGTTTAAAGCACCTCAGGTGGTAAAGGGTGACATCAAGAGGGTCTTACCTCTTCATCCAAGCCTGTGGTTTCAAATAGCCTCAAGGTTGTCACCAATAAATCATGGGGGAGAGGCCAAAGGACAAAGAAGCAAATGAGAACATCAGACTTGAGAACTGTGTCGAGGAAAGACCTTGGGTGTGGTTACAAGCAGATGAAACTGACAAGAGCAAATGGAATAGAAGCCTACTCTTTTTTTTTTTTTTAAGACAACTGTAGTAGCAAAGAAATCATAAGTCTGAACTAATAAACAAAAGCCTTTGATTGTCCAAGTCTCTAACCCTAAAATTTAGGCTGCTCACCACAATAAAAGTGTATTCCCGTCTCAGATCATTGTCCAATGTAAGCATCTTCCTTGGTAAATGAACTTCCCATGCAGGGACTCAGGATCCCTCTAACCTCTAGCTCTGCCCTGTAGAGGTCCTTGAAGTGCTCTTCATTCAGACAGGAGATGGAGAAAGGACTCAGGCAGGCTCGGAACGTGTGCCAACAGGATGTGCTATGAACACGGCAGAGGTCACTGAAAGGAGAGGCAGTCTCGCGCTCACTTTAGCTGTAGCCAGTGTGGATGATGGAAAGAAAGAACCTCCCAGAAGGTGAAGTCAGGGTTCTCTCGAAGAAGAATGGAAACTTCCTTCTCCCCAGACAGCAAATTTAGGAACTAAAGAACTTTCAGGCTCCTCGGAGTAGAAACCTCCACATTCTGTCTAGTGGGCTTCCCAGGTGGCACTGGTGGTAAAGAACCGCCTCCCAGTGCAGGAGGACCTAAGAGATATGGGTTTGATCTCAGGGTCAAGAAGATCCCCTGGAGGAGGGCATGGCAATCCACTCCAGTATTGCTGCCTGGAGAATCCCATGGACAGAGGAGCCTGGTGGGCTACAGCCCATAGGGTTACAAAGAGTCAGACACGACTGAAGTGACTTAGTATGCATACACATTCTATCAAGTACGATGTTATGACTGGCATGAAAGAGTATGTGACAAGAAAATCAAAATGTAGCCAGTATTGCTAAGAGACCGATGGTGCCAGGAGGCCTGAAGGAAGTGGAACTTGAGCACATCCCAGCCTGGATGGAACCTGACATTTGACCACTCACTGTCCTAAGGAAGATATCCAGAACCTTTGCCAGATACTCAAAATGTTTATCAGATTCTTATTCTAAAGCAACTCATGACCGCCTATCCCTTAAACATAAATATTTCTTTTCTCGTATCAGAGGACAGCCTGGTGACTTCTGCCTTTAGAAATTCCCGACGCTCTTTCCCAGAACACTCTCAGCTTTATCTGAATCTGTATCTCCTGAATTGCAGTTCTTAAGATGTGAGATAAAGCTCTTGGTTTTTTGCAGTCTCGATACTATTGTCTGACAAATGATACAGGCTATGCAAAATAACTGCAGATGGTGACTGTAGCCATGAAATTAAAAGATGCTTACTCCTTGGAAGGAAAGTTATGACCAACCTAGAGAGCATATTAAAAAGCATAGACATTGCTTTGCCAACAAAGGTCCATCTGGTCAAGGCTATGATTTTTCCAGTGGTCAAGTATGGATGTGAGAGTTGGACTGTGAAGAAAGCTGAGCGCCGAAAAATTGATGCTTTTGAACTGTGGTGTTGGAGAAGACTCTTGAGAGTCCCTTGGACTGCAAGGAGATCCAACCAGTCTATCCTGAAGGAGATAAGTCCTGGGTGTTCATTGGAAGGACTGATGCTGAAGGTGAAACTCCAATACTTTGGCCACCTCATGCGAAGAGTTGACTCATTGGAAAAGACCGTGATGCTGGGAGGGATTGGGGGCAGGAGGAGAAGGGGACGACAGAGGATGAGATGGCTGGATGGCATCACTGACTCGATGGGCATGAGTTTGAGTAAACTCCAGGAGTTGGTGATGGACAGGGAAGCCTGGCGTGCTGTGATTCATGGGGTCGCAAAGAGACGGACATGACTGAGCGACTGAACTGAACTGAACTGATTCCTACTTCCTTGTTTCTCAATTGACTTTTTATCGCTGTTCTTTCGCCCCTACTCCACCAGGCGATACTGAATGTATTTGTGGATGGAGGTAACCAAACCAGGAGAAGCCATATCCGTGCTGGACAGAGGGGACCACACATTTCTGAGAAATCAGTGTGCAGGACTGACTTGGAACCAAGCACGTGGCTGAACTCTGAATTCTCTCTCTTGGAGAGGAACAGTGTGAATTTTGTGTATGGGGTGAGTGGATATTTGGTGACCAGAAGTGAAAGATTGCTGTATTGATCACAACACATTTCCTTTCCCTCCTGGGCTTCCTCCTAGACATACAAACATTTCCCAATATTCCCTGGAAGTTAAAAGTGGACATGGGCCTGGGTTCTGGCTAGTGGAAAGTGAGGGGAACAACTGGGACCACTTCTGTGATAAAGTGGATAGAAGAAACAGATATACCTCTCCAGTCCCTGTCCCCACCTACTACCTGAATACAGAGCATTCCACGGACCTAGCAGAGGGCAGAGCCTGAGGTTAGAAAGGCCCTGGATCCTTGAGTTGGAAGGTCACCTGCCAAGGAAGATGCCTGCATTGGATGGTAACCTGAGTAAGAAGCAGATTTTCACTGTGTTGAACAGCAGACATTTTAGGGAGAACCATGACAATACTTAGCCTCTACCCCATGACACAGAATAGATGCATAGGTGCATCCTCTGTGCTCCAAGCCACCCAGGACACAACAGCTGACAAACAAATACACTTAGGATGCAAAGATGTGCTCTTCTGAGACATGGTGACTACTAACAACTGACCAAAGGGATATAAGAAATGTATCTCTGTGACACCTTGCTTCAGAGAAACCAGACACTTCTAGCTGGTATCACTCGGAAAGAGGTTGATGAGCATGTGCCATAAGGGATGGAGAAATTTGAGGCTCCAGGGGCTGTATTCCTGGAGAGGGAGCCTCCAAAATATGATACTGCTGGTGACATCCACTCAAGGAGTGAAGAAATCAAATAACTGAAATGTAGACTCTTACAAGGACTGCCCAGGTGGCTCAGTGGTAGAGAATCTGCCTGTTAAGCAGGAGACTTGTTCAATCCCTGGGTTAGGAAGATCCCCTGGAGAAGGAAATGTCAACCCATTGCAGAATTCTTGCTGGGAAATCCTGTGCATAGAGGAGCCTGGTGGGCGAAAGTCCACGGAATCTCAAAGAATCAGACACAGTAAACAATCAGCAAGTAAACAACAACAACAAGAATCTTATGATCACTGAGATCAAGGTTCCTATCATTATAACAAAGCCTAGTATTAAGTGACTGATTTAGAGTTGACCAAAGGTCTGAGTGTTTTGAAAAATTACCCAGGACTCATTTGCTTCTGACTCTTCAAAGACCTCCCAGGTTTGAAGGCTTTTATTCTGAAAATGATTCTGAATAAAAGCAATGACCTGATGTCTGCAAGGATGTGCTGAACAAACTCACTAGAAGGACAGCATATTTCTCTTAGGGCTCAGCCACCAGTCTGTGTACCTGAGAACATGTAACCCATGTGGCTTTGGATCAAAGTCTATGCTTTATATGTGAGTGCACTTTACCTATCATAGGCTATATGTCAAGGCAAATAAGCTAAGAACACATAATGATAACTAGCAAAAATGTCATTTCTCTTAGAAAGGACAGTGTTTAGGCAGAGAGAGGAAAAGTGGAATACAATAGAAACCAATAGGGGAAATTTTAAGAACATGGCCAAAAGATCATCTTCTTAGAGTTACTCTGAGAAAACGGAGATAAAAACTATGCTCTATGATTCATTTGGAAGAACTGGATTTCAAGTGGTCCATTACCTTGAGGAGAGTTGCTATGAGACTGAGAGCCAGTGATGTCTTCATGGAGAGTTGGAGGATTAAATGCATGTGACAATTTGGGAACATTTTAGAAATGGAAAGTTCTCAGACAACACATTGCAAGTCAAGCAGACCTTCCTGAAGAAGTAGGAGAGGTTAACAGTAGGAAGAAGGTTTTTAGGTCTGTTTTTCTCAGTTTCAATCCATATGAAGCTTTGCTGCTATTGTTGTTTTCCTCAGAAACATACAGGAGTCTACCAAGAGAAGCCAGTCAACAGTGGTGCCCAGTAAGTGGACTTTCAATAAATTGGGAAAAATGCCAAAAAGACTCTTTCAGCATAAGGAAGTCCACGCTCATTAAAATCAAAGAGAGGAATGAGGCTTTCTTTCAGGCAGTATCCAAAGGATACGTTCAGCTCAAGAAAAAAATAATTCTTTAGGATTTCCCTTGTGGGCCAGTGGTTAAGAATCCACCTTCCAATGCAGCGGACACAGGTTCGACCCCTGGTTGAGGAACTAAGATCCGGAGCCCGTGAGCTCTGGAGCCTCTTGTGCCACAACAAAGATTCCACGTGCTGCAAATAAGATCCCATGCAGTCAAATAAATAAATATTTTTAAAAAGAGAAAAGTCATACTCATTCAGAGACTTGCCTTGCTGAGACATTAACTCATTGATGACTGAAGTCTTAGAATGACTGGCCATCCACACATATCAAATCATATATCTAATCCTTTCCACAAGGCAGACTCTACTCATGGTCCCCCCCCGCCCCCCGCCCCCCAACATCATGTCCTGACACAAGGCCAAGAGGACTCTCCTCTCTCTTCATTTCTGTCACTAAGGGGGGACTTCAGGCTCAAAAGAGTTGCTGTGAGCCTATCTCTAATCCTGGAAACAGAGTACAGATAATTGATATGCCTATTACTCACCCAGAAGGATCCAGACCCTTTTTATTCATACTGGTGCAAATGGTTGTCATGAAAATTACACAGGGAACATTACAGTGGCCTATCTGAAAGATGTGTCTGTATATTAGCTTCAGACACTTAGTCATCTAATGTCCAATTATCTTTATTAAGCCACCTCTCACACAGGAATAAGACTCTATGGAATTCGTTGCTTATTTACTTTTCTTACATTAGTAGGTTGATAGTCAAGAGAGTTTTGAAGCCAAGAGATGTTTTCTAATAAACAGAAAAAGCCTTAACATGCACTCTTTTCGTATACTTTTGGGTGCTAACATAGCAAGAAAGAAGGTTACACTTGGATATTATAGGTGCTTCTGTCAGAATGTGTAAAACACACTTCTGGGTTTGAATGGTTTCCCAAAGGGAGATGGAATTCTGTACTTCTATAGATAATGATCCACTTGAGTTTGCTTGTTCAGTGTATACAGTATAAGAGCTAAAGTAAGTCTCTAGAAGAAAATTCTCTAATGGTTGTGTCTATTCAAATATCCAATTGAAAAGAGAGTCGATCAATCTTTTAAGATATCCACATCAAGCATGTAAAACATTGGGAAGAATTCCCTGGTTATTCACTTCTCATTTGAAAATGCTGTAATTACACAAAGAAGTTAGGTAGTTTCTCTTGCATGTACTTCAACAAACAGATTTTATTAACTGAAATGAAGGCAAACAAATTAACAGAGAGAATGTGGTTTGTATGAGAGCAGGGTTTCTATTTTTAATAAACCAATAATTGTTTCTCTGTGTATGATAAACACTTCTTCATTAACTTGATTTTAGTTATACATTATTTTTTAAGTCTATTATATATGTTGGATTCAGTGCTAGACACTAGGAACTCAAAGATCAAATGTATTCTTTCCTTTATTCATTCAGTGAGTATTTACTACATAAGAATCTACTGTGCTCTGTGCATTGAGCTGAGTATTGAGGGTTTAACAATAAGCAAAACATTGTGCTCCTGCAGTGGACAACTTAGTAAGGTAGACATGTATTAAGTACACACACACACAACTACAACAGCAACAACAAAATAAAACTAGTAATTGCAATCAGTTCCAAGAAGGAAGAGTATAGGGTCTTACAAGAGAGAGACAAGAGGGCTGACTGCCTTAACCCAGAGGAAAGGTGGGTCTCAGAGAAGACCTTTTTGAAGAGATGACACTTAATCTGAAACCTACAGAACTTGGAATTAGTCAGGAAAAACTTTGGGAAGAGTGAATCAAAGAGATAGAAGTGTACGTAGGTTTGGGAAGCAAAAGCAAAGTGCTTGATGAGTTTGAGACATCAAAAACAAGGTCAACACTTTGGAAAGCTGGAACGCACTGTGATCCCAGGCACAGTGGTCCTGATGAGTCTAAAGAGGCACCCACAGAAACAGGGCCTTCAGGCTTCGATCGGGAGGGTGATCTTCAGCCCCAGGCCAAGAGAGGCCACTGCAGGTTTAAGAGAATGCCAAGGATAACTTAAGAGAAGAGTGACCAAAATTTGTGTTTTTCAAAGACCAGACTCACAGGGGTACTATAAGTCTCTATGAAAAAAGGCATCAGTCTCAGCCTCAAAGTCTCAGCCATGTCTGATTCTTTATGACTCCATGGACTGTAGCCCGCCAGGCTCCTCTGTCCACGGGATTTTCCAGGCAAGAATACTGGTGTGGGTAGCCATTCCCTTCTCCAGGGGATCTTCCTGACCCAGAGATCGAACCCAGGTCTCCTGCATTGCAGGCAGAGTCTTTACCATCCAAGCCACCAGGGAAGCCCCAAGTCTCTATGAAGTGAAAGTGAAAGTCGCTCAGTCATCTCTGATTCTTTGTGACCCCGTGGGCTATACAGCCCATGAAATTCTTTAGACCAGAATACAGGAGAGGGTCGCCTATCCCTTCTCCAGCAGATCTTCCCGAGCCAGGAATTGATCCGAGGTCTCCTGAATTGCAGCAGATTCTTAGCAAGAAGAAAATAAAATTCATATTTCCTATCCTTGCCATTCTAATTGCAAAAGTTCTTATGCACACACACATACACACAAAAAAAACAAACCAAAATGCACCACCAAATGCTGCTTATGGTGCAGAAATTAAATGCAACATAATCACTTATGGCCATTGAAATGTCCGAAGAAAAAGCAATTCCTTTCTTATCCTGTCTTTGACTTGCAACTCCTGGTTTACAAAACCAGTGCTCTAATCCCTGAGCTATAGGGCCTCGCCTTTCTTATATGGAAAACCTTAATCTGTTCACCATCCTTTAGGACAAATGACACATATTCAATACACAAGCCAAGAACTAAACTAATGACCTAGGAATTCTCATGGGGAGTCTAGAGTCATTTCATTAGAATTTATCAAGCTCTTATTTAGATCCCAAGCACTTTGCAAGTTAGTCAAAGTCCCCACATTCCAAGAGCTTCCATTCACACGGTAAAGGCAGATAAAGAAAAGTAAATAATGAGTAGGATAACTCCAACTGTAAGACGTGCTTTTACAGGAACTAAACCAGGGAGCAGTATAGTGTGGCAGAGGGCCACCTCCAGCTAGCTTGTCCTCTGGGCGGTGACATCTGGACTGAGGCCCAAGTGACAAGATGTTTTGAGATAACCCAGACTCTAATTGTAGAAGAGAAAATTTTCAAGTGTTTTTCATCAGAATAAGAATTAAGGTAGTCATTTTAATGGTTGTTTTTAAGGCTAGGAAAAAGTATTCTGGCTTTGCAACCCAATAAGGCAGATCTACGCAGATAAAGCACTGTGTCAAATAATCTAAGAAACTGGAATTGAAAAAGGAGAATCAGAGATGCCCAGAACACTGCCTTCTTCTTAGAAGCTCCAGTCTTTTTCACGCTAAAATTGGACCTACAACTGTTAGGAGAAGAATGGTTTTCCCTGGTAGCCAGTTCACAAACTCAGCCCATGAATAGTCTACAGAAGGTGGCAGCGGTACTTCTTAGCTCACACTGGAACCAATCCTGTTTGACAGAATTCATCTTTCTTTAAAGTTGACAACTCACATGGAGTTCTTTGGTTTGCTTCATTTTTAAAATTTTATCTTTCCCTTTATTATGGATGATCTTTGCTCTGACTTCACCATATAATTTCTACTTTCTAATTTCATTTATTTCAATCTAAGGTTTAGCCAAATAAAAATATGGATAGAAAACATTAATTTGAAGAAGGGTAATGGACACTGAACTCTTGTGGTTCAGCAGTAAAGAATCTTCCTGCCAAGGCAGGACATGCACGTTTGATCCCTGGCTTGGGAAGATCTCATGGAGAAGGAAATGGCAACTCAATCCTGTATTCTTGTCTGGGAAATCCCATGGACAGAGGAGCCTGGCAGGCTACAGTTCTTGGGTCACAAAGAGTCGGATACAGCTGAGTGACTGAACAACAGCAAATTGACACTGAGAGCTGTTTCCAGTGTGCTGGGATATGTATGCGTGGAGATAAATACTATTTTTCGAAAAAAAAAAATTTGGCGATGCCACGTGGCATATAGAATCTTAGTTCCTCCACCAGTGATTGAACCCATGCCCCCTGTAGTGGAAGTACAGAGTCTTAACCACTGGACTACCAGGGAAGTCCTAATACTAATGTGCTCTTGACTGGACTTGTTTTGTGTAGCTCTTACATATAGGTGCTGATTTCCTTTTGAAGTTTTCTTTTGATTACGCAGTAGGTAGCATTATGTAACTCGTGACAAGCACCAGAAGGAGTGGCCTTGTGTTTTTGGCCCTCTGGCAGCAGCTGGCTGTATAACCTTAGGCAAACGGCACCCCACTCCAGTACTCTGTCCTGGGAAATCCCATGGACAGAGGACCCTGGCAGGCTACAGTCCTTGGGGTCACAGAGTCGGGCACGACTGAGCGACTTCACTTTTAACAAGGAGGCTGGGGTGAATCAATAGTGTTCAAACTGTTTTTAGCAATGGTATCCTTATTAAATGAAATACTATGTGGCACTTCAATTATAAAGCAGAATAAAGTGCATCTGCTTTGGAAGAACTCTAAGGGTGCCTAGGAGACCACATCTTCTTCCTTCCTCCAAGGCAACTTCTTAGTTACTTCCTTGGAAAGACCCACAGAAGGAATTTAAAAAGCAGTGCCCTAGGTCTTAAATGTTATTTCAGTTCTAACTGCAAACAAGATAAGTCTCCAAAATCATACGTCACAGAATCAACAGTTTGAATACTTAATAACCTCTACGAGAAAGTAAAAGGGTTCACTCAGCCCTTTAATTATAATACTAAGTGCCACTTTTGGTGATGAAACGTCTTCAAATACAGCTACCCTGGGCACCAATGAAGTCTCCTAGGTTGGACCATGATGTAACTTACCTCCGCTATGAGTCTTAACAATAACAGAACAGCAGTGAAAGCCAATGCCTATTCCATTCTCACCATGTGATGATAAACATGGTCTACAGGCTTGGCATTCACTCCTTGAGTCCTTCTAAAACTCCATGGAGGGCTTCCCTAAGTGGTCTAGTGGTTAAGATCTACCTTGCAATGCAGGGGGTACCAGTTCAACCCCCATTCCAGGGAGATACTACATGCTGCAGAGCAACGAAGCTCATGAGCCACAACTACCGAGGCCACGTGCCTAGAGCCCGCGCTCTGCAACAAGAGACGCCACTGCAGTAAGGAGCCCGTGCACGGCAACTAGAGTTGTCCCGCTCACCACAACTAGAGAAAGCCCGAGCGCAGCAACCAAGACCAGTGCAGCCAAAAATAAATAAACAAGTAAATAAATAAATCTAAAAAAAAAAAAAAAACCTCCATGGAAAGAAACTGAAGCACAGAGAAGTGAAGTGACTAGCCAAAGTACCCAAAGTCACAGCTGGGGGGTGGTCAACCTGCAGCCTAGCTCCAGAGTCTGGGCTTTCAAACACCACACTGAATAGCCCCACGCCCACCCCCTGACCATCCCCTTCTCCAGTTAGGCTCACTTTCATGTGCCTTTATCTCTACCGCACCCCTGCCCACATCCAACCCTTCCCAGAGGGACTTTCCTTTCTGCGACTCCCCTCAAACCAATGTATCTGAACATGAGCCTAGAGAAGCTTCTGTTGCTCTGAAACTTTACAAATTCCTACAACTCTCTTTTCAACAGGTTCCAAAGACTTGTTCAGTGTCAAGGACATCGTGCCAGTGCTGGGACTAAGACTTGGGAGTTTGGCACCAAATTCATGGACCGAAGGTTCCACTGCACTTCCATCTTCTTTGTGTCCCTGGGGAGTGAACCAGGCATCTTCCTACAGCAACTATCCCTCCTGCTTCTCCATCTATCACTCCCCACCGGCACTTCTCCCAAGATGAGTTCTGAACTAAGTACATACCCATAGGCAGCACTTACCACCTCTATGAGTGGGTAGCTGTTCCCTTCTCCAGGGGGTCCAGGGGATTCTCCTAGCTCAGGCTTGGGGGAGGTTTCTCACACTTTGCACCTACAGGCCAATTTACATACCAGAAGGGACTCCCTGGGCTACCTGCATTGCAGGCAGATTCTTTACCACTGGAGCCACCAGGAAAGCCCCATTTGGCTAGCTACTTGTTACTGACACATGTTAAGCCTTATATATTCATGTAACTGTCTTACTACACCCCACACCTCTAATAGATTATAAGCTATCAGAGGACAGGGTTGTATCTTATTTTTCTCTGTATTTCTAATTCCCAGGTAAATGTTGATCTTATTCATCTAGATCATTAATGGTGGAGTGAAAAAACATTCTGGCCCCATATGGTGCTAGAGAACATTCTTGAGAATCCCTTGGGCAGCAAGGAGATCAAACCAGTCAATCCTAAAGGAAATCAGCCCTGAACATACATTGGAAGGCTTAATGCTGAAGCTGAAGCTCCAAAACTTTGGCCACCTGATAGGAAGAGTCGACTCACTGGAAAAGACCCTGACGCTGAGAAAGACTGAGGGCAAGAGGAGAAGGGGGGTGACAGAAGATGAGATGGTTGAATGGTATCATCAACTCAATGGACATGAGTTTGAGCAAACTCCAAGAGACGGTGAAGGACAGGGAAGCCTGGCGTGCTGCAGTTCGTGGGGTCGCAAAGAGTCAGACACGACTGAGCAACTGAACAACAACCAAAAATCACTGATGCTGGAGTAAGGAGTTTTGATTCCTGCCACTAGAGAGCCTTACAACTGTAAGTAGATACATGAACAGCCATAAACCTCATTTTCCCAGAGGAAAGGTGAACATTATAATGTCTATCTTAATATCCTCAAAGAGCCATTTCAAGGATAATGAGAGAATGTGGAGGTGAGCACATTAGAAACCACCAGTGTGACACATTGTAGAATTATAATTATTACTTAAAACATAACCTTATTTTCTAGAAGGGTTGATTCTAAGGATTTTTTTTTGAAGCAATGCAATCTAGGAGAGGAAAAGGTTATAGCTCATGAATGCTTATTAGAAACTGAAGTAAAAATTAAGAATAATTCACAGAGTTTCATTAACAGCAAGACACAACATCATCAATGTGACCTCAAAGGCCAGACGAACCAATTCTACTCTAACCAGAGCAGTGTGCGCTGGCATTTTCAGGAGAGGAATGAGAAATTACCTACATGTCCTTTATGGATAAGTGCGTCTCTCTCAGCATCCTTACCATAAAGGGCAAGGTTTTGTTTCTTATTCTGCTGTTCATTTGTTTTTATGATACTCCTTTCTTTTTTGCTGCCTCTCTCCCCTTATTAAATATTCCCAGGGCTGCAGAACATGTAGAAATTGTATCTTTCGTCTGACAGAATAGCCTTAACTAGGCCAATGGCTCGCTCTAATTTACCAGAAACTTCGTGAAGAAACTAAAGTAGGGGTCTCAGTATCATTTCATCATTGACTGGCACTACAACACATTGTTCCAGTAACAACTGGTTAACAAAACTGCAGCCTATCTCAGGGCTGTTCGAGAAACATCTTTATCTTTTCTTTCCAAGGACTTTGTGCTGCACTCTGACCCCTGGGGCCTCAGTGATGGTTAAAATTGATTCTGAACCAAGGTAAACAGGGTTCCTCCCATAGCCTGGAGAGCTCCCGTCAGCAGAAGCTAATGAAGCCCTAGAAGCAGGCTGCTTCTCTTCCACCCACCCTTTATTGAAACTGCTTTTGAGTCTTATTGTGTTGTAATTACATACTATAGGAAATTCAACCATCATCCATTTCAAGGATTGAGCCATGACTCTTACTAAAACATTTCAATTCCATTTTCTGAACATACATTTCTAAATGCATCTGTGAGGGCCCTTCACAAGTATTTCCATTTCACATTTCAGAAAACTTAAGAGTGGCCCAGGTTCCCGACTGAGCTGATGATGGATGTAAAGGGGTGCTCATTCTGGGCTGTTTAGGTTGTTCTTTGTTTCCTGACTTCATTTTCAGCCTAATATTTGATTCAGACAATAGAATTTTGATCATATATGCTTTGTAAAACATAATGAAAAAATAAATACCCATTTCTCCAGCAACCCACCTTATTTTTATTTTCTTTATAAAGTTGCTCATTTTAGAGAGATCAACTTTAGCAATATTTCTTCCAGCATTAGTACTTTTTGTGCCCTGCTTAGACAGAGCACAAAAAGTACTGTCCTTCTTGAGTTCTCAAATTCATTCTCAAATCTGAGATAGATATTTTCCTAGAAAACTTTAAATTTTATCTCTCAATTAAATCCTTCATTCATTTGGAATTATTTTTTTCCACATACTATGAAATCAAATCAGATTTCTTTCTTTTTTTTTTTTCCTGTGTAAATGACCAGTTGTCTCAGAACAATTAATGCTTTCTTGCTTTCCCTTTCAATCTCAATGCTCTATCTGATGTCAATTTTTCCTAAACGTCAGTTTCTGAACACCTTTTTCTATTTCATTTGTCAGCGTGCTTATTTTCATGCCAGTACCACATTGTCTTAATTATAATAGCTTTATGACTTTGTAACTCAATTATTATAATTTTTAACCCAATCTTCCCCATCTTAATTCAGTCTTCAGAAACATTTGGCTATACTTAGTCTTTGACCTCTACCATATAAATTTTAGAATTAACTTGAGATTTTGATTATAAATTCACTGAATTAATAAATCAGTGAATAATAACAATAATAATTTGTGGACAACTGGTATATTTTCAATAAAGGATCTTCCTAGCCATAAACATGGTATATTTTTTGTTTTTTTTTTATTTTTTGTTTTAATGCTTTATGTTTTCAGTATATTTCAACAGAATTTTCTAATTATGTCTACAAAACTCCTGAAATCTCTCAATGAAATTTATTCCAAAATACATTAAACATCCTATTATTACTGTAAAAAGTATATATAATTATATGAAATGTTTACATAATTATTATATATATATAATTATATTTTATATTTATTGCTGGTATTTGGAAATAGACTTGGTTTTTTCATATTGATTAACTAAGCTGTGGTGTTGGAGAAGACTTTTGAGAGTGCCTCGGACTCCAAGGAGGTCAAATCAGTCAATCCTAAAGGAAATCAGTCCTGCATATTCATTGGAAGGACTGATGCTGAAGCTGAAGCTGCAATCCTTTGGCCCCTGATGTGAAGAACTGATTCATTAGAAAAGACACTGATGCTGGGAAAGATTGAAGGCAGGAGGAGAAGGGGATGACAGAGGATGAGATTGTTGGATGGCATCACTGACTCGATGGACATGAGTTTGAGCAAGCTCCAGGAGTTGGTGATGGACAGGGAAGCCTGGTGTGCTGCAGTCTATGGGGTAACAAAGAGTTGGACATGACTGACTGAACTGAACTAAACCTTCTTGTAAACATTCTGATGGCATTGAATATCAGGAAGATAGCAAGGGAAATTCTTATCTAGGAATGTTTTAAACCAGATAAATCAAGTCTGTCTAACTTTCTCCCAGCTAAACAAAAAACCTGGAATTTTCAATTTTATGGGAGGCAGACGCTAGAGAATAGAAGTTAATCTCATAGGCTTTCTATCTGCCTAACAAAATATAAAAACCGAGTAACTTGAAATCTAAATGACTTCTCCTAAGTGAACTTCTACCACACATATAGCAATCATCTATTGCTCCAAAATTTAAAACACATTTCAGAAAAGAAAAAGGGTCTTTTGAAAGCTCCATCTGATGGTTCAGTCCTTCTAATGAAGGATGATGATATGTTTGTTTAATGCCCATTTTTAACATGTATCTTTGCTAGTTGTTAGTAAAAACTTGGTGTGATTGAGATCTACAATTCATTGAGGTCTGCTTTGACAATTCAGCACATTTAGGTACTGCTATCCACAAAGCAGATGAAAGCTATAGCCTAATCTTTAAGGATAAGTTAGAAATACTGGAGACAACAATCAAAGCTTTGGAAGAGTTGCACATTTCAGAAACAGAAAATGCAGAAATGATAGGATCAGGCAACAGAAAAAAAAAAGTAAACAAGAACTGAGACATTTTGGAAATAAATTTTAAAGTAAAAGAAAAACATTCAGAAAGACAGACTAAATTAAGGAGGGTATAACAGCAAATAGACACCATGGACAGCACAGTGAGGGGAATAAAGGATGGAAAGATAAAGAGTAAAAAAAACATAATAAAAAGATTTAGAATAAAGTCTTAATTATAGAGCACAGTAAAGGATCCCCATTGTATGTATAAATGAGCCACTGAAGAAGCAAACCAAAGCAATATAGCAAAAGTTACTCAAAGCTATAAATCAAGAGTTGAGAAGTAACAGAAGATTTCAATCAATGTATTCAAAAAGACATACCATGTACCTGGGATAAGTAACTTAAAATGGTCAACACAGAGACCATTAAGAGGCTGTATCCTAATAAAGCTTAAAAAGTATATCTTCATAAATACTACTGAAATTTAAGACTATAAAAAAACAAACTTTATCTAGGCATTCAGATAAAAGTCCAAATCGCTAACAAAGGAAAGTAAGTCAGACTGTCACCCAACTTCTTGACAACAGCATTTCACACAAAAAAACTAAGAAGCAATTCTTTAAAAGTTACTTAGGAAAAATGTGAGCAAGTATATCAGAATCTACACATAATTAAAGCAAAACTAGAGCTCTGAGAAAATTCTTTGCATTAATTACCTATATTATGAAATGAAAATAAATGAGTTAAATATCAACTCAAAAAGCTAGAGAAAGAATTACAAGGTTAACTGACTGGAAGCAAAAGGAAGGTCTCAATAAATCTAAAAATATAAGTGAATTAGAAAGTAGAAAACCAGTAGAACTAATAAAAAAAAATAAGGGGAAAAGAATTGACAAAATGGGGAAACCACTAGCTGACTTAAGTTCTAAAAATAGATAAATATACAAAATAAATTATAAGGTGGAAGTAACCATCAACCTAGAGAAAAAAATTTTCTAAATCATCAGAAACTACTTTGTCCAATTCAATGCAATAAATTTAAAAACCTTTTTGGAAAGCCATCCTTCCCTTGGAATCAGAGACTTTGGGCTCCTACCTCTAAAACAACTTTGCTTCAAACCCCAGGCTAGGATTCTTTTCCGCTTATAACTTTTTTTTTTTTTTTTCGCTTATAACTCTTAAAGCTGAGCATTTTAAGGAGGCTTTCCTCAACCTTTTGGATACTACTTTCTCCACTATTTTGCCTACTTGTCTCATGCATTCCACACTTTCAACTAAGGAGATGATTCAAATCTTTTATCTCCAGCTTTTAATCTCCATCTCTCTTGTGAGCTCCAACTTTCTGAAGGACACAGCCTTCAGTATACCCTCCCTGTACCTTAAGTCCAACCTATATAAGGAAAAATTCATCAGATTTCTCCAACATCTATTCTTTTTCTGTCTCCTATCAACAGCATAGCCATCCTTTCAACAGCATAGCCATCCTTTCAACAGCATAGCCATCCTTTCAATTCCTAGGACCCCATATCCTGGAACTTTCTTCATCCCCGAACTTCCCGCCATACCCACACTAAATTAAGCTCTCCCTCAGGCTCCGCTCTCATCTAACAGGGACTTTAGCCTTTGAAGCCTTTAGGCTTCACACAGGATCAGGTTAGTCCTATCAAACCTGGAGATACAGAAGAAGCCCCTTTCTTATCAGGGACATGGGTAATCTTTCCTTATTATCATAACGTGTCCAAGGCATCATATTTTCCAATGATGAAGTCATGATGGATCTTAGAACCTGTGCCAGTGGAGAGTGGTCAATATTGCTGCTGCGTCTGTCGCCAGTCATGTCTGACTCTTTGGGACCCCATGAACTGTAGCCCATCAGGCTTCTTTGTTCATGGGATTCTCCAAGAAAGAAGACTGGAGTGGGTGTAGGCATTCCCTTCAGGGGAACTTCCTGATCCAGGGGTCTAACTAGGGTCTCCTGCATTGTAGGCAGATTTTTTACCATCTGAACCACCAGGGAAGCCCACAATATATAGCAGGTTAAACAAATGATTCTCTGCCATGGCAAAAGACCAAAGAAAATACTGACAGTGACCTTTTCACCTCTCTTGTGTTTGATAAAATAAAAACACAGGTAAAATAATGAATACAAACATAAAATGACTTAGAAGTGTCTCCTGAAGAATCACAAGAGAAATATGACCCTTAATCTTTGGATTAGGAGCCCATAGGGAGAAGTCAATAATACCAAAGAAGAGACTGGAACTCAATTATAGATCATAAGGGCATATAACCATGACACTAATGATAAAAACAATTACAACTTTAAGAAATGGAAATAGGCATACTAACTTCATTTGCTTTGAAGTGAAATTCTAAATCCTTAGCCAGTCATAAACTTAAAAGCTGTAATCATAGAAAAATATCCAAGCAGTATTAATACCTTGTCATATGTAATATTTCAAAAATGTGTAAATTGTGGTTGCCAAGCACAGAGACCTGACAAATCTCTGCTAAAACCACATGTTGCCCTCCTGCCAGTCCCAAAGGACCAACATATGGAATGATCTTTTAGAGCTATCTATATTAGCATGCATTTTTAGGCAAGATAAATGTAAAATGAGTAGAGTTATGATGGCATGGAAATGCCGAAAATGAATCAGTTTATAAACGTAAGTGTAAATCAGACTGTGATTTTCCCCTTAGAGTTCATAGTTGTTAGAAAGTGACAGAGGTACAATTGATACAACAGATAAACAAAGAATCATAAGAAATTACTGTGGACAATTACATGTCAACAAATTGGACAATCTGGAAGAAATGGATAAACTCCTAGAAGTATACAACGTACCAAAATTGAATCATGAAGAAATAGTAAATCTGAGCAAATTAATTACTACTAAGGAGAACAAATCAGTAATCAAAAACATCCCAACAGAGGGATGGGACCAGATGGCTTCACTGGTGAATTCTACCAAGCATTTAAAGATAGATTAATACCAAATTCTCACAAACTCTTTCAAAAAATATAAGGAGGGAATAATTCCAAATTCACTTTATAAGACCAGTTTCACTCTGGTACCAAAACCAAAGACACTCAAGAAAAGAAAATTACAGGCTAGTATCTTTGATGAACAGAGATGCAAAAGTCCTCAACAAAATATTAGCAATGGAATCAAGTGAGATTTATTCCAGGGATGCAAGAATGGTTCAAAATTTGCAAGTCAATCAGCATAATACACCACTTTAACAAAATGAAGGACACAAATTACATGATCATCTCAATAAATGCAGGAAAAGCTTTTGATAAAATTCAATATTCATTTATGATTAAAACTCTCAACAAAGTAGGTGCAATATCTCAACATAGTAAAGGCCATCTATGATAAACCCACAGCGAACATCATACTCAATGGTGAAAAGTTGAAAGCTTTTTCTCTAAGATCAGAAATAAGAAAAGGATGCTTTCATCACTTTTATACAAAGTATTGGAAGTACTTGGAAGTAGTATTGGAAGTCCTTGCCAGAGCAATCAGGCAAGGAAAAAAAATAAAAAGTATCCAAATCAAGAAGGAAGAAGTAAAACTAACACTATTTTCAGATTACATGATAATCCCCGAGAATAGTGGAGTGGGTAGCCATTCTCTTCTCCAGGGGATCTTCCTGACCCAGGGATCAAACCCAGGTCTCCCACACTGTAGGCAGATTCTGTACCACATAAGCCACCAGGGAAGCCTGATATTATATTTAGAAAATCCTAAAGACCAAAAAACTGTTAGAATAAATGAATTCTTAAAGTTGCAATCTTCAAACTCAATATATCAGTTGAGCTTCTATGTTGACCTAAACTATTTAGAAAGAGATATTAAGAAAATAATCCCATTTTCAATTGTAACAAAAACAATAAAATATCTATGACTAAATTTAGCCAAGGAAGTGACATTGATGAATAAAACTGAAGAAGACACAAATAAGTGGAAACATATCCATGCTCATGGATTGGAAGAATTAATACTGTTAAAATGTTCATAATACCTAAAGCAATCCACAGATTCAATGAAATTCCTATAAAGCTCCA